>NC_133335.1:8345284-8646046 GCF_042186555.1 Aquarana catesbeiana
AGTGTGAAAGGGCTCTTAAAACTACTCGTGGCTAATAATGAATTGTCGGTCCGACAATACACATAAAAGTTAATTGATAAAAAAACGGCATGGGATTTCCCCACAGAGGAACCCCGAACCAAAATTTTTTTTAAAAATGCATGGGGGTCCCCCTAAATTCCATACTAGGCCCTTCAGGTCTGGTATTGGATATTAAGGGGAACCCCGCGCCAAAATTAAAAAAAAAAAAATGGCGTGGGGGTCCCCCTAAATTCCATACCAGGCCCTTCAGGTCTGGTATGGATATTAAGGGGAACCCTGCGCCAAAATTTTTAAAAAAATGGCGTGGGGGTCCCCCTCAAAACCCATACCAGACCCGAGCCCCGCGCCAAAATTTTTTAAAAAATGGCGTAGGGTCCCCCCAAAAATCCATACCAGACCCTTATCCGAGCACGCAACCTGGCAGGCCGCAGAAAAAGAGGGGGGACGAGAGAGCGCCCCCCCTCCTGAACCGTACCAGGCCACATGCCCTCAACATTGGGAGGGTGCTTTGAGGTAGCCCCCCAAAGCACCTTGTCCCCATGTTGATGGGGAGAAGGGCCTCATCCCCACAACCCTTGGCCGGTGGTTGTGGGGGTCTGCGGGCGGGGGGCTTATCGGAAACTGGAAGCCCCCTTTAACAAGGGGACCCCCAGATCCCGCCCCCCCTGTGTGTATTGGTAATGGTGTACAAATGTGCCGCTACCATTTCACAAAAAAAGTGTCAAAAAGGTTAAAAAACACAAGAGACGGTTTTTGACAAGTCCTTTATTAATTTCTTCTTCTTTCATCTTCTTTCTTCTGGTCTTCCTTTGGTGTTCTTCTTCTTCCTCCTCTTCTTCTTCATCTTCTTCTCCATCTTCTTCTTCCTCCGCTCTTTTCGTCCCGCATCTCCTCCAGGCATCTTCTTCGCTCTCCGCTCCATCCTCACGATCCGCCTCAGTGGGAATCTTCCGCCGTGTGACGCTTCGGTTCCTCTGACATTTCTTATATAATGGAGGGTGGGGCCACCCGGTGACCCCGCCCTCCTCTGACGCATGGGGACTTCCCTGTGACTTTCCCCCGTGTTGTCAGAGGGGGGTGGGGTCACCCGTTTACGTTAAGGGGACAAGGTGCTTTGGGGGGCTACCTCAAAGCACCCTCCCAATGTTGAGGGCATGTGGCCCGGTACGGTTCAGGAGGGGGGGGGCGCTCTCTCGTCCCCCTCTCTTTTCCTGCGGCCTGCCAGGTTGCGTTCTCGGATAAGGGTCTGGTATGGATTTTTGGGGGGACCCCCACGCCATTTTTTAAAAAAATTTTGGCGCGAGGTTCCCCTTAATACCCATACCAGACCTGATGGGCCTTGTATGGAATTTAGGAGGGACCCCACACATTTTTTATTTTTTTTTATTTTGGTTCGGGGCTCCTCTGTGGGGAAATCCCATGCCGTTTTTATCAATGAACTTTTATGTGTATTGTTGGATGACAATTCATTAATAGCCGCAAGTAGTTTTAAGTTTTAGTTTTTTTCCTTTGAAATGTCATTTTGCTGTCAGACTGTTCTAAACGCGAGGAACATGCGCCCCTTTACAGGTATACTATAGACACCCCCAGGTACGAAATTTAAAGGAATATTACACTTTTATTGTTTCACTTTAAGCATTATTAAAATCACTGCTCCCGAAAAAACAGACGTTTTTGAAACTTTTTTTTGCATTGATACGTGTCCCCTGGGGCAGGACCCGGGTCCCCAAACACTTTTTATGACAATACCATGCATATAAGCCTTTAAAATTGGCACTTTTGATTTCACCCATAGACTTTTAAAGGGTGTTCCGCAGCTTTAGAATTTGCAGCGAACACCCCAAATTGTTCGCTGTTCGGCGAACTGGCGAACAGCCAGTGTTCGAGTCAAACTCATGTTCGACCCGAACATAAAGCAATCCTACAGGAGAGTATTTGCTCTTGCTCTGTTGTTTTTAGCGATCCTGTCACTGGACAATAGTTTCAATGAGCAAGATTGCTAGTCATGCCTAGTCATAGCCCTGAGATAGTGATCCTGACGTTTACCAGTTGGTGATGCTGGAACATGCCTACTGGCGATGCTGGAACACGCCTACTGGTGATGCTGGATCATGCCTGCTGGTGATGCTGAAACATGCCTGCATGTTATTCTGGAGCACAGCTGTTGAACAAGAACACACCTGCTTGGGATTCTGCAACACACCTGGGGATTCTGGAGCACAACTGCTGGTGATGCTGGAAGGCACCTACTGAGGATCCTGGAACACACCTGCTGGTTATTATGGAACACAGATGGTGGTGATGCTAGAGGATACCTGCTAATGATCTTGGAACACTCCTGCTTGTGTCAGGGCTGGATTTTCAGCCCTTCCTTCTCTGTGCTCAGGTTGCTCAGCTGTCGGTTAATTGCCAGTACTCATCGTTCCACAGTGGCTCACCTGTTGCTCATTTTCTGCTTGTCAGTCAAGCCCAAAGCCAGCCCCTCCTGGCTATTTAAACTGCCTGGTTCATTTCATCAATTGCCTTCGCATTGATCAACATATCTAGAGACTCTCTGCTGTGTTCCTGTTGAAGACTTGCCTGGCTGATGTCCCTTCTGGTTCCTGATCCTGTCTGCTGCCTCTGACTACGCTGATCTTTGGCTTCCTGATTTCCTGGCTTGTTCTGTCTACCTGATTTGGCTACCGAACCCTGGATATGTTTTGACTATGTTTACCAGTTGTACCATTTTTACATTTTATTAAAAGGTGTGATTATTACTGCATTGTCTGTCTCCGTCTGTTTCATGGTTCCTGACAGCTGGTTATTCTGGAACATAACTGCTGGTGATGCCTGAAGACACCTGCTGAGGATCCCGGAAGACACTTTCTGGTTATTATGGAACACAACTGGAGAGGATGCCAGAGGACACCTGCTGATTATCTTGGAACACACCTGCTGGATATTCTGAAACACTACTGCTGGTGATGCTGGAGGACACCTTCTGAGGATCCTGGAACACACCTGCTGGTTATTCTGGAACACAGTTGTTGATGATGCTAGAACACATATGCTAGGGATTCTGGAACACACCTGCTGGGGATCCTGGAAAACACTTATTGGTTATTCTGGAAAACACCTTCTAGTGATGCTAGAACGTACGTGTTGGTGATCCCAAAACAACCCTGCTGGTAATGCGGGAGTACACCTGACAGTGATCCTTGGAACACCCCTACTGGTGATGGTGGAGCACACCTGCCGGCAATCTAGAACATACCTGCAGGTAATTCTGGGACACACCTTCTTGTGATGCTGGAACTCCCCTGCTTGCAATATACCTGATGGTGCTCTTGGAACATACCTTCTGGTGATTCTAAAAAAACACCTTCCATGCCGCATCTATCACAAAGAAAAAAGACACAAATATTAGGATGTTTCTTACAGACACTATTCAGATTCAGCCCTGCCTTAAAGATCAAATGTAAATGTTTCAGGACATACACCCCAGCAGGTATGTTCCAGGATCATCAGCAGGTATGTTTTAGATTGCCAGCAGTTGTGCTCCAGCATCATCAGCAGGGGTGTTCTAGGATCACCAGCAGGTATGTTGCAGAATCACCAGCAGGTACGTTGCAGAATCACCAGCAGGTATGTTCCAGGATCACCTGCAGGCATGTTCTAGATTGCCAGCAGGTATGGTCCAGAATCACCAGCAGGTGTGTTTTGGGATCACCAGCGGGTATGTTTTTGATGGCCAGCAGGTGTGCCAGCATCACCAACAGGGGTGTTCCAGGATCACCAGCAGGTATGTTCGAGGATCATCTGCAGGTATTCTAGATTGCCAACGGGTGTGCTCCAGCATCATCAGCAGGGGTGCTCTAGGATCACCAGCAGGTACGTTCCAGAATCACCAGAAGGTGTGTTCCAGGATTACCTTCATGTATGTTCCAGAATGAGGGTGGGCTAGAGCACCACCAGCAGGTATGTTCAAGATTGCCTGCAGGGGTGTGCCAGCATCACCAGCAGGGGTGTTTCAGGATCACCAGCAGGTATGTTCTAGATGGCCAGCAGGTGTGCTCCAGCATCACCAGCAGGTATGTTCCAGAATCGCCAGCAGGTATGTTCCAGGATCACCAGCAGGTATGTTCTTGATTGCCACCAGCTGTCCTCCAGCATCACCAGCAGGGATGTTCTAGGATCACCAGCATTACTGATCCAGTATAGAAGCGTGCGTCCCTCTTCTGCAGAGGATTGCACACAGACTAAGGTACACAGTGTGTTTGCTGAATATGATTAGTAGCTAATTGTTTGCTTTCACTTGCTGCCCAGACTGCCTTTTTAGCGGTTGTATCATCCAATTATCTCCTGGATATTTCTATGCATTAGAACGTCCTCCGTGTGAGCGCCATTTATCATTATTATGATATATCAGCGTAGCGCAAACATCTACTCATCTTTAATAATCTGTCTTATTAAATGGCCTTCATATTAAATGGGAGCCTAGTGACTTCCCTTATGTAACCGGAGACATTCAGTGCATCCTATTAACATTTTCTGCAGCAAAATTCGTACTTTGAGAGTATTGTTCCTGAAAGAGTTGATATCCGCTCCGGGCAACGGAATATAATTGGGCGATATCGCCGCCTAGTGTTCAGATCAAGACAATCGTGTTAATTGATGTGACATTTAAAGGGCATGCAAACACAAGAATAAAAATGTAATATATTGCAGCTCCCCCCCTAGAACAATTCTTACCTCTGCCTTCCCCAAATTCCCCCTCCCAACACAAATCCCCCCCAACATATTACTTTTTTTAGCACATACCCCTCCAAATCCTCCATCCTAGCACAAACCCTCTTCCCCCATCTCCCCTCTCAACACAAATCCCCTAAAATCACCACTCCTAGCACACCTCCCCAAATTTCCCCTCCCAGAACAATTCTTACCGCCTCCCCCAAAATTCCCCCTACAACACGAATCCCCCCCCCCCCCGATCTCCTTGTGGTGCCTCTGAACCTCACATAATACTACAGTGCAGCCGCCCCTCCTGCCCACCCCTTGTCCCGGCCCTGCCGTGCAGTAGAGAGAACAGGTAGGCAGGTAAAAATGAATGATGATTGCGTTGTAAGCACCTCTGTATCCGCTCTTTGGTCCCGTCTTGATTATTGTTGTGCTTTCCTTCTGTGATAATGACTGGCTCTGGCCTACAGGCCTCATTACTGGCCTTTCGCTGTGATGGTTGCCTGTACATAAAAATGGCAACCGATCGCACACAGGACGCCCACTTACTGTGACCAGAACTAAACCAGATAATGTAAGATGGCTTCAGCTCTGCTCTCCACCCACAGGAGAGGTCCCACGGACCCGTTTCCGCCCCCATGCTAGTTGCCTCAACGATTAAGCCCACTAGGGGACGAAACGCATCTGCCGAGCTTTTCTGGCTCCAGATCCTGCTTGCTGTTTTACTACGCTCATTTGCGTCTCCCTGACGTTTGGCTTGTCTGACTATCCGTTCTGGTTCCTAAACTCTGGCTATGTTTCGACTACGTTTGTTCTATTTATTTTTATTATTAAACAAGTGTGATTTAACTGTATTTCTGTCTCGGTCTGATTTCATGGTTCCTGACATTCAGAGAGTCCTGTATTTCACCTGAAGTTATTTGTGGGGTTTTTTCTTTACATCCCAAACAATTTTCCTGGAAGTTGTGGCTGAAATTTTAGTTGGTCTACCTGACCGTGGTTTGGTTTCAACAGAACCCCTCATTTTCCACTTCTTGATTGGAGTTTGAACACTGTTGATTGGCATTCTCAATTCCTTGGATATCTTTTTATATCCCTTTCCTGTTTTATACAGTTCAACTACCTTTTCCCGCAGATCCTTTGACAATTCTTTTTGCTTTCTCCATGACTCAGAATCCAGAAACATCAGTGCAGCACTGGATGAAAGATGCAAGTGTCTGTCAGGAGTCCAGAAACTCATTGACCTTTTATACACACACACTAAAAAATGGCCAAGAAATCATAAATTCTGTCAGGGTATGTAAACTTATGAGCATAACTGTGTATGCGGCCTCTTGGCGGGAGGGCCTTAACGCCATCTATGCATACCTAAAGATAAACAGAGCTGTGCAGAGAAGCTCGCCGCCCTGTGCGTTCCCACCACAGTTACCCAGTGGCGTTGCTAGACGGGGGCAGGGGGTGCGGTCCGCACCGGGTGCCACCCACTAGAGGGGTGACACCATCCCGAGGGTAATGAAAGCCCTGGCTCCCTTTGGTAGTTTTTTTTTCTTTCAGCCGGGACACACCTCCAGCGCCGCGGCAGTGCCTGCCATGTGTTCTCCTCCTTCTCTGTCTCTGACTCCTGCCCAAACCTGTCTCGATCTGCAGCTGCTCTTCACCCGGGCAGCGCAGCTGCACACTGTCCTCTCCTCTTCAGCAGCCGCCCGGGTGTTCTGTGCACCTCAGCCGCCCAAGCTGGTGCGGTAACGGGCGGGGGGTGTCGGCTTGAGATGGGGGGGATGTCCTCCGCTGCCTGAAGTGAGATGTTGTGGGGTGGGGGGGGGGGGCTTGCTGATGAGGTTGGTTTATGCTGCTGGTTACAGCTATATCATATGGAAAGGGGTGGTTTGTTCTGGGAGGGGGTCTGTACTTATGGAGGGGGGTGGTTTGTTCTGGGGGGCTGTACTAATGGAGGGGGGTGGTTTGTTCTGGGGGGGTCTGTACTAATGGAGGGGGGGTGGTTTGTTCTGGGGGGTCTGTACTAATGGAGGGGGGGTGGTTTGTTCTGGGGGGTCTATACTAATGGAGAGGGGGTGGTCTGTACTAATGGAGGGAGGTGGTTTGTTCTGGGGGGGTCTGTACTAATGGAGGGGGGGGTGGTTTGTTCTGGCGGGTCTGTACTAATGGAGGGGGGGTGGTTTGTTCTAGGGGGTCTGTACTAATGGAGGGGGGTGGTTTGTTCTGGGGGGTCTATACTAATGGAGAGGGGGTGGTCTGTACTAATGGAGGGAGGTGGTTTGTTCTGGGGGGGTCTGTACTAATGGAGGGGGGGGTGGTTTGTTTTGGGGGGTTCTGTACTAATGGAGGGGGATGGTCTGTACTAATGGAGGGAGGTGGTTTGTTCTGGGGGGGTCTGTACTAATGGAGGGGGGGTGGTCTGTACTAATGGAGGGGGGTGGTTTGTTCTGGGGGGGTCTGTACTAATGGAGGGGGGGTGGTCTGTACTAATGGAGGGGGTGGTTTGTTTTGAGGGGTTCTGTACTAATGGAGGGAGGTGGTTTGTTCTGGGGGGGTCTGTACTAATGGAGGGGGCTGGTTTGTACTAATGGAGGAGGGGGGTGGTTTGTTCTGGGGGGGAGTCGGTACTAATGGTGGGGGTGGTTTGTTCTGGGGGGGGTCTGTACTAATGGAGGGGGGGTGGTTTGTTATGGAGGGGGTTGTTTGTTCTGGGGGGGTCTGTACTAATGGAGGGGGGTCTATACTAAGGGGGGGGCTTTACTGAGGGAGGGGGAGGTCTATACTGTGGGAGGGGGGTCTGTACCGAGGGGGGTGGTCTATACTGATGGAGGGGGTTTATACTTCGTAGAGGGTCTGCACTGATGGGGGGGGGCTTTACTTAGTGGAGGGGAGTCTGTACTGGGGGGTGACTATAGTTGGAGTGGGGGGGTGACACCATGTTTTATCGCACCGGGTGACACCGACTCTAGTGACGCCACTGCAGTTACCGACAGCTATCGGAAAGCTCCCGATCTCCACTTGCGATAGAGAGCTAGTTTCCAGTCATGTGACTGCTGTGACAGCCAATCACAGCAATCACATGATCAGGAACCCCAGCCTTTCTCCCAGCATCTGAAACCCCCTTAAAGGGCCAGGAGGTGCCAACGCCGAGGGCGGCTTGTGTCACAATTGCAAACGTTATATTTTTTGCTATTTTTTCCCACAAAAGTGGATATACCCTTTAACCACTTCCCGTCTGGCCAACAGCAGAATGACGGCCCGGCAGAGGTTTACATTTTCTGATTGGACGTCATATGAGGTCTCTCTGAACAAGCCGCTTGTGCACGCCCCCCCCCCCCCCCTCCCGCCCGGGGGCGAGCAGTGTGACGATCCCTCAGACACACCACATCTCTGATCTCGGTAAAGAGCCTAAGACTTCGACTCTTTACCATGTGATCAGCTGTGTCCAATCACAGTGTAAATAGGAAGTGCCGGTTATCGGCTTTCCTCTGCTCACTACGACAGCGCATGAGGAGCGGAGAGCCGATAAGAGGATTTCCTCACAGGGGAGATCCGCACTGATAATCAGTGCCCACTAGTGCTGCCTATCAGTGAAGGAGAAAAATTACTTATTTACATAATTCTATAACTTTTTTTTTTTTTTTTCAAAATTTTCAGTCTTTTTGTTTCTTTAGCAAAACTTCCCAGTGGTGATTAAATAGCAGAAAAAGAAAGTTCTACTTGTCTCAATTCTCAAACAAATGATAAAAAATGTCATATGGGTAGAGTGTCACATGACCGCGCAATTGTCTTTCAAAGTGTGTCAGCGTTGAAAGCTGAAAATTGGCCTGGGCAATGATTATCAGTACAGCCCCATCAGTGCCGCCATATCAGTGCCCATCAGTGCCACCTATCAGTGCTCATCAGTGCTGTCTATCAGTGCCCATTACTGCTACCTATAAGTGCCCATCAGTGCCACCCATCAGTGCCCATCACTGCTGTCTATCAGTGCCCATCAGTGCCGCCTATCAGTGCCCATCAGTGTCATCTATCAGTGCCACCTATCAGGGCCCATTACTGCTGCCTATCAGTGCTGCCTATCAGTGTCACCTATTAGTGCCCATCACTGCTGTCTATCAGTGCCCATCAGTGCCGCCTATCAGTGCTCATCTATCAGTGCCACCCATCAGTGCCCATCACTGCTGCCTATCAGTGCCCATCAGTGCCGCCTATCAGTGCCCATCAGTGTCATCTATCAGTGCCACCTATCAGGGCCCATTACTGCTGCCTATCAGTGCTGCCTATCAGTGTCACCTATTAGTGCCCATCACTGCTGTCTATCAGTGCCCATCAGTGCCGCCTATCAGTGCTCATCTATCAGTGCCACCCATCAGTGCCCATCACTGCTGCCTATCAGTGCCCATCAGTGCCGCCTATCAGTGCTCATCTATCAGTGCCACCCATCAGTGCCCATCAGTGCCGCCTATCAGTGCTCATCTATCAGTGCCACCCATCAGTGCCCATCACTGCTGCCTATCAGTGCCCATCAGTGCCCATCAGTGCCGCCTATCAGTGCCATCTATCAGTGCCATCTATCAGTGGCCATTACTGCTGCATATTATTGCCTCCTCATCAGCACACATCAGTGAAGGAGAAAATTTATTTATTTACAAAATTAGATAGCAGACACTACGAAAAACTTTTCTTTTTTTTTTTCAAAATGTTTGTTTTTTTTTCCATTTATTTAGCAAAAAAATAAAAACCCCCAGAGGTGATTAAATGCCACCAAAATAAAGCTCTATCTGTGTGAAGAAAATGATAAACATGTGATATGTGTACAGTGTCACATGACCGCCCAATCGTCATTCAAAGTGTGAGAGCTGAAAATCGGCCTGGGCAGGAAGGGGGTGAAAGTGCCTGGCATTGAAGTGGATAAGTAACACTTACAGGTCTTGTCACGCCCCCAGCCTATAATTGGACAGTGAGAACAAGAAGCAGCTGACTGATGAATCACTCTGCTCTCTCCTTCTGTCAGCACGACTGCTTCTTCCAGTCTGAGCTTTGCTGTACCGGGACTTCAGAAGGCTAATGAGCCAAACTCGGGTACTTCCGCTGCTTGTAACAAATAAAAAAAAATACATATAATTATATATATTCATGAACCCAAAGCTGCTTTAATTTGTGTCTTTTATATCTTTAGGAGATTTATGGTAATTTAAATCTTTGACTTTAGTGATAATAATAAGTAACATTTATCCCTCCATACAATGTACTAAAAACCAAGACGAGGGAACGGCCGGGTGTTTTCAGTGCTCTTTGTATACGGATGATATGTGAAGAATGCTGTATACCCCACACTGATACATATACAAAGTGTAATGATTAAATCCAGACACAGCTCAGTGTCTCCCCCTGGTGTCCGAGACAAGAAGATCTTCTGTATACTGTAATGGGAACCTTCCCTTCCTACAAGAAGAAGATGAAGACCATATCTGGACATGATGGGACCCCTGGGGGGGACGCGGGTCATGTGATAAGCACAGGAGGGGGGGGGGGGGCTCTGGTTTTAGGGAATGGGTCACTCTTGCTGGCTTCATTTCTTAAAGAGGCCCTGTCATGACACTCATACATATGAGAATATTACATCTTTGTAAAATGTACATGGCTCGCTAATAGCGCCTCTGTTGGCTTTCTTGCAGAACTGCAGGGATAGGCTAGTGACAGAGCGAGCGGGGGGGGGGGGGCGGGGGGGGCTGGGGGGGGGAGATTTACCCAACAGGGTCAAAGGTTAAAGATCCCAGCAGGAACTCCAACTCTAAAGATTGGAGGCAATTGAGATGCTAATTTTTTTTTTTTTTATGTTTTTTATTCATTTTTTTACAAAGTAGTCTTTTATTTTTTTATTGTATTCATTTTCATTAAAAAAAATTGTCTCTTTAACCCTTTCACTGCCAGATTTTTTGGGGGGTTCTTGCACACACACTATATATATATATATATAATATATACACACAGTGCTGTGAAAAAGTATTTGCCCCCTTCCTGATGTTTTTTTGTTTTTTTTTTTGCATATTTGTCACACTTAAATGGTTCAGATGATCAAACAAATGTTAATATTACACAAAGACAACCTGAATACGTACAAAATGCAGTTTTTAAATGATGATTTTATTTATTAAGAGGAAAAAAAACTGTCCAAACCTGCCTGGCCCAATGTGAAAAAGTAATTGCCCCCCCTCCTTACTAAATCATGAATGGCACATTTTTTGGAGACCTTAGTTAACCACTTGCCCTCATGAAGATTTACCCCCCCCCCCTTCATGACCCAGACCATTTTTTTTTGCGATACGGCACTGACATTTTTTTGGCGATTACTTTAACTGACTTAATTTGCGCGGTCGTGCGACGCTGTACCCAAAAAATAATTTATATCATTTTTTCCCCCCACAAATAGAGCTTTCTTTTGATGGTATTTAATCACCTCCTGCAGTTTTTTTGCACTATAAACAAAAAAAAAACAAAAAAAAAAAAGGGAAAATTTTGAAAAAAAAATGATTTTTTTTAACTTTCTGCTATAAAACATCCAATAAAAAAATGTAAAAAAAAAAAAACAATTAATTTAGGCCAATATGTATTCTGCTTCAAAATTTTGCTAAAAAAAAAAATCACATCTAGCGTATTTTGATTGCTTTGCGCAAAAGTTATCCTGTCTACAAACTATGGGATATTATTTTTCTTTTTTTTTTTTTTTTTTTACTAGTAATGGCAGCGATATTGCGGCGGACAATCAGACACCTAATGCCGTGTACACACGAGCGGACTTTTCAGCATCAAACATCCCGACGGTCTTTCCGACGGACTTTCGGACGACCGGACTTGCCCGCACACGAACAGGATAAAGTCAGTTCGAAAGTCCGTTAGTTTGAACGCGGTGACGTACGAACGGACTTAGAATAAGGAAGTTCATAGCCAGTAGCCAATAGCTGCCCTTGCGTCCTTTTTCGTCCGTCGGACTCGCATACAGACGAACGGATTTTTCGATAAGACTCGAGTCCGTCAGAAAGATTTGAAACATGTTCCAAATCTAAAGTCTGTCTGATTTTCGACAGAAAAGGTCCGCTGAAGGTCCGATGGAGCCCACACACGGTCAGATTGTCCGACGGATTCGTTCCGTTGTACCAGTCCGGTCGTGTGTACGCGGCATTAGTGACACTTTTGGCACTTTTTGGGGACCAGTAACACTAATACTAAAAATATGCACTGTCACTGTACTAAGGACACTGGCTGGGAAGGGGCGATCAAAGGGTTAAATGTGTGCCTAGGGAGGGCTTACTATACTGTGGGGGAGGTGCTTTTACTACTTGAAAACATGGTGAACCGTCTGTGTGTGTGTCTGCTTTACAGAATCCATGTCTTCTGTACTCACAGAATGACAGTCTGCCTCGTTTACATAGGAAGACTGTCATTCGGTCAGTGTATCGAATGATCGGCGGGTCCTGGTGGACATCGGGTCTGCGGGGGAAGTGCAGAATCACGTGTGTATATATATATATATATATGTGATTCTGCACAGAGTGGCCGCCCTGTAGCAGTAAATCTACTATGTCTCTATGTCTCCAAATCTACGTCTTAAATAGACACGTGCAATTAGCTTTGTTCCTTAACGAATTTCGACAAATTCGTTCATTCAGAAATATCCGAATTACCAAAAACCCGTTTACCAGATTTTTACAAAAACTCGGAAACTCGTTATTTCCGGATAATTTGTAACTTTGGATAAATTCGTATTCGCTACGCTCACTAACAGACAAATTTGAAAGGAAATTCCAATCCCTATATTCTACTAGTTAGTTAGTTTAGTTATTATTAGTTAGTTGGTTATTATTTCAAATTTTCAGGTTGTCTTTCTTATTTTTGGATTTCTGAATTTTCGAATTTCCACATTTCGGACTTTCGAATTTCTGACTTTTTGAATTTACGAAACAAAACAACAAACTAATGAAAAGAGAACAAACACATTTTTCGGCAGTGTGCATGGCTAGTCGTAAATCGGTTAACCACTTGACCACTGGGCACTTAAACCCCCTTCCTAACCAGACCAATTTTCAGCTTTCAGCGCTCTCACACTTTGAATGACAATTACTCAGTCATACAATGCTGTACCCATATGAAATTGTTGTCCTTTTTTTCACACAAATAGAGCTTTCTTTTGGTGGTATTTAGTCACCGCTGGGTTTTTTAGCTTTTGCGCTATAAATCAAAAAAGACTGAAAATTCGGTAAAAAAAATCTTTGTTTCTGTTAAAATTTATTGCAGAGTATTGGCGAGTATTGGCAGAGTATTGGCGAGTATTGCAGAGTATTGGCGAGTATTGGCAGAGTATTGGCGAGTATTGGCAGAGTATTGGCGAGTATTGCAGAGTATTGGCGAGTATTGCAGAGTATTGGCGAGTATTGGCAGAGTATTGGCGAGTATTGCAGAGTATTGGCGAGTATTGGCAGAGTATTGGCGAGTATTGCAGAGTATTGGCAGAGTATTGGGGAGTATTGCAGAGTATTGGCGAGTATTGGCAGAGTATTGGGGAGTATTGCAGAGTATTGGGGAGTATTGCAGAGTATTGGCGAGTATTGGCAGAGTATTGGTGAGTATTGCAGAGTATTGGCGAGTATTGCAGAGTATTGGGGAGTATTGCAGAGTATTGGCAGAGTATTGGGGAGTATTGCAGAGTATTGGCGAGTATTGGCAGAGTATTGGTGAGTATTGCAGAGTATTGGCGAGTATTGCAGAGTATTGGGGAGTATTGCAGAGTATTGGGGAGTATTGCAGAGTATTGGCAGAGTATTGGGGAGTATTGCAGAGTATTGGCAGAGTATTGGGGAGTATTGCAGAGTATTGGCGAGTATTGCAGAGTATTGGCGAGTATTGCAGAGTATTGGCAGAGTATTGGGGAGTATTGCAGAGTATTGGCGAGTATTGCAGAGTATTGGGGAGTATTGCAGAGTATTGGCGAGTATTGCAGAGTATTGGCGAGTATTGCAGAGTATTGGCAGAGTATTGGGGAGTATTGCAGAGTATTGGGGAGTATTGCAGAGTATTGGGGAGTATTGCAGAGTATTGGCGAGTATTGGCAGAGTATTGGCGAGTATTGCAGAGTATTGGCAGAGTATTGGGGAGTATTGCAGAGTATTGGTGAGTATTGGCGAGTATTGACAGAGTATTGGGGAGTATTGCAGAGTATTGGCAGAGTATTGGGGAGTATTGCAGAGTATTGGTGAGTATTGGCAGAGTATTGGGGAGTATTGCAGAGTATTGGGGAGTATTGGTGAGTATTGCAGAGTATTGGGGAGTATTGCAGAGTATTGGTGAGTATTGGCAGAGTATTGGTGAGTATTGGCAGAGTATTGGTGAGTATTGGCAGAGTATTGGTGAGTATTGCAGAGTATTGGTGAGTATTGGCAGAGTATTGGTGAGTATTGGCAGAGTATTGGGGAGTATTGGCAGAGTATTGGTGAGTATTGGTGAGTATTGGCAGAGTATTGGTGAGTATTGGTGAGTATTGGCAGAGTATTGGGGAGTATTGCAGAGTATTGGTGAGTATTGGCAGAGTATTGGTGAGTATTGGTGAGTATTGGCAGAGTATTGGGGAGTATTGCAGAGTATTGGTGAGTATTGGCAGAGTATTGGTGAGTATTGGCAGAGTATTGGTGAGTATTGGCAGAGTATTGGGGAGTATTGCAGAGTATTGGTGAGTATTGGCAGAGTATTGCAGAGTATTGGGGAGTATTGGCAGAGTATTGGTGAGTATTGGAGAGTATTGGCAGAGTATTGGTGAGTATTGGCAGAGTATTGGGGAGTATTGGCAGAGTATTGGGGAGTATTGCAGAGTATTGGTGAGTATTGGCAGAGTATTGGTGAGTATTGGCAGAGTATTGGCAGAGTATTGGTGAGTATTGGGCGAGTATTGGCAGAGTATAGGTGAGTATTGGTGAGTATTGGCAGAGTATTGGTGAGTATTGGGCGAGTATTGGCAGAGTATAGGTGAGTATTGGTGAGTATTGGCAGAGTATTGGCAGAGTATTGGCGAATATTGCATAGTATTGCATAATATGGGCGAGTATTGCAGAGTATTGGCGAGTATTGGCAGAGTATTGGCGAGTATTGCAGAGTATTGGCGAGTATTGCAGAGTATTGGCGAGTATTGCAGAGTATTGGGGAGTATTGCAGAGTATTGGCGAGTATTGCAGAGTATTGGCAGAGTATTGGGGAGTATTGCAGAGTATTGGCGAGTATTGCAGAGTATTGCAGAGTATTGGCGAGTATTGGCAGAGTATTGGCGAGTATTGCAGAGTATTGGCGAGTATTGCAGAGTATTGGCGAGTATTGCAGAGTATTGGCGAGTATTGGCAGAGTATTGGCGAGTATTGCAGAGTATTGGCGAGTATTGCAGAGTATTGGGGAGTATTGCAGAGTATTGGCAGAGTATTGGGGAGTATTGCAGAGTATTGGCAGAGTATTGGGGAGTATTGCAGAGTATTGGCGAGTATTGCAGAGTATTGGGGAGTATTGCAGAGTATTGGCAGAGTATTGGGGAGTATTGCAGAGTATTGGCAGAGTATTGGCGAGTATTGCAGAGTATTGGGGAGTATTGCAGAGTATTGGGGAGTATTGCAGAGTATTGGCGAGTATTGGCAGAGTATTGGCGAGTATTGCAGAGTATTGGCAGAGTATTGGGGAGTATTGCAGAGTATTGGTGAGTATTGGCGAGTATTGACAGAGTATTGGGGAGTATTGCAGAGTATTGGCAGAGTATTGGGGAGTATTGCAGAGTATTGGTGAGTATTGGCAGAGTATTGGGGAGTATTGCAGAGTATTGGGGAGTATTGGTGAGTATTGCAGAGTATTGGGGAGTATTGCAGAGTATTGGTGAGTATTGGCAGAGTATTGGTGAGTATTGGCAGAGTATTGGTGAGTATTGCAGAGTATTGGTGAGTATTGCAGAGTATTGGTGAGTATTGGCAGAGTATTGGGGAGTATTGGCAGAGTATTGGTGAGTATTGGCAGAGTATTGGTGAGTATTGGTGAGTATTGGCAGAGTATTGGTGAGTATTGGTGAGTATTGGCAGAGTATTGGTGAGTATTGGCAGAGTATTGGGGAGTATTGCAGAGTATTGGTGAGTATTGGCAGAGTATTGCAGAGTATTGGGGAGTATTGGCAGAGTATTGGTGAGTATTGGAGAGTATTGGCAGAGTATTGGTGAGTATTGGCAGAGTATTGGGGAGTATTGGCAGAGTATTGGGGAGTATTGCAGAGTATTGGTGAGTATTGGCAGAGTATTGGTGAGTATTGGTGAGTATTGGCAGAGTATTGGCAGAGTATTGGTGAGTATTGGGCGAGTATTGGCAGAGTATAGGTGAGTATTGGCAGAGTATTGGCAGAGTATTGGTGAGTATTGGGCGAGTATTGGCAGAGTATAGGTGAGTATTGGTGAGTATTGGCAGAGTATTGCAGAGTATTGGCAGAGTATTGGCGAATATTGCATAGTATTGCATAGTATGGGCGAGTATTGCAGAGTATTGGTGAGTATTGGCAGAGTATTGGTGAGTATTGGCAGAGTATTGGGGAGTATTGGCAGAGTATTGGTGAGTATTGGTGAGTATTGGCAGAGTATTGGTGAGTATTGGTGAGTATTGGCAGAGTATTGGTGAGTATTGGCAGAGTATTGGGGAGTATTGCAGAGTATTGGTGAGTATTGGCAGAGTATTGCAGAGTATTGGGGAGTATTGGCAGAGTATTGGTGAGTATTGGTGAGTATTGGCAGAGTATTGGTGAGTATTGGCAGAGTATTGGGGAGTATTGGCAGAGTATTGGGGAGTATTGCAGAGTATTGGTGAGTATTGGCAGAGTATTGGTGAGTATTGGCAGAGTATTGGCAGAGTATTGGTGAGTATTGGGCGAGTATTGGCAGAGTATAGGTGAGTATTGGTGAGTATTGGCAGAGTATTGGCAGAGTATTGGTGAGTATTGGGCGAGTATTGGCAGAGTATAGGTGAGTATTGGTGAGTATTGGCAGAGTATTGCAGAGTATTGGCAGAGTATTGGCGAATATTGCATAGTATTGCATAGTATGGGCGAGTATTGCAGAGTATTGGCGAGTATTGGCAGAGTATTGGCGAGTATTGCAGAGTATTGGCGAATATTGCAGAGTATTGGCAGAGTATTGGGGAGTATTGGCGAGTATTGGCGAGTATTGCAGAGTATTGGGGAGTATTGCAGAGTATTGGCGAGTATTGCAGAGTATTGGCAGAGTATTGGGGAGTATTGCAGAGTATTGGCGAGTATTGCAGAGTATTGGGGAGTATTGCAGAGTATTGGCGAGTATTGGCGAGTATTGGCGAGTATTGCAGAGTATTGGCAGAGTATTGGCGAATATTGCAGAGTATTGGGGAGTATTGCAGAGTATTGGGGAGTATTGCAGAGTATTGGCGAGTATTGGCAGAGTATTGGCGAGTATTGGCAGAGTATTGGCGAGTATTGGCAGAGTATTGGCGAGTATTGGCAGAGTATTGGCGAGTATTGGCAGAGTATTGGCGAGTATTGCAGAGTATTGGCTAGTATTGACAGAGTATTGGGGAGTATTGCAGAGTATTGGCAGAGTATTGGGGAGTATTGCAGAGTATTGGTGAGTATTGGTGAGTATTGGCAGAGTATTGGTGAGTATTGGCAGAGTATTGGTGAGTATTGGCAGAGTATTGCAGAGTATTGCAGAGTATTGGTGAGTATTGGCAGAGTATTGCAGAGTATTGGGGAGTATTGGCAGAGTATTGGTGAGTATTGGAGAGTATTGGCAGAGTATTGGTGAGTATTGGCAGAGTATTGGGGAGTATTGGCAGAGTATTGGGGAGTATTGGCAGAGTATTGGGGAGTATTGCAGAGTATTGGTGAGTATTGGCAAAGTATTGGTGAGTATTGGTGAGTATTGGCAGAGTATTGGCAGAGTATTGGTGAGTATTGGGCGAGTATTGGCAGAGTATAGGTGAGTATTGGTGAGTATTGGCAGAGTATTGGCAGAGTATTGGTGAGTATTGGGCGAGTATTGGCAGAGTATAGGTGAGTATTGGTGAGTATTGGCAGAGTATTGCAGAGTATTGGCAGAGTATTGGCGAATATTGCATAGTATTGCATAGTATGGGCACTGAGCAGCTCTGTGGGCTGGATCTGTAGTGCATCTGTAGTGCCCACAGCGCTGCAAACGATCTCTCCCTCTCTCCTCTCACACTGTACCAATCGGTACAGAGAGGGGAGGGAGGACATGACGCCGGTTTGTTTACAAGTGATGCTCCGTCATTTGATGGAGCGATCACGTGGTAAACGCCCGCTATCAACGGCCATTTACCTTGACCCGTGATGCAGGACTCGGCGGTCACGGATGTTCCCGGGTGCGCGCCCCAGGGGGCGCGCGGGAGCGCGATTCTGTAAGCAAGTCCATGGACGCCCACCCAGAATAAGCCGACCGCGCTGTAGCCATCTTTCGGCTATGGCCCGGTCGGCATGTGATTAATTTAAGGGAAAAAAAGCTGTCCAAACCTGCCTGCCTCTCTTTCTAAATCATGAATGAAATATGAATAACCACATTTTTTTTGGAAAGCTGAGTTAAATTTCACTTGCCACACCCAGGCCTGATTACTGCCAGACCCGTTGAATCAAGAAATCACTTAAATAGAAGCTGTGTGACAAAGTAAAAGATCTAAAAAAAGCCACACATCGTTCCTCGATCTAAATAAATTTAAGAAAAGATGAGAAACAAAGTAATTGACATGTATCGGTCTGGAAAGATTTACAAAAGCCATTTCTAAGGCTGGGTTCACACTAGTGTGAATTTGGATGTGGGATTCCTCGCATCCAATTCGCATGACAGGAGACTGTGGCTGGCTCTCAATGGAGCCGGTTCACACATCTCCATGGCGGGCGCGGAACGGATTGCACAGGAGTCCTGTGGGTCTTTGGCTTCCGTTCCAAATTCAGGCAAATATTCGGAGCCTGTTTGTCCCTGAAACAGAGAACTCACCGGACCCCCTGCTGTGAGCCGCGTCCGCACCAAGTGTGAGCCCAGCCTCAGGCTTTTGGGACTCCAGTGACCGCCATTGCCCACAAATGGAGAAACCTTGGAACAGTGGTGAACCTTCCCAGGAGTGGCCAGCCCACCAAAATTATTTTAAGAGCACAACGACGACTCATCCAGGAGGTCATAAAAGAACCCAGAACTGCATCTAAGGACCTGCAGGCCTGCGTCAGGTAAGGTCAGTGTTCATGATTCAACAATAAGAAAGAGACTGGGCAAAAATGGCATCCATGGGAGAGTTCCGAGGCCAAAGCCACTGCTTACCAAAAAGAACACAAAGGCCCATCTCACATTTTCCAAAAAACATCTTGATTATCACCAAGACTTTGGGGCAAACATTCTTTGGACTGATGAGGCAACAGTTGAACTTTTTGGAAGGTGTGTGTCCCATTACATCTGGCATAAAACCAACACAGCAGTTCATAAAAAAGACCATCATCCCAACAGTCAGACATGGTGGTGGTAGCGTGATGGTCTGGGGCTGGACGACTTGCCACCATTGATGGAACCATGAATTCTGCACTCTACCAGGAAATCCTGAGGCCGTGTTCACACTGGTACGACAAACACTCTGACTTTGAAAATGCTCCCTGCACTACTTTCAGGGCTGGGCTCAGCCCTTCCTTCTCTGAGCTCTAAAAAGAAAACTACCATCCAGTTAGGCCATATAGGTTGCCACCATCCCTGATATCAGGAGAAAAAGAGAAAACCCCTCAAAGAGTTAGTGGGACTTTGAAGGCAACGTAGTAGTAAAAAACAATTTTATTGATACAAATATACAAAAATATATAAATATGACAATATGAAAAACGTCTAATACAATTCACTGCATAAACAATAAAATAAGGATATGAGTATGCTGATGTAGAATTCGAATGTATATTCGTGTAATCTTCCACCTTGGGCCTGCTTGCTGTTCTACTACGCTCCTCCCTGACTCCCTGACGTTTTGGCTTGTCTGACTATCCGTTCCGGTTCCTGAACTCTGGCTATGTTTTGACTACGTTTACTCTGTTTAACTTTTTTTTATTATTATTAAACAAGTGAGATTTAACTGTACTTCTGTCTCAGTCTGATTCATGGTTTCTGATAACTACTTTGGTCCGACTTTGGTCCTACTTCAGCCCATATCATTGAAGTCGGATCAAAGTAGGATCCTTGTCCTAACCATTTGACTTGTGATATCCGACATGGTGATTACAGCCGCAGTAAAAAGAATTTATGTTACTCTGGGATTGTTTTGATTGGTCAAAAGTCGTACTATCTCAAAGTCAGAGCAAAATCTTATCTTGTTCATTCAAGTCGGATGGAAGTAGGACCGATGTAGGACAGATGTAGCAGGACAAAGTAGGATGACAGTCGTACAACAGTCGTGTCATATCAGTGTGAACCCAGCCTGAAGAAGAATGTCCGGCCATCAGTTCCCGGCCTCAAGCTCAAGCGCACTTGGGTTATGCCGCAGGACAATGATCCGAAACGCCCCAGCATGTCCACCTCTGAATGGCTCAAAAAACATGACAAAATGAAGGTTTTGGAGTGGCCTAGTCCAAGCCCGGACTTAAATCCAATTGAGATGCTGTGGCATGACCTTAAATAGGCCTTTTTAATGGTGGAAAACCTTCCAATGTGGCTGAATTTAAACAATTCTGCAAAGAGTGCGCCAAAATTCCTCCACAGCGATGTGAAAGACTCATTGCCAATTATCGCAAAGTGCCAAGGGTGGCACAACCAGTTATTAGGTTTAGGGGGCAATTACCTTTTCACATTGGGCCAGGCAGGTGTGGACAGTTTTTTTCCCTTACTAAATGAAATCATCATTAAAACACTGCATTTACTCTGGTTATCTTTGTGTAATATTAACATTTGTTTGATTATCAGAATTATTTAAATGTGACAAATATGCAAAAAAAAAAAAAAGAACTGGAAGGGGGCAAATATTTTATCACAACACCGTGTGTATATATATATATATATATATATATATATATATATATATATAGTATCTCACAAAAGTCAGTACACCCCTCACATTTTTGTAAATCTTTTCTTCTATCTTTTCATGTGACAACACTGAAGAAATGACACTTGTCTACAATGTAAAGTAGTGAGTGTACAGCTTGTATAACAGTGTAAATTTGCTGTCCCCTCAAAATAACTCAACACACAGTCATTAATTAACCTTTTTAAACCTAAGCCCATTTTTGCTATTTGTTGCTTACAAGTTAAAATAAGTATTTGTTCGCTAGAAAATTACTTAGAACCCCCAAACTATATATATATATATTAGCAGAGACCCTAGAGAATAAAATGGCGATTGTTGCAATATTTTATGTCACACTGTATTTGCGCAATTTTTT
Source organism: Aquarana catesbeiana (assembly GCF_042186555.1). Taxonomy (NCBI): domain Eukaryota; kingdom Metazoa; phylum Chordata; class Amphibia; order Anura; family Ranidae; genus Aquarana; species Aquarana catesbeiana. The sequence continues at coordinate 8,366,478 of NC_133335.1, forward strand.
TGGCCAAAAAAGACACTTTCGTGAATAAATAAATAAAAAAAAACTAAACAGTAAAGTATTGGGTGGTGCCTGCTGGCCCCTCCCAATTTTTTTGTATAATGTGAAAGATGATGTTACGCCAAGTAAATAGATACCTAACATGTTACACTTTGAAATTTGCGCACGCTCGTGGAATGGCGACAAACTACGGTACCTAAAAATTTCCATAGGTTACGCTTTAAAAAAATGTAGCAGTTACCAGGATGGAGTTACAGAGGAGGTCTTTTGCTAGAATGATTGCTCTTGTGATCGCAGCGATACCTCACATGTGTGATTTGAACACTGTTTACATATGCGGGAGCGACTTACGCGTGTGTTTTCTTTTTCTGCGTGAGCATGTGGAGACAGGGGCACTTTAAACTTTTTTTTTTTTTTTACATTGTCCCTTTAAAAAAAAAAAAAATATTCTGATCACTTTTATTGCTGTCACAAGAAATGTAAACATCCCTTGTGACAGTAATAGGCGGTGACAGGTACTCCAAATCCCTCCTTTGCACTTAAAAGTATTTAGATGGCCAAAATCAGCAATTCTGAATGCTGTCATTCTTTTAAAATCAGCGCCATTGGCGGCCGAGTAGACCCGGAAGTGAGGTTGTGCGCTTTTGCATGCAGTTGATGTGCGTTTACATGCTTTTTCCCCATCCCTGTTTGTCCTTTGAGGTCACTTCCTCCTCCTTTCTTTCTTTGGATATCAATGTGCACACTGATGGTGTGAACTGTGCCCACAGGATAACCTGGATTTCAGACTGTCTATTCAGCTGGAATGCAGTCAGAAATGCATCCAACTACATCTGGTGTGAGTGGCCCTACAAATGTATGGACAGAGAACGGCTTGTCATTAGAAGCCCTTTCCCGTACTTTTCCCAGGTAATGTGTCAGAAACCATGAAATCAGACAGAGACAAGTACAGTTAAATCACACTTATTTAATAATAAAAGTAAAAAGAACAAACGTAGTCAAAACATAGCCAAAGTTCAGTAACCGTAACGGATAGTCAGCAAAGCCAGAAGTCAGGGATCAATGTAGTGGAACAGCAAGCAGGATCTGGAGCCAGAAGGGATGTCAGCAAAGCAAGTCTTGAACAGGATCGCAGGAGATAGTTTCTGTGATGTGACCAAAGTGAAGGCAGAGAACCTCTGGACCGGACGGCGTAAGTAGGCAGGACTGACGAGCAGGATATCATCAACAGCTAAGTAACAGTGGAGAGAGATAGGAGCTGGCAATTAGCCGACAGCTGAGCAGCCAGCTCAGAGATGGAAGGGCTGAGCCCAGACCTGGCATACTGTAGTTTTCATTAGGGATGCACCTATATATTGGCCGCCGAATACTAGTGGCTGAAAATAGGGCTATTGGGCGTTTTGCCGATAGAAAAAGAAAAGGTGCCAATAATGGCACGACTTTAATGCAAAATTGTGTTCCATTGACTTCAATGCAAAAACGCCCCTATTGACTTCAATGCAAAATCGCACTCCATTGACTTCAGTGCAAAAACGCCCCCTATTGACTTCAATGCAAAATCACGTCCCATTCCCCATGATGTTCAATATATGTAATGCTGGAGAGGAGTGTCAGAGACTGCAGATCTAATAGAGGTAATGAGGGTCAGAGAGTGAGGACAGGACACATTGTTGGTGGGGAGAGAGTGAGGACAGGGTACATTGTTGGTGGTCAGAGAGTGAGGACAGGATACATTGTTGGTGGTCAGAGAGTGAGGACAGGATACATTGTTGGTGGTCAGAGAGTGAGGACAGGATACATTGTTGGTGGGGAGAGAGTGAGGACAGGATACATTGTTGGTGGTCGGAGAGTGAGGACAGGATACATTGTTGGAGGTCAGAGAGTGAGGACAGGATACATTGTTGGTGGTCAGAGAGTGAGGACAGGACACATTGTTGGTGGTCAGAGAGTGAGGACAGGATACATTGTTGGTGGTCAGAGAGTGAGGACAGGACACATTGTTGGTGGGGAGAGAGTGAGGACAGGATACATTGTTGGTGGTCGGAGAGTGAGGACAGGATACATTGTTGGTGGTCAGAGAGTGAGGACAGGATACATTGTTGGTGGGGAGAGAGTGAGGACAGGATACATTGTTGGTGGTCGGAGAGTGAGGACAGGATACATTGTTGGTGGGGAGAGAGTGAGGACGGGATACATTGTTGGTAGTCAGAGAGTGAGGACAGGATACATTGTTGGTAGTCAGAGAGTGAGGACAGGATACATTGTTGGAGGTCAGAGAGTGAGGACAGGATACATTGTTGGCGGTCAGAGAGTGAGGACAGGATACATTGTTGGTGGTCAGAGAGTGAGGACAGGATACATTGTTGGTGGTCAGAGAGTGAGGACAGGATACATTGTTGGTGGTCAGAGAGTGAGGACAGGATACATTGTTGGTGGTCGGAGAGTGAGGACAGGATACATTGTTGGTGGTCAGAGAGTGAGGACAGGATACATTGTTGGTGGTCAGAGAGTGAGGACAGGATACATTGTTGGTGGTCAGAGAGTGAGGACAGGATACATTGTTGGTGGTCAGAGAGTGAGGACAGGATACATTGTTGGTGGTCAGAGAGTGAGGACAGGATACATTGTTGGTGGTCGGAGAGTGAGGACAGGATACATTGTTGGTGGTCAGAGAGTGAGGACAGGATACATTGTTGGTGGTCGGAGAGTGAGGACAGGATACATTGTTGGTGGTCAGAGAGTGAGGACAGGATACATTGTTGGCTGGGGAGATGCTTCAGAAGACAATACCAGGCTGGGAAGATGTTACATGAGGCTAATAGAGATAAATGCACTCTAATCAATGTTCCCGCTACAGACTGCTGAGGTCCGAAGCCACACATCATATACCAAAGGGCCGTATGTGGCCCTCGGACCACAAGACTTTACATTGAGTGAAGGAAAAGCATAGAGGTGAACCCAAGTACCCAAGAACTCTGCTCCCTCTGTACTCCATTGATTAGCCTTCAGGTTCTCCTTGAGCTGACCATAGAAAGATACGGCCAGTAACTGACCAAGAAGCTCTCTTGGTAAGATTTCCCAGTAATGAAAAATCCCGGCCATGTAAATCCCTTCACTGAGAATATAACAGAATGAGGAATGATTTGTGTGTCTCCCGGTCTTGCCGTAGGACCGTGTGCAGTATATGAAATGGACACCAGAGGGCACTGTTGGCTCACGCTGTTATTAGTGGAAACTAACCTGACTTGAAACAGAAAAGTTGGATTCAAAGTTGAACTCCAGAGATATGCAAATATTTTCCAGATTCCTTCCTCATGCGTCTTCTTCCTGGAATGTGGGTGAGCGTTGTGTATTTCTTCCAGATCTGTGCAGTAATCCAGTGTGAGACTTCCTGTAATAAAGACCGCCCACTGCTGCTTTCTCCCCTTGTGCAGGGTGGCTGGTCTTGTCTCTGCCCCCTACTGTTGTTTTCTGCAGCCTGTAGTGGGTGGAGCCTGTGGGCCCCTCCCACAGCTCTACTCTCTCTACTTGTGCAGGGTGACTGGTCTTGTCTCCGCCCCCCTGCTGTAGTTTTCTGTAGTGGGTGGAGCCTGTGGGCCCCTCCCACAGCTCTGCTCTCTCTCCTTGTGCAGTTTGACTGGTTTTGTCTCCGCCCCCTCCTGTAGTTTTTTTTGTAGCCTGTAGTGGGTGGAGCCTGCGGGGCCCCTCCCACAGCTCTGCTCTCTCTCCTTATGCAGGGTGACTGGTCTTGGCTCCTCCCCTTCTGTAGTTTTCTGCAGGCAAACTGTAGTGGGTGGAGCCATGCTGGGCCCCTCCCACAGATCTGCTCTCTGCACAGTGCTATGTTCAGCCCTGTGATGATGTCACTGCTACTTTTACACGGTAATATCTGGGTTTGAAAAGGCATTTAATACACACGGTGGATTTTTATAACTTTTGTGACTGTTGAGGAATATATTTTAAATTGTTGTGCCCCGGAAACTAAACTTTAAAGGACGACTCCGCCCAGAACTGATACATTCATTTAAATGGATACATATTTCTTGAAGCTGAGGTTTATTCTCCTTAAATTTTGCCTTTCCTTATTCCCCTCCCCCTCCTCCTCCTCCATCACTATACCAATGACATTTTTACCACATACCTTACTTTAGATCCAATGACATCATCACTGGATCTCTGTGCTTCTCTATGCTTCTCTATGATGGGAGGGGCCAGCAGGGCGCTGTCCATAGCTCCCTGAAAACTTTACAGCACCCGGATGCCAGCAGTGGGCTGACCACTTTGGGAGGAGTTATGCAAATATCGAAATACCTTGGAATGGGTGGGCGTCAGTCTGGACAAGTGGGGGGCATTCTTAGGAATGCTGTATTTGCACGGGTAACGCCCACATGTGACGCTGATCCTGCATGATTGACAGAACTGAAATCCAATGAATGAAAGGGTAGCGGGACAATGACAGTCAGGCTGGGGAGCAAAAGGGCTAGATGATGCTGGACGTCCCCCCGGCCAGGAAAAACGAGGGCGGGGCTCTATCTGACTTGCTGCAGCTTCTATAATGCACATGGCGAGAAGCTCACAGTGTGCGGTGAAATCAGAGGAAGCCGTTTCAGTCCAGGAGAGGAGCCGGTACTGGCGATCGTTTCGGATTTTTTTTACGATAACTCTGTCCAGTCTGTGTTAATAATCGCTGCACCGGATCAGGCCGGGTATTCGATGCGCGGTGCTGGATTTTGCTGCGGCGGCGGTGAAATCGTTAACGTCCGCGAGTCATTTTGCGTCTCCCGTCCTCGGGGTCACTCGCTGTCTCCATTCATTAGGCCGCCTCGTCTTCAACTTGTCGCCGCGACCAGAAAAGGGCCGAGACCGCCAGACAATCGAAAAAAAAAATAGATAAAAAAATTAAAAGGCCAATTTGGATGTGCGAGGACGGAGTTTTTAATTTTCTGCCTGTCAGAATGTGACACTTCACATATTTTTCTGTCCTCCCCTCCCCCCCCCCCCCCCCTCCGCTCCGCTCACCCCCTTCTCCTCCTAAATCTGAATCCACTCTCCCTTCAGGAGATGACTGTCCTCCTGCGTGATAAGAAAGTGGACCTCCGGGGCAGCTTGTGTCAGTCTGGGGGGGGAGCTGCAGGAACGACCTCTGCCCAGTAGGGGGCGCAGGTCTGCTAAGCAAAAAGCAAGAAACTGATGAATGTGCAAATGCAGTAACCCGAGGCGGCCTGCTAGGGGGCGATCTCTGACATTTTATGAGTAGTCTGGGTTTACTGCTCCTTGCCCATGCTTTGTTAAACAAGCCGGATTTCTTGTAAATGTTATTATTAACCGCTTCAGCCCCGGAAGGATTTACCCCCATTCCCGACCAGAGCATTTTTTTTTTTTTTGCGATTCGGCACTGCATCGCTTTAGCTGACAAATTGCGCGGTCGTGTGACGTTGTACAAAATTGACGTCCTTTTTTTTCCCGCTAATAGAGCTTTCTTTTGGTGGTATTTGATCACCTCTGCAGTTTTTTATTTTTTTTTAGCGCTATAAACAAACAAAAAAAAGCGAAAATTTTGAAAAAAATAATTTATTATTATTTTTAATATTTTTCAATTATTTAAAAAATTTTTTTTTAATATTTTTCAATTATTTGAAAAAAAAAAGCAATATTAAATATCCCCCAAAAATATATATATATATATATAAAAAAAAACTAATTTCTTCCACAGTTTAGGCCAATATGTATTCTTCTACATATTTTTGGTAAAAAAAAAAAATCGCAATAAGCGTATATATCCCTTTTTCCCCCCACAAATAGAGCTTTCTTTTGGTGATATTTGATCACCTCTGCAGTTTTTAATTTTTTTGCGCTATAAACAAAAAAAGAAACATTTTTATTATTATTTTTAACATTTTCCAATTATTTGAAAAACATTTTTTTTATATTTTTCAATTATTTAAAAAAAAAAAGCAATAATAAATATCCCCAAAAAATATATAAAAAAAAAACTAATTTCTTCCACAGTTTAGGCCAATATGTATTCTTCTACATATTTTTGGTAAAAAAAAATCGCAATAAGCGTATATATATCCCTTTTTTCCCCCACATATAGAGCTTTCTTTTGGTGATATTTGATCACCTCTGCGGTTTTTATTTTTTTTGTGCTATAAACAAAAAAAGAAACATTCTTATTATTATTTTTAAAATTTTCCAATTATTTGAAAACATTTTTTTAAATATTTTTCAATTATTTGAAAAAAAAAAACAATAATAAATATCCCCAAAAAATATATATAAAAAAAACTAATTTCTTCCACAGTTTAGGCCGATATATATTCTTCTACATATTTTTGGTAAAAAAAAACATCGCAATAAGCATACATTCCTTTTTTCCACCACAAATAGAGCTTTCTTTTGGTGATATTTGATCACCTCTGCAGTTTTTATATTTTTTTGCGCTATAAACAAAAAAAGAAAACTTTTTTATTATTATTTTTAATATTTTTCAATTATTTGAAAAAAAAAGCAATTTTTTTTAACTTTTTGCTATAATAAATATCCCCCCCCCAAAAAATAGAAAAAAAACAAATTTTTTCCACAGTTTAGGCCGATATATATATTCTTCTACATATTTTTGGTAAGAAAAAAAAAAAATCGCAATAAGCGTTTATTCCTCTTTTCCCCCCACAAATATAAAGAGAAAAACACATGTGGGAGAGACGCATGCGCTGCACACCCCAAAACAATAATAGTAAAAAATGGACAGTTTCCCCGGTGGGGCTTTAGACAGCAAAATCTTGATATTCAGAAATAATAAAAAAATGTATAACCAGTAAGTGCTTTTATTGAACCATGAACAATTGTAATGCTATAATTCAATTGGCATTACAACATAAAGCACTGGCCAAGTAGTACAATACATATTCCACAATATAAAGTCGACACATCTTTACACAAAATTATATACAGTCATACATTTCCGGGCTGTTGACGGTATAAATCCCCGACGCGTTTCGACCTGTGTACGGTCATCATCAGGGGGATAGTTGGTTCTATAAAATACATTGAATATCTTCAAAATTTAAGAACATGTCATCATAAATCTCATTGTAAGGTTAAAAGTGGTAGTATATTTACCGCTGAAAAGTAGAGGGAATAATCCTTTGGCCAGTAAAAGCCGTAAATGGATCCGGGGGGCCCCCATATTCGCCCCTGTCTCCCCAGAGCGCATGAGTCCAGCCCAAGGGGCTTACAAGGAGCCACATAGACGCCCTCCAGGGGAAGGAGAAGTCAGCACCTGCGACAAATACCCAATCAGTCAAAATGATTCTCAGCACATTGGCAAAAGTATGAAGTGTATGGGCTAACTGCAATCCTAGTGATCAATATATATTGATCTGGTGTCCTAAGGTTTCATGATTATAATTAATTATATAGAAAGTGGCACAACCATAAAAGAAATGGTTGTATAGTTATAGGGTTGTTTGAGTGGTGTGGTGTGTAAACACAGGTGAGTGGGAAGTGATATGTGGTACAAGGAATATGAAAAACCCTTTGAGTGATAAAGTAAAATTAAATGGATGGCCAGCACAATGCTGACTACAGTGCCATGTCCAGGTGAATGAAATGAGTGTGTAGTGTCAGCCAACACATGGTGGAATAAAAGTGAAAAACAAATCAAAAGGAAAGTGTGTGAATGAGTAAAACCAAATGAAACAATCAAAAACATGTGTGGAAGATCTAAACTGATTATAGGAATAGGAGTATGAGTGTAGTGTTGTAATATCAGAGTAGTAAGGGTATATGTATAGTATAATAATTTACCTTGTGCCATAGTGTGGCTGATGTAGTAGAGTTTGACTTGTATGAACCAAATTGCAATGGAGCAAAAAAAGGGTAAAAGGCTGGAGCCAAAAAAAAGGATTTGTGCAGTGCCATCCATTACGGTCTGCGTGGAGTCATAACAAGACTCACAGGCAGCCGATCATGGATATATGCCTAAAGTAGGCAATTAATTGAGTAGGCACAGGTGCTGATCTCCTCCCCCCCCAGAGTAAGCAGCCCACGTGTGGCTCCCCCGGCATCCTTTTGATTTGTTTTTCACTTTTATTCCACCATGTGTTGGCTGACACTACACACTCATTTCATTCACCTGGACATGGCACTGTAGTCAGCATTGTGCTGGCCATCCATTTAATTTTACTTTATCACTCAAAGGGTTTTTCATATTCCTTGTACCACATATCACTTCCCACTCACCTGTGTTTACACACCACACCACTCAAACAACCCTATAACTATACAACCATTTCTTTTATGGTTGTGCCACTTTCTATATAATTAATTATAATCATGAAACCTTAGGACACCAGATCAATATATATTGATCACTAGGATTGCAGTTAGCCCATACACTTCATACTTTTGCCAATGTGCTGAGAATCATTTTGACTGATTGGGTATTTGTCGCAGGTGCTGACTTCTCCTTCCCCTGGAGGGCGTCTATGTGGCTCCTTGTAAGCCCCTTGGGCTGGACTCATGCGCTCTGGGGAGACAGGGGCGAATATGGGGGCCCCCCGGATCCATTTACGGCTTTTACTGGCCAAAGGATTATTCCCTCTACTTTTCAGCGGTAAATATACTACCACTTTTAACCTTACAATGAGATTTATGATGACATGTTCTTAAATTTTGAAGATATTCAATGTATTTTATAGAACCAACTATCCCCCTGATGATGACCGTACACAGGTCGAAACGCGTCGGGGATTTATACCGTCAACAGCCCGGAAATGTATGACTGTATATAATTTTGTGTAAAGATGTGTCGACTTTATATTGTGGAATATGTATTGTACTACTTGGCCAGTGCTTTATGTTGTAATGCCAATTGAATTATAGCATTACAATTGTTCATGGTTCAATAAAAGCACTTACTGGTTATACATTTTTTTATTATTTCTGAATATCAAGATTTTGCTGTCTAAAGCCCCACCGGGGAAACTGTCCATTTTTTTCCCCCCACAAATAGAGCTTTCTTTTGGTGGTATTTGATCACCTCTGCGGTTTTTATTTTTTTGAGCTATAAACAAAAAAAAGAAAAATTTGTATTATTATTTTTAATATTTTTCAATTATTTGAAAAAAAAAGCAATTTTTTTAACTTTTTGCTATAATAAATATCCCCAAAAAATATATTAGAAAAACTAATTTCTTCCACAGTTTAGGCCGATATATATTCTTCTACATATTTTTGGTAAAAAAAAATCGCAATAAGCGTACATTCCTTTTTCCCCCCACAAATAGAGCTTTATTTCAAGCTATAAACAAAAAAAGAAACATTTTTATTATTATTTTTCAATTGTTTGAAAAAAAAAAGCAATATTTTTTTACTTTTTGCTATAATAAATATCCCCAAAAAATATATAAAAAAAACCAAATTTCTTCCACAGTTTAGGCCGATATATATTCTTCTACATGTTTTTGGTAAAAAAAAAAAGTCGCAATAAGCGTATATTCCTCCTCCCCCCCCCCCCCCCCCACAAATAGAGCTTTCTTTTGGTGGTATTTGATCACCTCTGCGGTTTTTATTTTTTTGAGCTATAAACAAAAAAAAGAAAACATTTTATTATTATTTTTAATATTTTTCAATTATTTGAAAAAAAAGCATTTTTTTTACTTTTTGCTATAATAAATATCCCCAAAAAACATATAAAAAAACTAATTTCTTCCACAGTTTAGGCCGATATATATTCTTCTACATATTTTTGGTAAAAAAAAATTCCTTTTTTTCCCCACAAATAGAGCTTTCTTTTGGTGGTATTTGATCTATGCGGTTTAATAATAATTTTTAATAATAAATATCCCACATTTTTTATCCAAAAAACTATTCTGTCCCTCAGTTTAGGCCGGTGTGTATTCTTCTACATATCTTTGGTAAAAAAAACGCAATAAGCATACTTTGATTGGTTTGCGCAAAAGTTATAGTGTCTACAAATAGGGGATAGATATATGGCATTTTTATTATTTATTTTATTTTTACTAGTAATGGCGGCAATCAGCGATTTTTATTGGGACAGCGACATTGCGGCGGACAGATCGGACACTTTTGACACTATTTTGGGACCAGTGACATTTATACAGCGATCAGAGCTAGAAATAGCCACTGATTACTGTATAAATGGCACTGGCAGGGAAGGTGTTAAACACTAGGGGGCGATCAAGGGGTTAGGTGTGTTCCCTGGATGTGTTCTAACTGTAGGGGGGGATGGGCTCATTACAACATGACAGAGATCACTGCTCCCAATGACAGGGGGCAGTAGATCTCTGTCATGCTGCTAGGCAGAACAGGGAAATGCTTTGTTTACCTCTCTTTTTTTTACCATCGAGATCGCGAGGGACCTGCGGCGTGCTAGGCGGCAGATTCAAGGGGGCGTGCGGGTACACCCTTTTGCCTGCCCATGCCATTCTGCCGACGTAAATCGGCGTGCGGCGGTTGGCAAGTGATTAAACAATTGTTAAGGAATAAATCGGCAAGTACAGATCAACAAGATTTTGTGGATACAGCACAAAAGGATAGAATTCCCAACATGTTTCACCCATATATCGGGCTTCTTCAGGGGATGCTGTCCAACTAGAGGTACAAGAAAAATAGTAACAACTATATTATATAAGAAAAATTTTTATTTTAGAAAAAATAAAAACATGTTAAAAACACAACAATCGCAAAGTGCAGATCAACAAGATTTTGTGGATACAGCATAAAAGGATAGAATTCCCAACACGTTTCACCCATATATCGGGCTTCTTCAGGGGATGCTGTCCAACTAGAGTTACAAAAAAAAATAGTAACAACTATATTATATAAGAATTTTTTTTTAACTTAGAAAAAATAAAAAATTGTTAAAAACACAACAATCGGCAAGTACAGATCAACAAGATTTTGTGGATACAGCATAAAAGGATAGAACTCCCAACATGTTCGCCCATATATCGGGCTTCTTCAGGGGATGCTGTCCAACTAGAGGTACAAGAAAAAATAGTAACAACTATATTATATAAGAATTTTTTTTTAATTTAGAAAAAATAAAAAATTGTTAAAAACACAACAATCGGCAAGTACAGATCAACAAGATTTTGTGGATACAGCATAAAGAATAGAATTCCCAACACGTTTCACCCATATAGCGGGCTTCTTCAGGGGATGCTGTCCAACTAGAGGTACAAGAAAAATAGTAACAACTATATTATATAAGAATTTTTTTTAATTTAGAAAAAATAAAAAATTGTTAAAAACACAGCAATCGGCAAGTACAGATCAACAAGATTTTGTGGATACAGCATAAAAGGATAGAATTCCCAACATGTTTCACCCATATATCGGGCTTCTTCAGGGGATGCTGTCCAACTAGAGGTACAAGACTTCTTGGTCTCTTGAAATATTGGTCAAATCACTAAAGGGTCACAGGTGTCTAGATGTGTCCAGAGAACCATGTGCTAAAGGTGACCATAGGGGGCATTCAAGGACCGAAAAAACAAAGTTCTGCAGTGGACTCAAAGCCAAGGGACAAATGCTGCCTAAAACCGCCAGTACTTATTGATAGAACTGGCATTCAGCGACAGCATGTGTGTGTCCCTGGGTTCCAGCAGCCTCTTCTGCCCTTGTTGTTGTTTTAACTTTGGATAGTAAAACATTTTTTTTCCTGCCAGTAAATCCCTTATACAGCCCACTTCCTGTTTCTTGTCTGGTCATTAGTCTAGGCTTATGACATCATACACAGCTCTCTCTCTCTCTCTCTCTCTCTCACACTCATGAGGTTTTCCCAGGAAGGGAGTGGGGGGTAAGTCATAAAATGGCCAATCAGAGCTGCAGAGCTGGAGATGTGCCTCTGTGTAAATCCAGGAAGTGAACAGGCAGCAGCTTCAGCTGCCCACAGTTAAAATCAGTTAAAATGGCCGCGGCCAGACTCAGTGGAGGGAGATTTCTGCAGCCTATTATTGCAAAGTACAGAATCACAGTATATATAAAATTATATGCAAAGTGGTTGGAGGGAAGCTTCAGAAGGGCAAAAGATGTTTTTATTACAAATTATGTGAGCGGACTGCGGTTCCTCTTTAAGAAATATAGTGCAGTGTCATAGGAAACCACTAAGCGGATCGCTGACCATAGAGTGGAAAGTGCTAATTATACAATATAGTGATAATTAAACATATCATTGGCACCAGATTTCTCCAGTGTGTGTGATAAACTTTTTATAACTTATAGTGCCATGTCCAAAAAAATATATCGTGAATGTCCAATGAATTCCCATCAGGCGGAGTCCAAAGATACATATGATTCCATACAGGGGATATAAAAAGTCTACACACCCCGGGGGGTAAAATGTCAGGTTTCTGTGATGTAAAAAAATGAGACGAAGATAAATCATTTCAGAACTTTTTCCACCTTTAACGTGACCTACAAAATGTACAACTCAGCTGAACAACAAACTGAAATCTTATAGGTGGGGAGGGGATAGGAGTATTCCAGCACTCAATCTTTTTGGGTATGGGTCTATCAGCATGGCACATCTTGACTTGGCAATATTTGCCCCACTCTTCTTTGCAAAAATACTCCAAATCTGTCAGATTGTGAGGGCATCTCCTGTACACAGCCTCCTTCAGGTCACCCCACAGATTTTCAATGGGATTCAGGTCTGGGCTCTGGCTGGGCCATTCCAAAACTCTGATCTTCTTCTGGAGAAGCCGTTCCTTTGTTGATTTGGATGAATGCTTTGGGTCGTTGTCATGCTGAAAGATGAAGTTCCTCTTCATGTTCAGCTTACTAGCAGAAGCCTGAAGGTATTGTTGCCAGTATTGACCCGTATTTGGAACTGTTCAAAATTCCCTTTGACTAAGGCCACTGTTGCAGCTGAAGAAAAACAGCCCCAAAGCAAGATGCTGCCACCACCATGCTTCACGGTGGGTATGGTGTACTGTTGGTGATTGGCACAGTGTTGTTTTTGCGCCAAACATTTCTTTTGGAATTTTGGACAAAAAGTTCAACCTTGGTTTCATCAGACCACAGAACATATTTTCCCACATGTTTTTGGGAGACTTCAGATGTGTTTTTACAAAATTTAGTCGGGCTTGGATGTTTTTCTTGGTAAGAAAAGGCCACTCTACCCCGTAGCCCAGACATATAAAGAATACAGGAGATTGTTGTCACCACACAGCCAGGACTTGCCAGATATTCCTGTAGCTCCTCTAATGTTGCTGTAGGCCTCTTGGCAGCCTCCCTGACCAGTTTTCTTCTGGTCTTTTCATCAATTTTGGAGGGACGTCCAGTTCTTGGTAATATCACTGTTGTGCCATATTTTCTCCACTTGATGATGACGGTCCTCCCCGTGTTCCATGGTATATCTAATGCCTTGCAAATTCTTTTGTACCCTTCTCCTGACTAATACCTTTTAACAATGAGATCCCTCTGATGATTTGGAAGCTCTCTGAGGACCATGGCTTTTGCTTTAGGATGCGACTAAGAAAATGTCAGGAAAGACCTACTAGAACAGCTGAACTTTATTTGGGGTTAATCAGACTTTAAATAATGGCCGTTGTGTACTGACTCTTATTTAACATGAGTTTGAATGTGATTACTTCATTCTGAACACAGCGACATCCCCAGTTATAAGAGGGTGTGCACACTTATGCAACCACATTATTTTATTTTTTTTATCTTTACTTCCCTCCACCTAAAAGATTTCAGTTTGTTCAGTTTATAGGCCACATTGAAGTTGGAAAAAAGTTCTGAAATTATTTATCTTTGTCTCATTTTTTTGACATCATAGAAACCTGACATTTTAACACAGATGGTGTGTAGACTTTTTATATCCACCAATGTAATGACTAGTCTGAAACTGTCATTAACCACTTCAATACCGGGCATTTTCGCCACCTTCCCTTCCCAGGCCAATTTTCAGCTTTCAGCGCTCTCGCACTTTCAATAAGAATTGTGCGGTCATGCAACGCTGTACCCAAATTGGATTTTTATCATTTTGTTCACACAAATAGAACATTCTTTTGGTGGTATTTATTCACAAATCAGTCATTTATTTTTTGCGATATAAGCGAAAAAAAAAGAGCGGAAATTTTAAAAAAACAAACAATTATTTATACTTTCTGTTTGAAAAGAAATCCAATAAAATCTAATTTTGTCATACATTTAAGCCAAAATGTATTCTGTTACATGTCTTTGGTAAAAAAAAAAATCCAGTTAAGTGTATAATAATTGGTTTGTGTGATCACGGACAGATGTGTGCAGATGATCACGGACATATGTGTGCAGATGATCACGGATATATGTATGCAGATGATCACGCACAGATGTGTGCAGATGATCATGGACAGATGTGTGCAGATGATCATTGGGACATATGATTTTACTGTTACATATGTGGGGGACAGGTGTTTTTACTGTGTGAAGACATGTGTGGGGACAGTGTTTTGGGGACACTATTTTAAGTTAGGTGTATAATAATTGGTTTGTGGGATCACGGACATATGTGTGCAGATGATCACGGAAAGATGTGTGCAGATGATCACGGACAGATGTGTGCGGATGATCATTGGGACATATGATTTTACTGTTACATATGTGGGGGACAGGTGTTTTTACTGTGTGAGGACATGTGTGGGGACAGTGTTTTGGGGACACTATTTTAAGTTAGGTGTATAATAATTGGTTTGTGGGATCACGGACATATGTGTGCAGATGATCACGGAAAGATGTGTGCAGATGATCACGGACAGATGTGTGCGGATGATCATTGGGACATATGATTTTACTGTTACATATGTGGGGGACAGGTGTTTTTACTGTGTGAGGACATGTGTGGGGACAGTGCTTTGGGGACACTATTTTGGGGGAAAAAAGCAAAAGTATAAAGTGATCTCACGCGGTAATAATAAAATCACTCAAAAAACACTAAGTGCAATCAAAAAACGCTATGTAAAGTGCAACAGTCAAAAAGTGCAAATTAGGTAAACCCCTCTAAAGGAGATCAATATATAAATATATATAGTGCAAAATGATTATATATAACAATATAAACATAACTGAAATATGTCATAAGTGTCCATCAATCCTGGATGAAAAGATAAAAAGCCCTGAATGAAAAAAATAAAAAAACAAAGTGTATATATATGTTGTAATATGTTGGCCAATTTATGTATAATATTGTATTGGAGTGCTGACCAGAAATTCAGTTGCATTGTCCAACTGAATTTTAACATAGCAAGGGAACAAGCTGAAGACTCTTTGATGTGTTAATCATATGCAAGTCTATTTGAACATTTCAAAGGGTGTTCAGGTGGTATACACATATCTAAAGAGGACTTGTTGATGTTGATATGCGGGAGTGCAAATTGGGGTGGTTTATGACTACAGCTGTTCACGGCTGGGGGTTGTTGTCTGTTTGAAAGACTAAAGTCCTGAATTGAAAGGCCAATCAAATTGCTCAGCCATTCAATGCCTGGTGAATATAACACGGCATTCAGTCTATAGGTTTGTAAGTGAGGCTTGTGTGTGAGTGAGGCTTGTCTGTGTAGGGGAGGCTTGTCTGTGCATGGCTGGGAAGACTGAATAATATGGGTCTCTGAATTATATCTCCTCTGTCGGATTTCTTTGTCATCTGTGGACTTTGGACTTTGTTCTGTGTTGGAAGTCAATAAAGTGCATCTCTCTGGAAGAATTGGGTTGCTGCGGAAGAGTACTTACATCATCATTATAATAATACTTACTTATTAATTATCTATACACCCAATATTAATAATATACTAAATCACTACATATAACAGGGGTCACAAGACTCAACCAATGGGTAATGTCCTACAAGCAAGCATATGATTACTATTTTGGGGACATTGTGATTTTTCATTGTGTGGGGACACTGGGCCCGGTGATCAAGTGTGTAAAAAGCTGTAAAAAAAAAAAAACAGCTCATACTCACTGATAACCGGCTGGCTTCAGCGATCCGCTCTCCTCTCCTCACTGACAACTTCCATGTGAGGAGTGCGGATCGCCTAGCAACCGGCTCTCTATGCACATTGGACACAGCCGTCATGTGATCAGGAGGGTCAATCACAGAGCCCTCCTGCCGATCGGAGATGCGCTGTGTCCGGGTGACACGAGCGCATCAGGATCGCGCTGCTGCACGGGCACGCGCGCGCGCACGGCCCCCCTCCTTCTGAGTGGACGTTCCTGAACGTCCACTCAGAAGGAGGAAGCGCCCACCCGGCTGTATATGTGCAGTGGCCGGGTGGGAGGTGGTTCATACAGTTTAAAGAAAAAGGGGGTGACCGGTGTCTGGCATCTATACAAAGACAGGTCATGGAGATGGATAGAAAGGAACTATTGAAGGATAGATCCAGAAAGAATAGAACTCGGGAAAATCCGGCTTTCCTAACCAACTTTAATAGAGATTACAAAACATTAGAGCGTATTGTTAATAAACATTGGCCAATCTTATTAAGAGACAAGACATTATCCATCCTAATCCTTAAACGTCCTCAATTCATATACCGTAGAGCACCCAACATAAGAAACAGATTAGCCCCCAATATTCACGACCCTCCTAAGAAGAGAGTCACTTTTTTGACCAAAAAGTTTTCTTTTTCTATTGCCGTAGGTGTAAAGCATGTAAGACCACAAGGAAAAGGAAAAAGGGAAAATAGATACATTTGTATCAAATATAGAGGCGATCAGAGACGATGAGGGTGACAGATCCTCTTTATGGAGATATCTGGGGTCAAAAATCTCTTACCTTTAAAAGCAAAAGATCAAAACACATTTTTTTTGTTGATCTTTTGCTTAAAAAAAAGAAAATAAAAAAAGGATGACAGGTCCTCTTTATGAAGACATCAGGGGTCTAAAAGATCCCAGATATCTCCTCTACCCTGGAGACACCAAATCTTTCCTTTAACTTTAAAAGCAAAAGATCAAAACCAATTTTTTTCTTTGATCTTCTGCTTTAAAAAAAAAAAAATTGTTTACGTCCGCCCTGGATGGGAAGAGACATCATGACGTCGCTCCGGTCCTCCAAGGCCATAGAGGTGATCAGAGACAATGAGGATGGTGTAAAGCATGTAAAACCACAAGAAAAAGGGAAAATAGATACATTTGTATCATGTATCATTCAGCACTGGTAAGGAATTTAGTGTTGAAAAGTTTATTACTTGTAAATCCACCAATGTTACGTATATAATCACCGGCCCTTGTGGGTTGCAATGTGTTGGGCGTACCACAAGGGATTTGGGAACCAGAATCAATGAGCATCTTAATAACATAAAGAAAGGGTTCCCTATGATATCGCACTCATTTGCACTATATTTCTATTAGGGTGTGCGCGGTTCACTTCCATCTTCTTTCTCTTTAGATATAAAAAGGAGCAACGCATGCGTGTGTTCATTAGAAGACTGCATTATAAAACATGTCATATAAATATCTAAATATAGCCTTATATTAGCTTCCTGTAGTGCCCGGCACAGCTGCCCTGACAATGGGGAGGGAAGGGATGGTGCTAGGAGTGGTTTAGGTTCTGCTGCAATGGATGGAGCCGTCACTCTAACACTTACGCATGCGTTCGCTACTGCATGGAGGGATGGCGTCACTTTTCATTCTATTTTTTATTATTTACACCGTCTCTTTAATTTTTTAATTTTTTTATCACTTTTATTCCTATTACAAGGAATGTAAACATCCCTTGTAATACAAATAAGGATGACAGGTGCTCTTTATGAAGACATCTGGGGTCTATAAGACCCCAGATATCACCTCTACCCTGAAGACACCAAATTTTTCCTTTACCCTTAAAAGCAAAAGATCAAAACCATTTTTTTTTATCTCCTGCTTTAAAAAAAATTAAATAAATTGGTAACTTCCACCCTGGACAGGAAGTGATGTCATGACATCGCTCCGGTCCTCCGAGGCCTTAGAGGCGATCAGAGACTATGAGGATGACAGGTCCTCTTTATGGAGAGATCTGGGGTCAAAAAGACCCCAAATCTCTCCTATACCTTTAAAAGCAAAAGATCAAAAAACTTTCTTCTTTTTTTTTTTTTTTGATCTTTTGCTTAAAAAAAAAAAAAAAAAAAAAAAAGGATGACAGATCCTCTTTATGGAGACATCTGGGGTCTATAAGATCCCAGATATCTCCTCTACCCTGGAGACCCCAAATCTCTCCTTTGCCTTTAAAAGCAAAAGATCAAAAACATTTTTTTTTGATCTTATGCTTTAAAAAAAAAAAAATTGTTTACTTCCACCCTAGACAGGAAGTGATGTCACATCGCTCTGCTCCTCTAAGGCCGTAAAGGCGATCATAGACGATAAGGATCACAGGACCCCAGATATATCCTCTGTATTGGAGACCCCAAATCTCTCCTTTTACCTTTTAACGCTTAAAAAAAGAAATAAAGAAGACAGGTCCTCTTTATGGAGATATCTGGGGTCCCCAGATATCACCTCTACCCTGGAGACCCCAAATCTTTCCTTTACCTTTAAAAGCAAAAGCTTAAAACCAATTTTTTTTGATCTTCTGCTTTAAAAAAATTGGTTACTTCCACCCTGGACCGGTAGTGATATCATGACGTTGCTTCGGTCCTCAGAGGCCATAGAGGCGATCAGAGATGATGAGGATGACAGGTCCTCTTTATGGAGAGATCTGGGGTCAAAAAGACCCCAAATCTCTCCTTTACATTTAAAAGCAAAAGATCAAAACACATTTTTTTTTTGATCTTCTGCTTTAAAAAAAAAAAATGTTTACGTCCACCCTGGACCGGAAGTGATATCACAACGTCACTCCGGTCCTCTGAGGCCGTAGAGGCGATCAGAGACAATAAGGATGACAGGTCCTCTTTATGGAGACATCTGGGGTCTATAGGACCCCAAATATATCCTCTATATTGGAGACCCCAAACCTCTCCTTTACCTTTTAAAGATTAAAAAAAAAGAAATAAGGATGACAGGTCCTCTTTATGAAGACATCTGGGGTCTATAAGACCCCAGATATCACCTCTACCCTGGAGACCCCAAATCTTTCCTTTACCTTTAAAAGCAAAAGATCAAAACCATTTTTTTTTTGATCTGCTTTAAAAAAAAAAATGGTTACTTCCACCCTGGATCGGTAGTGATATCATGATGTCGCTCCGGTCCTCCAAGGCCATAGAGACGATGAGGATGACAGGTCCTCCTTATGGAGATATCTGGGGTCAAAAAGACCCCAAATCTCTCATATGCCTTTAAAAGCAAAAGTTAAAAAAATTTAATGTTTTTGAACTTTTGCTTTAAAAAAAAATAAAAAATTGTTTACGTCCACCCTGGACAGTTAGTGATATCATGACGTCCCTGCAGTCCTCCAAGGCCATAGAGGCGATCAGATGAGAATGACAAGTCCTCTTTATGGAGAGATCTGGGGTCTATAGGACCCCAGATATCTCCTCTACAGTGGTGACCTCAAATCTCTCCTTTACCTTTAAAAGCAAAAGATCAAAAAAAAAAAAAAAAAAATGTTTTTGATCTCTCGCTTTAAAAAAAAAAAATTAGTTTACTTCCTCCCTGGCCTGGAAGTGATGTCATAACATTGCTCTGGTCCTCCAAGGCCATAGAGATGATCAAAGATAATAAGGATGACAGGTCCTCTTTATGGAGACCTTTAAAAGCAAAAGATCAAAACACAATTTTTTTTTTTAACCTTTTGCTTAAAATAAAAAATTGGTTACTTTCTCCCTGGACCGGAAGTGACGTCACTCTGGTCCTCCAATGCCGATCTGGTCTTTTATTGCCTCCGTGACCAACCGGCCACACCGTCATATCGTTTCTCGGGTGCGGCGGTAAAAATGTCAAGCACGAGAAACACCAGTTGTTTTTTTGTCAGTTTTCGGGTCATTCGTTATGATTGCAATTTGTAAATTCGAAAATTAGTAAATTCGTAATTTTGTAAATTCGAAAATCCGAAAATAAGAAAGAAAATCAGAAAATTCTAAAGAATAACTAACTAATAATAACTAACTATTAAATGATAGGTATTGGAATTTCTATTCAAATTTGGCTGTTAGTGAACGTAACCAATACAAATTTATCCGAAGTTCCAAATTATCCGAAATAACAAATGCTGTATCTAAACAAATGGAACAGAACGAATTAATAATAAATAATAATTATAAAAAATTTGTATTATTATTATTATTGTTTTTTATCATTCCGTTCCATTGGTTTAGATGCGGCATTTGTCATTTCAGATAATTCATAACTTCGGATAAATTTGTATTCGTTACATTCACTAGCAGCCAAATTTAAAAGATAATTCCAATGCCTATAGTTTAAAAAATATTATTTCAGATTTTCTCATTTTCAGATTTTCGAATTTACGAATTTACATATTTTTGAATTCACACATTTTTGAATTTATGAATTTTCGAAATATTAAAATTTATGAATATTCTGAAAAATTCGTTAAGCAGGTTTTTCGTTAAATCGGATGTTTACGAATTAACGAATTTGTCGAGATTCGTTAAAAAAACGAATTCAGAACGAAATGAATTGCACATGTCTACTATTGCATTAGAGTAGGGGGTCTCAAACTGGTGGCCCTCCAGCTCTTTGCGAAACTACAAGTCCCATCGTGCCTCTGCCTGTGGGAGTCGTGCTTATAACTTTCAGCATTCCAATGCCTCATGGGACTTGTAGTTTTGCAACAGGCGGAGGGCTGCCCAGTAACAGGTGGAGGGCTGCCCAGTAACAGGTGGAGGGCTGCCCAGTAACAGGTGGAGGGCTGCCCAGTAACAGGTGGAGGGCCGCCAGTAACAGGCGGAGGGCTGCCCAGTAACAGGTGGAGGGCCGCCCAGTAACAGGTGGAGGGCTGCCCAGTAACAGGTGGAGGGCCGCCCAGTAACAGGTGGAGGGCTGCCCAGTAACAGGTGGAGGGCCGCCCAGTAACAGGTGGAGGGCCGCCCAGTAACAGGTGGAGGGCTGCCCAGTAACAGGTGGAGGGCCGCCCAGTAACAGGTGGAGGGCCGCCCAGTAACAGGTGGAGGGCCGCCCAGTAACAGGTGGAGGGCTGCCCAGTAACAGGTGGAGGGCCGCCCAGTAACAGGTGGAGGGCTGCCCAGTAACAGGTGGAGGGCCGCCAGTAACAGATGGAGGGCCGCCAGTAGCAGGTGGAGGGCCACTCAGTAACAGGTGGAGGGCCGCCAGTAGCAGGTGGAGGGCCGCCCAGTAACAGATGGAGGGCCGCCAGTAGCAGGTGGAGGGCCGCCCAGTAACAGATGGAGGGCCGCCAGTAGCAGGTGGAGGGCCGCCCAGTAACAGATGGAGGGCCGCCAGTAACAGGTGGAGGGCCACTCAGTAACAGGTGGAGGGCCGCCAGTAACAGGTGGAGGGCCGCCAGTAGCAGGTGGAGGGCCGCCCAGTAACAGATGGAGGGCCGCCAGTAACAGGTGGAGGGCCACTCAGTAACAGGTGGAGGGCCGCCAGTAACAGGTGGAGGGCCGCCAGTAACAGGTGGAGGGCCGCCCAGTAACAGGTTGAGGGCCGTCCAGTAACAGGTGGAGGGCCGCCAGTAACAGGTGGAGGGGCCGCCAGTAACAGGTGGAGGGCCACCAGTAACAGGTGGAGGGCCGCCAGTTTGAGACCCTTGCATTAGGGTGTTCATGTGTCTACATATATATATATATGACCCCGGCACATCGATCTCCCTGCCGGCGCAGTGAAAGAGAGGCGGTATGAGGGAGATCTTTCCCATCTTCCTGGCGGCACACAGAGTGATAATGCACATGGGGTGATTAGGGGGTGCCCAGGCACCTCCGGCGCACCCTGTGCGCACACCTATGACATGCCCAGATTTGGACAATGGATATTGCCACCAAGCTGCAGTTGATTGGTCATTGACCGCTTCCTGCAGATTTGGGCCCCAAAAACCTTCGCTCCTCACAAATTCAGATCCTGGTCTCCGCGCCCAATAAATGCACGCAGTGTGACATCATCGTTTACGTTGCGCCGGGAGACTTCTCATTCCTCTACAAACCACCAATCACAGCGCTGTCGGTTTGCTGAGTGTAAAGGTTGACGTGAGCAGAGAGGATTCTGGGTACGGTGGCCGCCTTGTCCTCCAGCAGTGAGTGGGATTATTAGTGACTGCCGCACCGGCTCCCCCCTCCCCCCCTCCTCCCTGTGACTGCCCAGCGCTTGCTGTTGTGTCTGGCACATGCTGGGCACGGGGGGGGGGGGGGGATTTCACCGCATTAACCATCCTGCGTCTCTCACTTCTCCGGAGGACAGGGGCTGCGGCAGGCTGTGTTCTCCAGACGCTGGCAGCCCGTGGGCACCAAGGAGGAGGGGGGGGAGGGCAGGCGCGGGGCTCGCCGCTGTCACACATCATCATCATCCGTCCGCTCCCCTGACCTTTTCACATGACACCCGTCTGGGGACGCCGACGCCTGATTTCTGACCCTCCTGGACTTGTCACCGCACCAAATTGTCCTAAAATGAAAATGTATTTATGATGACAGCGGGGGGCGCCACCGGCATTGAGGAATAATTAGCTGAATAATGGAGGGGGGGGGGGGGGGGGGGGCGCTTCTCCTTCTGCTACAGAAAAAGTACCAGGAGGACTTCAAGCCGTATTTTACACAAAACATTTATTACATTGCAGCTTACCATTTCCTAGATGTGACGGCTGCTTTCGTTTTCTTTTTTTTTTTTTTTTTTAGGCTTTCTTCCCTTTATTTTCCTCTGGTGATTCAGCCAGCAAGTCTGTTGTTTTTCACAAGCTCTCCAGCAGAATGTATCAGTTTTTGTTTTTTTTTTCACAGAAGAATGTTATCAGTTTACATGGATGGGACAAACCATTTAACACCGGCAGGGGGTGCTTACAATGATCAGCTTTTATTCATGTAAAAGTTTTATCCCAAAAGAGGGAAAAAAAAAACAGTTTGCTGTAACTAGTTATAAAAGTCCGTTTGTGTATTTAAATCTGCTAGTCCATCCAACACTCCCCTCCCCCCCCAGACTGACAATGCAGCCGTCCAAAGGTGCCAACTGTGCTCATTCCTCCAGAGTGGGGGGGGGGGGGGGGGGCACCAGGGCCATTGATAAGGCAGTACAGCCAATTATCCTGTACTGGGCCCGGGCCCCATCAGTTCAAAAGGGGGGCCCTGCTGAGAAGGAGGTCCGGCTGTCCTGTCTTATTGCTAATACCGATCCTCTTCTGTCTCCCCCTGCAGCGCTGCCAGCTTCTCTTCTTTCCCCCTCTGGGTGCACTGCAGAGGGCAATCCCATGTTCTATCACATGCACCCCTTCCATCTGTTGTCCGGGCCCCCCCTGCGTGCCCCTTCTCCCCATAGTGCTTCTGGCTTCCCTCCTCTCCTCTTCTGCCTCCCCCTACAGCGCTGCCAGCTTCTCCTCTCCTCTTCCTCCCTCCGGCTGCACTGCAGGGGGATTGGTTCTATCACATGCCCTGCTTCTATCTGCTGTCTGGGCCCCCCTATTGCCCCTTCTCCCCCTGCAGTGCTCCCGGCTTCCCTCCTCTCCTCTTCTACCTCCCCCAGAAGCGCTGCCAGCTTCTCCTCCTCTCTCCTCCTCTTAGTCCCTCTGGGTGCACTGCAGGGGGATTGGTTCTATCACATGCACCGCTTCTATCTGCTGTCTGGACCCCCCTATTGCCCCTTCTCCCCCTGCAGTGCTCCTGGCTTCCCTCCTCTCCTCTTCTACCTCCCCAAGAAGCGCTGCCAGCTTCTGCTCCTCTCTACTTCTCTCTCCTCCTCTTCCTCCCTCTGGCTGCACTGCAGGGGGATTGGTTCTATCACATGCACCCCTTCCATCCGCTGTCTGGACCCCTCTGTGTGCACCTTCTCCCCGCAGCGCTTCTGGCTTCCCTCCTCTCCTCTTCTGCCTTCCCCTGCAGCGCTGTCAGCTTCTCATCCTCTTCCTCCCTCTGGCTGCACTGCAGGGGGATTGGTTCTATCACATGCACCCCTTCCATCTGCTGTCTGGGCCCCCCTGTGTGCCCCTTTCCCTCTGCAGTGCTCCCGGCTTCCCTCCTCTCCTCTTCTGCCTCCCCCAGATGTACTGCCAGTTTCTCATCCTCTTCCTCCCCTTCCTCCCTCCGGCTGCACTGCAGGGGGATTGGTTCTTTCACATGCACCCCTTCCATCTGCTGTCCAGGCCCTCCCCGTGTGCCCTTCCCCCCCGCAGTGCCTCCGACTTCCCTCCTCTTCTCTCCTGCCAGCAGCAGGGGGATGGTCCAGGATGGAGAGCGGGGGAAGGGGCCAGTAAATATCTAATTTACTGGCCCCTTCCTAGCCTGAATGAGCACAGTGGGAGATCGGTACCAATCACTCCTGTGTCCATTCATCACTGAAGCACAGTAAACTGTGTTCACTGTGCTTCAGTTTGTGAATGAGTAGGAAGCCTCGGAGCGCCTCCTATTCATTCATCTGTGCAGCACAGGCTGTAGAGAAAGGGACTGATAAATCTATGTCCTCAGTCACTTTCGGGCCGGGGGAAGGGGCCAGGTTGGCTGTATGGGGGCCCTGCGATTTCTAACAGCAGCCCGGGGGGGGGGGGGGCACTCTAATACAGGAGGTGTGTTCCTGGCCAGATCACCAGGTGAAAACAGAGGGGGGAAGTGGGATGCCTGAGCAAAAATGGCACCATCCTTCCGGAGATGCTGACTTAGGAATAAGACAATCGGTGTCGGGACATCTAGAGCTCAGCTCAGGGTGAACACGCCAAACTGCAACCCCCCCCAAGATGTATCAGCATAATGTGTAAACATGATTACCCCCTAAACCCCCCCAATTCACCCTCCTCCCAGAGTACAAATCCACCCCCAGCTGAAAGCCCCCCTTCCAGCATAAATTGTCCCCCCCCCAAAAAAAATTCCCCTCCTACCACAAACACTCTACCCTTCAAATCCCTCAAATCTCCTCTCCAAGTACACATCCTGAGCCCCCTCCTATCACAAATCCCCCCATCCCCCCTCCTAGCACAGATCCCCCCTCCTAGCACAACCCCCCCCATCCCCCTCCTATCACAAATCCCCCCATCCCCCCTCCTAGCACAACCCCCTTTCCCCCCTCCTAGCACAGATCCCCCCTCCTAGCACAACCCCCCCATCCCCTTCCTATCACAAATCCCCCCGTTCCCCCCTCCTAGTACAGATCTCTCCTCCTATCACAAATCCCCCCTCCTAGCACAACCCCCCCCATCCCCCTCCTATCACAAATCCCCCCGTTCCCCCCTCCTAGTACAGATCTCCCCTCCGATCACAAATCCCCCTCCTAGCACAACCCCCCCCATCCCCCCTCCTATCACAAATCCCCCCTCCTAGCACAAACCCCCCCCATCCCCCCTCCTATCACAAATCCCCCTCCTAGCACAACCCCCCCATCCCCCTCCTATCACAAATCCCTCCTCCTAGCACAAACCCCCCGTTCCCCCCTCCTAGTACAGATCCCCCCTCCTATCACAAATCCCTCCTCCTAGCCCAAACCCCCCCATCCCCCCTCCTATCACAAATCCCCCCTCCTAGCACAAACCCCCCCCATCCCCCCTCCTATCACAAATCCCTCTCCTAGCACAACCCCCCCATCCTCTTCCTATCACAAATCCCCCCATCCCCCCTCCTAGCACAGATCCCCCCTCCTAGCACAACCCCCCCATCCCCCTCCTATCACAAATCCCCCCATCCCCCCTCCTAGCACAACCCCCTTTCCCCCCTCCTAGCACAAATCCCCCCTCCTAGCACAACCCCCCCATCCCCCTCCTATCACAAATCCCCCCGTTCCCCCCTCCTAGTACAGAGCTCCCCTCCTATCACAAATCCCCCCTCCTAGCACAAACCCCCCCCATCCCCCCTCCTATCACAAATCCCCCCTCCTAGCACAAACCCCCCCCATCCCCCCTCCTATCACAAATCCCCCTCCTAGCACAAACCCCCCATGCCCCCTCCTAGCACAACCCCCCCCATCCCCCTCCTATCACAAATCCCTCCTCCTAGCACAAACCCCCCGTTCCCCCCTCCTAGTACAGATCCCCCCTCCTATCACAAATCCCTCCTCCTAGCCCAAACCCCCCCCATCCCCCCTCCTATCACAAATCCCCCTCCTAGCACAACCCCCCCATCCCCTTCCTATCACAAATCCCCCCATCCCCCCTCCTAGCACAGATCCCCCCTCCTAGCACAACCCCCCCATCCCCCTCCTATCACAAATCCCCCCATCCCCCCTCCTAGCACAACCCCCTTTCCCCCCTCCTATCACAAATCCCCCCTCGTAGCACAAACCCCCCCCATCCCCCCTCCTATCACAAACCCCCCCTCCTAGCACAAACCCCCCCCATCCCCCCTCCTATCACAAATCCCCCTCCTAGCACAACCCCCCCCATCCCCCTCCTATCACAAATCCCTCCTCCTAGCACAAACCCCCCGTTCCCCCCTCCTAGTACAGATCCCCCCTCCTATCACAAATCCCTCCTCCTAGCCCAAACCCCCTCCTCATCCCCCCTCCTATCACAAATACCCTCTCCCCAAATTCCCCACCTAACACAAATCCCCCCCCACAAAGAAAAAAATACCTTCCCCCTCTACCCCATATTACTTCTTCTAACACAAACCCCCCAAATCCTCCCTCCCAACACAAAGTCCTCTTTCCCCCCATCCCCCCTCCTAGCACAACCCCCCCCCCTCCAATCACCCCTATTAACACAAACCCCACCCCTCCTAGCACAGATACACCCCCCCAAGTCATCCCTACTAACACAAATCCCTCCCCCCCCCAAAAAAAAATCCCTGCCAGCACAATTACCTTCCCCCCTCTACCATATCACTTCTTTTAACACAAACCGCCCAACCCCCCCCCCCCCCCCCAAATCACCACTTCTAGCACCCCCCCCCATTTCTCCTCCTAGAACAACTCTTACGCCCAGCTGCCCCCAAATTCCTCTTCCCAACACAAATCCCCTGCCCTCCAATCTTCCCGTGGTGCCCTTCCTCCCCCCCACCTCATATGACACCACAGTGCTCAGGGCCACCGCCCCTCCTGCCCCACCCCTTGTCCCGAACCCTGGAGACAATTGTATACTGCTTGTGCAGTTCTTGAGTGGTGTTCACAAATGTCTGACACAGATCAGCCCCTGCTGCAGAAAAAAGTTAAAACGTTGCAGTCTGATCAGTGATGGTCAATGGACACCAACCGTTGTGTTACAAAGCAAACGGCTGGTGGGTGGGGCAATATGGTGGGACAACTGCAGCGCCGATGATAGAGCAGAGCAATGTTTCTTTTTTTTTTTTTTTTTTTTAAAACAAACTTTACTGAACAGTCACACAGTAACATTTCATAAAGTTCTGTTGGGCGCCATGCGGTTGCATCGCTCTGCGCCTCATTGGAAAGGAGTAGAGCCCGCTGTACTTTTTCTCTGCGCACAGATATCCGCCATGACCCCGGTATTGTTTTATGCAGCGGGCAGCCGGCTTTCTCATTGGCTGCTGGGATGCTTTCCAAAGCGGCGGCGGGTGGCGGGCGTTCCCCCATCCCCCCCAGCCGCTCGCCGGTATCTCTTACTGTTTCCACCGGTTCGCCCAAGAAACATCCCAGCGGTGCGGCCGGCTGGTCCCATAGGAGATCGGAGAGTAGATCCTCCTTGATCACCTCTATGGCCTTGGAGAGCCGCAGCGACGCGATGACGTCACTTCCTGTCCAGGGTGGAAATAAATATATATATATATTTTTTTAAAGCAAAGGAACTTTTTTTTTGTAAATAAGAGATTTGAGCAGTGGCAACCCGTCTATAGAGGGCGCACGGGCGCTGCCTCCCCTATCCATGTGTCCGGCCCTCTGATCTACATATCATTGGTGCCAGACCATGGATTCCAATGGGGGGGGAGGGTTGTTTTTTTTTTTAAGCACCTGATTGGAACCAGAGGCTCTAATAGGCTTCAGAATGGGGTGCAGAGCATTGCGTCCTGGGCCCGCCCAGTTGTGTGACCATAGCGAATTAATTTTCCGCTATTTTCAGCCACACGAGCGGGTAAGTGTCGGACCACCCACGGCGGGATTTGAGGTCTTCTTGACGCACAATGACGGCGATTCGCGCAGGGGAGCCAACTGCGGCAGGCGGTCCTTAACCACTTGCCGACCGCTGCACGTCGATATACGTCGGCACAATGGCAGCGGTGGGCACATGGGCGTACAGGTACGTCCCCTTTAATTGGCGGGACGCGCGCCCACCTCGTACAGCGGGACCGTTCCCGCGGGACCTGCGGACTCGATGTCCGCCGGTCTCCCAGTGATCGTGCCACAAAGCCGCAGAACGGGTAGATGATTATGTAAACAAGGCATTTCCCCGTTCTGCCTTGTGATTGGGAGCAGTGATCACTGTCATGTGAGTGGAAGCCCCTCCCCCCACAGTTAGAATCACTCCCCTAGGACACACTTAACCCCCTTGATCGCCCCCCTAGTGTTTAACCCCTTCCCTGCCAGTGTCATTTACACAGTAATAAATGCATTTTTATAGCACTGATCGCTGTATACAGGTAAAAGCCAGTAAATTAGAATATTTTGAAAAACTTGATTTATTTCAGTAATTGCATTCAAAAGGTGTAACTTGTACATTATATTTATTCATTGCACACAGACTGATGCATTCAAATGTTTATTTCATTTAATTTTGATGATTTGAAGTGGCAACAAATGAAAATCCAAAATTCCGTGTGTCACAAAATTCGAATATTGTGTAAGGGTTAAATTTTGAAGACACCTGGTGCCACAAACTAATCAGCTGATTAACTCAAAACACCTGCAAAGGGCTTTAACCGCTTGGCATCCGCGCTATAGCCGAATGACGGCTACAGCGCGGACCTACATTCCCGGGAGGACGTCATATGACGTCCTCCCCTGTGCGCGCTCCCTGCGCGCGCCCAGCAGGGCGCGCGCCGGGCGCGTTGTGATCACCGAGTCACTGAGACTCGGCTGATCACCGATCTGTGTAAGGGGCCGGTCCTGGCCCCTTACCATGTGATCAGCTGTCAGCCAATGACAGCTGATCACATGATGTAAACAAAAGATCGGTAATCGTTTTTTTTTTTTACTCACGCTGAAAGCGCGAGTAGAAAAAAAAGCCGATCACCGGATCGGATGTGAGGGACATCGGTCCCCAAGTGGAAGAGGCACATCTGCCTCATCAGTGCCCAATAAAAGTGCCACCTAATAGTGCCCACAGTGCCACCTAACAGTGCCCACAGTGCCACCTAACAGTGCCCACAGTGCCACCTAACAGTGCCCACAAGTACCACCTATCAGTGCCCACAAGTACCACCTATCAATGCCCACCTGTAGTGCCAATCAGTGCCACCTGCCAGTGCTGCCCATCACTGCCACCCATCAGTGCCCATCACTGCCACCCATCAGTGCCCATCACTGCCGCCCATCAGTCCCCATCACTGCCGCCTCATCAGCGTACATCAATGAAGGAGAAAAATTACCCGTTTAAAATTTTTTAAAACAAAATATAAAAAAATAAACTTTTTTTTAAAAAAAAATTCAGTTTTTACATTTTTTTAATAAAAAGTAAAAACCGCAGAGGTGATCAAATACCACCAAAAGAAAGCTCTATTTGTGGTGAAAAAATGATAAAAATTTCATTTGGGTACAGTGTTGTATGACCGCGCAATTGTCATTCAAAGTGCGTCAGCGCCGAAAGCTGAAAATTGGTCTGGATAGGAGGGGGGTTTAAGTGCCCGGTAAGCAAGTGGTTAAATGGTCTCTCAGTCCAGTTCTGAAGCCTACACAAACATGGGGAAGACTTCAGATTTGACAGCTGTCCAAAAGGCGACCATTGACACATTGCACAAGGAGGGAAAGACACAAAAGGTTATTGCTGAAGAGGCTGGCTGTTCTCAGAGCTCTGTGTCCAAACACATTAATAGAGAGGCAAAGGGAAGGAAAAACTGTGGTCAGAAAAAGTGTACAAGCGATAGGGATCACCGCGCCCTAGTCAAGATTGTGAAAAAAAAACCCATTCAAAAATGTGGGGGAGATTCACAAGGAGTGGACAGCTGCTGGAGTCAGTGCTTCAAGATCCACCACCAAGAGACGCTTGAAAGACATGGGTTTCAACTGCCGCATACCTCGTGTCAAGCCACTGTTGACCAAGAAACAGCGCGAAAACCGTCTCACCTGGACTGCTGCTGAGTGGTCCAAAGTCATGTTTTCTGACGAAAGCAAATTTTGCATTTCCTTTGGAAATCGAGGTCCCAGAGTCTGGAGGAAGACAGGAGAGGCACAGGATCCACGTTGCCTGAAGTCTAGTGTAAAGTTTCCACCATCAGTGATGGTTTGGGGTGCCATGTCATCTGCTGGTGTCGGTCCACTCTGTTTCCTGAGATCCAGGGTCAACGCAGCCGTCTACCAGCAAGTTTTAGAGCACTTCATGCTTCCTGCTGCTGACCTGCTCTATGGAGATGGAGATTTCAGGTTCCAACAGGACTTGGCGCCTGCACACAGCGCAAAATCTACCCGTGCCTGGTTTACGGACCATGGTATTTCTGTTCTAAATTGGCCAGCCAACTCCCCTGACCTTAGCCCCATAGAAAATCTGTGGGGTATTGTGAAAAGGAAGATGCAGAATGCCAGAGCCAACAACGCAGAAGAGTTGAAGGCCACTATCAGAGCAACCTGGGCTCTCATAACACCTGAGCAGTGCCAGAAACTCATCGACTCCATGCCACGCCGCATTAATGCAGTAATTGAGGCAAAAGGAGCTCCAACCAAGTATTGAGTATTGTACATGCTCATATTTTTCATTTTCATACTTTTCAGTTGGCCAACATTTCTAAAAAATCCCTTTTTTGTATTAGCCTTAAAGTGGAGTTCCACCCAAAAGTGGAACTTCCACTCATTAGATTCCTCCCCCCCCTCCGGTGACACAGTTGGCACCTTTCAGGGGGGAGGGGGGTACAGATACCTGTATATTACAGGTATCTGTACCCACTTCCGGCGTAGATAGCCGCAGAATATGCGGGTATTTACGCCACATCCTGTTCCCCCCCCCCCGCTGCCTGCTGGGAAACACACGGGTCCCAGAGGCAGCAGGGACCATTCGTATTGCGCTGCGCGACTCGCGCATGCGCAGTAGGGAACCGGGAAGTGAAGCCGCACGGCTTCACTTCCTGATTCCCTTACCGAAGATGGAGGCGGCAGCACCCGAGGACGGAGAGACGCTTCGGCCTCGGGTGCCGACATCGCGGGCGCCCTGGACAGGTAAGTGTCCATGTTTTAAAAGTCAGCAGCTGCAGTATTTGTAGCTGCTGACTTTTAAAAAATTTTTTTTCGGTGCCGCTCCGCTTTAACCACTTGCCGACCGCCGCACGACTATATACGTCGACAGAGCGGCACGGGCAGGCAAAAGGACGTATATGTACGTCCTTGCCTGCCCGCGGGTGGGGGGTCCGATCGGACCCCCCCCCCGGTGCCTGCGGCGGTCGGCAAATCTCCCCCGGCGATCGGAGGTGAGGGGGAGGCCATCCATTCGTGGCCCCCCCCTCGCGATCGCTCTCAGCCAATGGGATCATTTCCCTGCCTCTGTATTGTACACAGAGGCAGAGGAAATGATGTCATCTCTCCTCAGCTCGGTATTTTCCGTTCCGGGCCGAGGAGAGAAGACTGCAATGTAAGTGCACCAACACACACACACAGTAGAACATGCCAGGCACACTAAACACCCCGATCCCCCCCCCCCCCTGTCACAAACTGACACCAGCAGTTTTTTTTTTTTTTTTCTGATTACTGCATGGTGTCAGTTTGTGACAGTTACAGTGTCAGGGCAGTGAGTGTTAGGCCCCCTGTAGGTCTAGGGTACCCCCCTAACCCCCCCTAATAAAGTTTTAACCCCTTGATCACCCCCTGTCACCAGTGTCGCTAAGCGATCATTTTTCTGATCGCTGTATTAGTGTCGCTGGTGACGCTAGTTAGTGAGGTAAATATTTAGGTTCGCCGTCAGCGTTTTATAGCGACAGGGACCCCCATATACTATCTAATAAATGTTTTAACCCCTTGATTGCCCCCTAGTTAACCCTTTCACCACTGATCACTGTATAACCGTTACGGGTGACGCTGGTTAGTTTGTTTATTTTATATAGTGTCAGGGAACCCGCCGTTTATTACCGAATAAAGATTTAGCCCCCTGATCGCCCGGCGGTGATATGCGTCGCCCCAGGCAGCGTCAGATTAGCGCCAGTACCGCTAACACCCACGCACGCAGCATACGCCTCCCTTAGTGGTATAGTATCTGATCGGATCAATATCTGATCCGATCAGATCTATACTGGCGTCCCCAGCAGTTTAGGGTTCCCAAAAACGCAGTGTTAGCGGGATCAGCCCAGATACCTGCTAGCACCTGCGTTTTGCCCCTCCGCCCAGCTCGGCCCAGCCCACCCAAGTGCAGTATCGATCGATCACTGTCACTTACAAAACACTAAACGCATAACTGCAGCGTTCGCAGAGTCAGGCCTGATCCCTGCGATCGCTAACAGTTTTTTTGGTAGCGTTTTGGTGAACTGGCAAGCACCAGCCCCAGGCAGCGTCAGGTTAGTGCCAGTACCGCTAACACCCACACACGCACTGTACACCTCCCTTAGTGGTATAGTATCTGAACGCATCAATATCTGATCCGATCAGATCTATACTGGCGTCCCCAGCAGTTTAGGGTTCCCAAAAACGCAGTGTTAGCGGGATCAGCCCAGATACCTGCTAGCACCTGCGTTTTGCCCCTCCGCCCGGCCCAGCCCAGCCCAGCCCACCCAAGTGCAGTATCGATCGATCACTGTCACTTACAAAACACTAAATGCATAACTGCAGCGTTCGCAGAGTCAGGCCTGATCCCTGCGATCGTTAACAGTTTTTTTGGTAGCGTTTTGGTGAACTGGCAAGCGCCAGCGGCCTAGTACACCCCGGTCGTAGTCAAAGCAGCACTGCAGTAACACTTGGTGATGTGGCGAGTCCCATAAGTGCAGTTCAAGCTGGTGAGGTGGCAAGCACAAGTAGTGTCCCGCTGCCACCAAGAGGACAAACACAGGCCCGTCGTGCCCATAATGCCCTTCCTGCTGCATTCGCCAATCCTAATTGGGAACCCACCACTTCTGCAGCGCCCGTACTTCCCCCATTCACATCCCCAACCAAATGCAGTCGGCTGCATGAGAGGCATTTTTATGTCCTCCCGAGTACCCCTACCCAACGAACCCCCAAAAAAGATGTCGTGTCTGCAGCAAGCGCGGATATAGGCGTGACACCCGCTATTATTGTCCCTCCTGTCCTGATAATCCTGGTCTTTGCATTGGTGAATGTTTTGAACGCTACCATTCACTAGTTGAGTATTAGCGTAGGGTACAGCATTGCACAGACTAGGACACACTTTCACAGGGTCTCCCAAGATGCCATCGCATTTTGAGAGACCCGAACCTGGAACCGGTTACAGTTATAAAAGTTACAGTTACAAAAAAAGTGTAAAAAAAAAACACAAACAAAAATATAAAATAAAAAATAATAGTTGTCGTTTTATTGTTCTCTCTCTATTCTCTCTCTCTCTATTCTCTCTATTGTTCTGCTCTTTTTTACTGTATTCTATTCTGCAATGTTTTATTGTTATTATGTTTTATCATGTTTGCTTTTCAGGTCTGCAATTTTTTATACTTTACCGTTTACTGTGCTTTATTGTTAACCATATTTTTGTCTTCAGGTACAGCATTCACGACTTTGAGTGGTTATACCAGAATGATGCTTCCAGGTTTAGGTATCATCTTGGTATCATTCTTTTCAGCCAGCGGTCGGCTTTCATGTAGAAGCAATCCTAGCGGCTAATTAGCCTCTAGACTGCTTTTACAAGCAGTGGGAGAGAATGCCCCCCCCCCCACCGTCTTCCGTGTTTTTCTCTGGCTCTCCTGTCTCAACAGGGAACCTGAGAATGCAGCCGGTGATTCAGCCAGCTGACCATAGAGCTGATCAGAGACCAGAGTGGCTCCAAACATCTCTATGGCCTAAGAAACCGGAAGCTACGAGCATTTTATGACTTAGATTTCGCCGGATGTAAATAGCGCCATTGGGAAATTGGGGAAGCATTTTATCACACCGATCTTGGTGTGGTCAGATGCTTTGAGGGCAGAGGAGAAATCTAGGGTCTAATAGACCCCAATTTTTTCAAAAAAGAGTACCTGTCACTACCTATTGCTATCATAGGGGATATTTACATTCCCTGAGATAACAATAAAAATGATTAAAAAAAAAAAAAAAATGAAAG
Source organism: Aquarana catesbeiana (assembly GCF_042186555.1). Lineage (NCBI taxonomy): Eukaryota > Metazoa > Chordata > Amphibia > Anura > Ranidae > Aquarana > Aquarana catesbeiana. The sequence goes on from NC_133335.1 coordinate 8,400,778, forward strand.
GAACAGTTTTAAAATAAGATAAAAAAGCAAAAAAATAATAAAGAAAAAAAAAAAAAAAAAAAAAAAAAAAGCACCCCTGTCCCCCCTGCTCTCGCGCTAAGGCGAACGCAAGCGTCGGTCTGGCGTCAAATGTAAACAGCAATTGCACCATGCATGTGAGGTATCACCGCGAAGGTCAGATCGAGGGCAGTAATTTTAGCAGTAGACCTCCTCTGTAAATCTAAAGTGGTAACCTGTAAAGGCTTTTAAAGGCTTTTAAAAATGTATTTATTTTGTTGTCACTGCACGTTTGTGCGCAGTTGTAAAGCATGTCATGTTTGGTATCCATGTACTCGGCCTAAGATCATCTTTTTTATTTCATCAAACATTTGGGCAATATAGTGTGTTTTAGTGCATTAAAATGTAAAAAAGTGTGTTTTTTCCCCAAAAAATGCGTTTGAAAAATCGCTGCGCAAATACTGTGTGAAAAAAAAAAATTAAACACCCACCATTTTAATCTGTAGGGCATTTGCTTTAAAAAAATATATAATGTGTGGGGGTTCAAAGTAATTTTCTTGCAAAAAAAAATAATTTTTTCATGTAATCAAAAAGTGTCAGAAAGGGCTTTGTCTTCGAGTGGTTAGAAGAGTGGGTGATGTGTGACATAAGCTTCTAAATGTTGTGCATAAAATGCCAGGACAGTTCAAACCCCCCCAAATGACCCCATTTTGGAAAGTAGACACCCCAAGCTATTTGCTGAGAGTCATGTCGAGTCCATGGAATATTTTATATTGTGACACGAGTTGCGGGAAAGAGACAAATTATTATTATTTTTTGCACAAAGTTGTCACTAAATGATATATTGCTCAAACATGCCATGGGAATATGTGAAATTACACCCCAAAATACATTCTGTTGCTTCTCCTGAGTATGGGGATACCACATGTGTGAGACTTTTTGGGAGCCTAGCCGCGTACGGGACCCCGAAAACCAAGCACCGCCTTCAGGCTTTCTAAGGGCGTAAATTTTTGATTTCACTCTTCACTGCCTATCACAGTCTCGGAGGCCATGGAATGCCCAGGTGGCACAAACCCCCCCCCAAATGACCCCATTTTGGAAAGTAGACACCCCAAGCTATTTGCTGAGAGGTATAGTGAGTATTTTGCAGACCTCACTTTTTGTCACAAAGTTTTGAAAATTAAAAAAAGAAAAAAAAAATTTTTTTTTTTGTCTTTCTTCATTTTCAAAAACAAATGAGAGCTGCAAAATACTCACCATGCCTCTCAGCAAATAGCTTGGGGTGTCTACTTTCCAAAATGGGGTCATTTGGGGGGGTTTTGTGCTACCTGGGCATTCCATGACCTCCGAAACTGTGATAGGCAGTGAAGAGTGAAATCAAAAATGTACACCCTTAGAAATCCTGAAGGCGGTGCTTGGTTTTCGGGGTCCCGTACGCGGCTAGGCTCCTAAAAAGTCCCACACATGTGGTATCCCCGTACTCAGGAGAAGCAGCAGAATGTATTTTGGGGTGCAATTCCACATATGCCCATGGCCTGTGTGAGCAATATATCATTTAGTGACAACTTTGTGCAAAAAAAAAAAAAAATAAATTGTCACTTTCCCGCAACTTGTGTCAAAATATAAAATATTCCATGGACTCAGCATGCCTCTCAGCAAATAGCTTGGGGTGTCTACTTTCCAAAATGGGGTCATTTGGGGGGGGTTTGTGCCATCTTGGCATTTTATGGCCTTCAAAACTGTGATAGGTAGTGAGGAGTAAAATCAAAAATGTACGCCCTTAGAAATCCTGAAGGCAGTGATTGGTTTTCGGGGTCCCGTATGCGGCTAGGCTCCCAAAAAGTCTCACACATGTGGTATCCCCATACTCAGGAGAAGCAGCTAAATGTATTTTGGGGTGCAATTCCACATATGCCCATGGTCTGTGTGAGCAATATATCATTTAGTGACAACTTTTTGTAATTTTTTTTTTTTTTTTTTTTCATTATTCAATCACTTGGGACAAAAAAAATGAATATTCAATGGGCTCAACATGCCTCTCAGCAATTTCCTTGGGGTGTCTACTTTCCAAAATGGGGTCATTTGTGGGGGTTTTGTACTGCCCTGTCATTTTAGCACCTCAAGAAATGACATAGGCAGTCATAAATTAAAGACTGTGTAAATTCCAGAAAATGTACCCTAGTTTGTAGGCGCTATAACTTTTGCGCAAACCAATAAATATACACTTATTGACATTTTTTTTTACCAAAGACATGTGGCCGAATACATTTTGGCCTAAATGTATGACTAAAATTGAGTTTATTGGATTTTTTTTAGAACAAAAAGTAGAAAATATCATTTTTTTTCAAAATTTTCGGTCTTTTTCCGTGTATAGCGCAAAAAATAAAAACGGCAGAGGTGATCAAATACCATCAAAAGAAAGCTCTATTTGTGGGAAGAAAAGGACGCAAATTTCGTTTGGTTACAGCATTGCATGACCGCGCAATTAGCAGTTAAAGCGACGCAGTGCCAAATTGTAAAAAGTGCTCTGGTCAGGAAGGGGGTAAATCCTTCCGGGGCTGAAGTGGTTAAGTAATATTCTAATTTTGTGACACACGGAATTTTGGATTTTCATTTGTTGCCACTTCAAATCATCAAAATTAAATGAAATAAACATTTGAATGCATCAGTCTGTGTGCAATGAATAAATATAATGTACAAGTTACACCTTTTGAATGCAATTACTGAAATAAATCAAGTTTTTCAAAATATTCTAATTTACTGGCTTTTACCTGTAAATGACAATGGTCCCAAAATAGTGTCAAAAGTCCGATGTGTCCGCCACAATGTCGCAGTCACGATAAAAATCTCAGATCGCCGCCATTACTAATAAAAAAAAAATAATAATAAAAATGCCATAAATCTATCCCCTATTTTGTAGACGCTATAACTTTTGCGTAAACCAATCAATATACGCTTATTGCGATCTTTTTTTACAAAAAAATGTGTAGAAGAATACGATCGGCGTAAACTGAGGAAAAAATTCATTTTTTTTATATATTTTTGGTGGATATTTATTATCGCAAAAAGTTAAAAAAATGTGTTTTTTTTTTTTCAAAATTGTCGCTCTTTTTTTGTTTATAGCACAAAAAATAAAAAACGCAGAGATGATCAAATACCACCAAAAGAAATCTCTATTTGTGGGGGAAAAAAAGGACGTCAATTTTGTTTGGGTACAACGTCACACGGCCACGCAATTGTCAGTTAAAGAGACGCAGTGCCGAATCGCAAAAAGTGCTCTGGTCAAGAAGGGGGTAAAATCTTCCGGGGGTGAAGCGGTTAAACTTAATGGGTCCGTTCACACCACATGCAGTCCAGTGCGTTTTTTTTTTCTTATCTACAACAAAAACGCATGAACAGTAGGTTATATGGTTTCCAGCTTCATAGTTCACACCAGTGCTTGCCCTTCCAGAAAAAAAAAAGTAGAACATGCTGCATTTTTCCTGCACTGGACTGTACTGGAATGCATTAAAAAATGTATAAAAACGCATTGAATGCTAGTATAGTAAGAAAAAAAAATTGAAAACAATAAGAAAAAAAGCACCTGGAATGCATGCAGAAATGCATCAAAAATGCACCAAAAATGCGTTAAAAACGTGCATGCAGAAACTGATCTGGAATGCATTTTTGTAGTCAGTGGCGGGATATAGTTGTCTGTAGTGCGTTGTAAAAGCGTTATTGCGAGTTGCACGGTGGTGTGAAAATGCAACGCAATCCAACACGCCTGTATGGTGTGAACAAGACACACTGAGAGCGACTGTGTCCTTAGATTTAGGCCCCTTTTCACACATGTGCGACTTGTCCTGCGGCTTGGGACCGCAAAGTCGCATGACAAGTCGTACCCCCCCATAATTTCCAATGAGTACCGCTCATATCTGTGCGACTTCAAGTTGCAACGACTTCACCGTATTCCCTGCGATACTTTGTTCCAAGTTTGATGCGACTTGAGATCCTTAGACCTCAACATTACACAGATGTCAATGCAAGTCGCACAGAAATAGTGCTGGGACCTCTTTCAAAGTTGCTGTGACACGAGTCACGCCAATTCAAACAGTTCCTTCTCCAGGAATGGGGTGAACTGTCAAATCGCATTAAAAAATGGCACTGGTGTGACCCTGGTCTAAGGTTCGATTCACACGGCTGTGACATGCGATCCGACTTGTGAGACCCCGAGTCAAATAACATGTCAACTTCAATGTTTCCCTATGAGAGCCGTCTGAACTGATACGACACAAGTGGCTTCAACTTTAAAGAAGGTTCCTGCACTACTTTGGTCTGACTTGGGAGCGATTTCAGCCCCTGTAAGACTCCTAAATAGCATCCAAGTCGGAATGAAGTCGCATGACTGTGCGGTCACAGAAGTGTGAGATGAGACTTTTTTTTTAAATAATAATACAAGTTGGAACTATAAAAGAAAAAAAATGATACTATTGCAAAATATTGTGATGCCAGTCAGTGCCCATCAGTGCCTCCTATCAGTGCCACCCATCTGTGCCACCTATCAGTGCCGCCTATCAGTGCCCATAAGTGCCATCTATCAGTGCCACCTATCAGTGCCCACCAGTGCCGTCTATAAGTGCCGCCTATCAGTGCCCATAAGTGCCATCTATCAGTGCCACCTATCAGTGCCCACCAGTGCCGTCTATAAGTGCCGCCTATCAGTGCCCATAAGTGCCACCTATCAGTGCCCATCTGTGCCACCTATCAATGCCCATCTGTGTCGCCCATCAGTGCCACCTGTCAGTGCCCACCAGTTCCGCCTGTCAGCGCCCATCTGTGCCACCTATCAGTGCCGCCTATCAGTGCCCACCAGTGCCACCTATCAGTGCCCATCTGTGCCGCCCATCAGTGCCGCCTGTCAGTGCCCACCAGTGCGCGCCCATCTGTGCCACCTATCAGTGCCACCTATCAGTGCCCACCAGTGCCGTCTATCATTGCCCATCAGTACCGCCCAAAAGTGCCATCTATCAGTGCCGCCTATCAGTGCCCACCAGTGCCACCTATCAGTGCCCATCTGTGCCGCCTGTCGGTGCCCACCAGTGCCGCCTGTTAGTGCCCATCTGTGCCATCTCCCAGTGCCACCTATCAGTGCCACCTATCAGTGCCCACCAAAGCCACCTATCAGTGCCCACCAGAGCAGCCCATCAGTTCCCATAAGTGCCACCTATCAGTGCCCACCAGTGGCACCTGTCAGTGTAGCATATTAATGCCTCTTCATCAGTGCCCACTAGTGCCGTCTATCAGTGCCCATCAGTGCCGTCTATCAGTGCCCACCAGTGCCTCCTATCAGTGCCCATCTGTGCCACCCATCAGTGCCGCCTATCAGTGCCCATCTGTGCCACATATCAGTGCCCACAATTGCCGCCTGTCAGTGCCCACCAATGCCACCTATCAGTGCCCATCAGTGCCCACCAGAGCCACCTATCAGTGCACACCAGTGCAGCCCATAAGTGCCACCTATCAGTGCTCACCAGTGGCGCCTATCAATGCCCATCAGTCCCACCTATCAGTGCCTATAAGTGCCTCCTATCAGCATCTATCAGTGCAGCATATTAGTGCCTCCTCATCAGTGCCCACCAGTGAAGGAGAAAAATTACTTATTTGCAAAATTTACTGACCAAAGCTAAGAAAATTATTTTTTTTTTTCAAAATGTTCGATCTTTTTCCCCCCCAGAGGTGATTAAAAACCACCAAAAGAAAGCTTTATCTGTGTGAAAAAAAAAGACAAAAATGTGATATGGGTACAGTGTTTTTGCAAAAACGCAGGACATTATTTTTAACATGGGTTCCTGTGGAACATTTTCACATCGATGCGCTTTTGTGCCTCTGCGTTTTTGGAATGAGTCTTTTTAATGGGGCTTTTTTTAAACGCATAACACTGCTTTTTTTTTTGCGTTTTTGGTTCAATAGACGTCAATGGAGAAGCTGCAGAAAAGCACGTAGTTCGTTTTTACCGCGTTTTATGTTTTTTTTTTATTTTGCCCAACAACAAATCCCCCCCCCCCCCAAAAAAAAACACAAAACGCTAATTGAGGTAAAAAAAAATTGCGGAAAGCACAACAAAAAAAAAAGCACTACAGAAATGCTCAAAAGCAACATACATAGATGTGAATTGAGCCCCAATATTAGATCTCTTGGGCATGTTCACACTATGTGCATTTTTCCGCACTGGATAGGGCACCATTGTTTTCTATGTGCCCCATTCACACCACAGCGCTGGGTGATACAAGGGGCTGGAAGATCGAGCATGTCAGCATTCTTCTGCACTGGTACTACATGCACTGTACAGTGACATCAATGAAACGTCACTTTGTGACACTTCAAGTAAAGAAAAAAGAAAAAAAGAAAAACACCAAGGAAGCCGTGTGATGATCTGTGTTTTACCATTTAGACTTTAGGCTCAGTTCACATTTTTAGCGTTCTGGATCGCAGGTGGAATCGCCGCATTTCTTCCCCGCGATCCCGAATCACGGCAAATCACTGGACGTCCGTGCGATCCCCGTCCCTTCCAATGGCACCCCGATCACGGCGCATTTTTACCACGATTCATTGGGCGACAGTTGCGGTAAACTCGCGCAAACAGAATCACGGAACACCTGTCGCCCCACAAATCCATTTGAACTATTTTGCTGCGATTCGTCAGGTGACAATCACGGCAAAATCATGCCATGATTAGGGTGCCATTGGAAGTGACGGGGATAGCATGATGTCACCGTGATGTCACCATTCTCTAGTGAGGGGATAGTCTGCATTCTCAGTGATGTCACCGCTCTCTAGTGATTGGATAGGCTGCATTCTCAGTGATGTCACCATTCTCTAGTGAGGGGATAGGCTACATTCTCAGTGATGTCACCATTCTCTAGTGAGGGGATAGGCTCCATTCTCAGTGATGTCACCGCTCTCTAGGGAATGGATAGGCTGCATTCTCAGTGAGGTCACCGCTCTCTAGTGAATGGATAGGCTACATTCTCAGTGAGGTCACCGCTCTCTAATGATTGGATAGGCTGCATTCTCAGTGATGTCACCACTCTCTAGTGATTGGATAGGCTGCATTCTCAGTGATGTCATCAGTCTCTAGTGTTTGGATAGGCTGCATTCTCAGTGATGTCACCGCTCTCTAGGGAATGGATAGGCTGCATTCTCAGTGAGGTCACCGCTCTCTAATGATTGGATAGGCTGCATTCTCAGTGATGTCACCGCTCTCTAGTGAATGGATAGGCTACATTCTCAGTGAGGTCACCGCTCTCTAATGATTGGATAGGCTGCATTCTCAGTGATGTCACCGCTCTCTAGTGATTGGATAGGCTGAATTCTCAGTGATGTCACCGCTCTCTAGTGATTGGATAGGCTGCATTCTCAGTGATGTCATCGCTCTCTAGTGAATGGATAGGCTGCATTCTCAGTGATGTCACCGCTCTCTAGTGGAGGGATAGGCTGCATTCTCAGTGATGTCACCGCTCTCTAGTGATTGGATAGGCTGCATTCTCAGTGATGTCACCGCTCTCTAGTGAATGGATAGGCTGCATTCTCAGTGATGTCACCGCTCTCTAGTGATTGGATAGGCTGCATTCTCAGCGATGTCACCGCTCTCTAGTGAATGGATAGGCTGCATTCTCAGTGATGTCACCGCTCTCTAGTGAATGGATAGGCTACATTCTCAGTGATGTCACCGCTCTCTAGTGATTGGATAGGCTGCATTCTCAGTGATGTCACCGCTCTCTAGTGAGGGGATAGGCTGCATTCTCAGTGATGTCACCGCTCTCTAGTGATTGGATAGGCTGCATTCTCAGTGATGTCACCGCTCTCTAGTGATTGGATAGGCTGCATTCTCAGTGATGTCACCGCTCTCTAGTGAGGGGATAGGCTGCATTCTCAGTGATGTCACCGCTCTCTAGTGATTGGATAGGCTGCATTCTCAGTGATGTCACCGCTCTCTAGTGATTGGATAGGCTGCATTCTCAGTGATGTCACCGCTCTCTAGTGATTGGATAGGCTGCATTCTCAGTGATGTCACCGCTCTCTAGTGAGGGGATAGGCTGCATTCTCAGTGATGTCACCGCTCTCTAGTGATTGGATAGGCTGCATTCTCAGTGATGTCACTGCTCTCTAGTGATTGGATAGGCTGCATTCTCAGTGATGTCACCGCTCTCTAGTGATTGGATAGGCTGCATTCTCAGCGATGTCACCGCTCTCTAGTGAATGGATAGGCTGCATTCTCAGTGATGTCACCGCTCTCTAGTGAATGGATAGGCTACATTCTCAGTGATGTCACCGCTCTCTAGTGAGGGGATAGGCTGCATTCTCAGTGATGTCACCGCTCTCTAGTGATTGGATAGGCTGCATTCTCAGTGATGTCATCGCTCTCTAGTGATTGGATAGGCTGAATTCTCAGTGATGTCACCGCTCTCTAGTGATTGGATAGGCTGAATTCTCAGTGATGTCACCGCTCTCTAGTGATTGGATAGGCTGCATTCTCAGTGATGTCACCGCTCTCTAGTGATTGGATAGGCTGCATTCTCAGTGATGAATTTTGGGTTTTAATTTTGGTTGTTATCAGTGAACAGAACATCCAGAATGGAATAATTACAAGCTTGTTGGTAAAATGTGAACATCCCGCAGTAACCTTTATCGTTCGATATCATTTACTGTATTTCGGCTCCAACACTGATATTGATTCATACTTCTTTTTTTCTTTGTTTCTCTGAAAGCAGAGAAAAGTTCCTCTAATGATAAACAATTGATCGGTCATTTCTCTGCTCTTCTCATGTTCAGTATTAATCAGTATAAAGCCAATATTCCTCCAGGCATTACCTGCCCCCTCCTGACCTGAGACATGAATGTACACTCACAGGCGTATATATGTGTATTTGGCCTTTTCTCATCTTCAATCAGAACAGAAAGGAACTATTTCCTATAAAACTCATCAATGCGATCTTTTCATGCTGTGTGCAGAGGATCGTCACTTCTAAGAGCCCACAACAGACATTTCCATCGCTCTTCTCTTCAAAACCTTTTATTGAACCGGCTGTAGACGGGGAAGAGGGGGAGGGGGGGGGGGGATAGTTTTTTGTTTGAAATCAATCCTCAATTAACATTTTTGCAAAGATAGAAGATAGAAGACGGGTCCTTGAGGAACTTTCTGAAAGTTTGTGACACTTTTTGGTCCATTGTTTGTGTAAGTTAAAGAGAACCTGTCAGAGAGTGGAAATGTCATGTTATTTGCACAGTCGTGTCGATCAGAAGGGTATGTAGTTCTGTCCGGTCAGTTTTGTGATTTGTATTTAACCCCTTCCTACCCGGGGCCAATTCCGACACTTCGCTCCTACATGAAAAAAAAATCATCATTTTGTTTTTGCTAGAAAATTACTCAGAACCCCCCCAAACATTATATATGTTTTTTTTAGAAGAGACTCTAGGGAATAAAATGGTGGTCGTTGCAACTTTTTATATTTGCGCAGTAATTTTTCCAACACGTTATTTTAATGCATAAAAAAAATAAAAAAACAGTAAGTTAGCCCAATTGTTTTTAATAATGTAAAGATGAAGTTACGCCGAGTAAATAGATACCTAACATGTCACGATTTGAAATTGCGCACGCTCGTGGAATGGTGCCAAACTTCGGTACTTAAAAATCCCCATAGGTGACGCTTTAACATTTTTTTACAGGTTACCTGTTCAGAGTTACAGAGGAGGACTAGCTCTAGAATTATTGCTCTCGCTCTAACGTTTGCGGCGATACCTCACATGTGGGATTTGACCGTCGTTTACATATGTGCGACGTATGTGTGCGTTCGCTACTGCGCGCGAGCATGTGGGGGAGGGGGGCGCTTTAAATTAATCTTTTTTTTTTTTTTTCTTATTTATTTTGCTTTTATTCTTCTATTTTGACACTTTATTTTTACTTTTTTTTTTGTATCACTTTTATTCCTATTACAAGGAATGTAAACATCCCTTGTAATAGGAATAGGGCATAACAGGTCCTCTTTTCAGCGAGTTCTGGGGTTTTATAAGTCCCCAGATCTCACCTCTAGGCTGGGAATCCTGAAAAAAAAAAAAAAAAAAAAAACAGCCGAGGTGGCGTAATTTGTTTTTTTCAAATGCGGAGGCCGGGTGTGATGTCATAACATCGTGCCCGGCCTCCGAAAGATCATAGAGACGTCCGAGGGGGGCCAGCCGGATTCTCTATGGTCAACTTCCAGGATGGACTGATTCCCTCTCCCTCTCGCTGATTGTACGGGCGAGCCCAGAGAAGCACCGGAGGGCGGCGGGAGGTGGAGCGTCCCCGCCGCCTGTAAGAACGATCAGGTGGCTGAACTGCCGCTACGATCGTTCTTACGGTGCATGGAAAAAGAAGATATCTGAATGATGCTGGTAGCTGCGCCCGTCATTCAGATATCACCACTCAAAGTCCAGGACGTCATATGACGTAGTTGGGCGGGAAGTGGTTACTAGAAAACATAGGATGCAGCGCTTCTCTTAAAAGAAATATAATATACATTCAGTCCAGTAGTCCTAGAGGAGCATTACCGAGACACAAAAAGTTCAAAAAATTGATAAATAACCCAGCCTTTTTCAACCAGGGTGCCCTGGAGGTTTCTTCAGGGGGTGCCTTGGTAAAATGCCTAAAAATGCCCAAAAATTGTATACAATCCGGTGTGTGGATGAAGCTGCCAACATCTTAAGGACCAAATGGCATCATCAGTTGATAAGGAGGATGTTGGTTGCCTCCATAGCATCCTTGTTTGACCCTCCCCCGCCCTTCTCCATCAGCTTTGGGGGTCACATTAGCTGAGTGATGGAGAAAAACTGAGGAACAAGAGAAACATTGGACTACTAGTCAGTACCGGTTTGCAAAAGTGTATTTGCTTTGGAAAAATAAATCACCTCTAACGTTGGGCGTCCTACGTGTTGGAAGTTGCTGCATTATGTAAATCTTTTAGGATAGTTTTTACATTTTAGAATAGGGCGCCTCAAGACTGTCCATCGTTTTCAAAGGGTGCCTCAAGATTTCCAATCATTTCTTTTAAAGGATGCCTTAACCGAAAAAAAGGTTGAGAAAACACTGGAATAACCCATATGGAGTCCTTCAGCTTTAGAGGAGATGGTAGCCAAGTAATATCGAGAGGGAGATCTCCAGACTTGAGACCTGGTGCATCTACACCAGGGGTCTTCAAACTTTCTACGCAAAGGGCCAGTTTCTTGTCCTTCTGGCTTTAGGGGGGGCTGGAGACTGTGGCCGGTGGGAACAGAAAATGCCCCTGAATCAGTGCCCTCATCATTGGTTTTAATGGGAGAAATCGTGCCCCATTGTTGGTATCGATGGAAGAATGGGGGCTCATCAATGGTGTCAGTGGGGGCGAATGGTGCCCCATCAATGGTGTCAGTGGGGGGGAATGGTGCCCCATCAATGGTGTCAGTGGGGGGGAATGGTGCCCCATCAATGGTGTCAGTAGGGGGAATGGTGCCCCATCAATGGTGTCAGTGGGGGGGAATGGTGCCCCATCAATGGTGTCAGTGGGGGGAATGGTGCCCCATCAATGGTGTCAGTAGGGGGAATGGTGCCCCATCAATGGTGTCAGTGGGGGGGGAATGGTGCCCCATCAATGGTGTCAGTGGGGGGGAATGGTGCCCCATCGATGGGGTCAGTAGGGTGAATTGGTGCCCCATCGATGGTGTCACCAATGATAGTTTTAATGAGAGGACAAATGCCCCATTGATGGTGTCCGTTGGTGGAAAAATGCCTCAAGAGCCAAATAAAGGCAAGCAAATGGCCACATGTGACCCCCCGTTGCCAGAGTTTGGACACCACTGTCCTAGGGTATAGAGATGAGCGGAGGCTATCTTTCCTTTGCTCATTTCTGTGACCAGCCGCCGCCAACTCTGTATCAGTTCCTGGAGCTACCTATCGCCTGGGTAAGCACCGGGAACCACCAAAAAGCAGCGGGAGGAGGGGGAATGATCCCTCCCACTACTTCTAAGAGTGATCCATCAACAAATTTGCAGCTAGGATCACTTTGGGCAGAAGGTCCGGCGTCTGAGAGAAAATTTAATACCGGAGCTATGGCATCCAGCTGCACTTATTATACGTCAGTCATGTCGTATTTTCCCAGTTAGGCGGTCGGCAAGTGGCTATGCAGAGCGGCACCAGATTTTGCATGCTCCAGTTTTAGTAAATCAACCCCACAGGGCTATTGTGGTGGGTTGAATGTCATCGCATCACAGTTCACGCATTCTTGTGTGTTGCTTCTGTGTGAATGAAAAACATTCGACGTGGAGTGGAAATAGCCCAGGGACATTCAATTTTTCGCAGTATGTTTTATTTTATTTTTATAATAAATACACTCCTAGGCTTGCCGTATGCTTTTATTTAAAACCTTCTACAACAAAATTATCATGCTAATGTATCATCAACTACTGATAGAATAATCATATTTAGTAGGAGTTCTGGAGAAAATTATTTCAAGGGTTCCTCCGGAGTAAAAAGTTTATTCACTAAATACAGGACAGGGTAATTACTTCCTTCATTCTTTAAATCAGGGGTCTCCAAACTGGGGGCCGGGGGCAAAGTTGCTTGCTTTTATCTGGCCCTTGGGGCACTAATCCACCAACTGGCACCAATGATGGGGCACCATTCCCCCTACTGACACCATCAATTAAAGGGGTTGTAAAGGTAAAAATTTTTTCACCTTAATGCATTCTATGCATTAAGGTGAAAAAACTTTTGACAGTACCGCCGCCCCCAGGCCCCCCGTTTTACTTACCTGACGCCTCAAATCTTCGCTCTTCGTCCTCGTCAGCTTCATTGCAGCTCAGCCTGGTCGCTGATTGGCTGCAGTGGATGGATTGAAAGCAGCGCAGCCATTGGCTCGCGCTGCTGTCAATCACATCCGATGACGCAGCGCGCCGGGGGGCGGGGCCGAGTGATACAGCGAGCGGCTATAGCCGCCGGCTGTATCACGGGAGCGCGCCCGCAAGCACTCACCACCGTGCGAGGGAGCTCGCATGAAGGTGGTAAATGCTTGCGGGGAGGAGCTGAAACAGCCGCCGAGGGACCCCAGAAGACCAGGTTCGGGGCCACTCTGTGCAGAACGAGCTGCACAGTGAAGGTAAGTATAACATGTTTGTTATTTAAAAAAAAAAAAAAAAATAACTTTACAACCCCTTTAAGGCACTATTCCACCCACTGACACCAATGATAGGGCACCATTCCCCCTACTGACCCCATCGATGGGGCACCATTCCCCTTACTGACACCATCGATGGGGCACCATTCCCTCTACTGACCCCATCGATGGGGCACCATTCCCCCTACTGACCCCATCGATGGGGCACCATTTCCCCTACTGACCCCATCGATGGGGCAACATTCAACCTACTGACACCATCGATGGGGCACCATTCAACCTACTGACCCCATCGATGGGGCACCATTCCCCTTACTGACCCCATTGATGGGGCACCATTTCCCCTACTGACCCCATCGATGGGGCAACATTCAACCTACTGACACCATCGATGGGGCACCATTCAACCTACTGACACCATCGATGGGGCACCATTCAACCTACTGACCCCATCGATGGGGCACCATTCCCCCTACTGACCCCATTGATGGGGCACCATTCAACCTACTGACACCATCGATGGGGAACCATTCCCCCTACTGACCCCATCGATGCGGCACCATTCAACCTACTGAAACCATCGATGGGGCACCATTTCCCCAAATTACCCCATCGATGGGGCACCATTCAACCTACTGATACCATCGATGGGGAACCATTCCCCCTACTGACCCCATCGATGCGGCACCATTCAACCTACTGACACCATCGATGGGGCACCATTCCCCTTACTGACCCCATCGATGGGGCACCATTCCCCCTACTGACCCCATCGATGGGGCAATATTCCCCCTACTGACCCCATCGATGGGGCACTATTCCCCCTGCTGACCCCATCGATGGGGCACCATTCCCCCTACTGACCCCATCGATGGGGCAACATTCAACCTACTGACACCATCGATGGGGCACCATTCAACCTACTGACACCATCGATGGGGCACCATTCCCCCTACTGACCCCATCGATGGGGCACCATTCCTCCTACTGACACCATCGATAGCGCACATTCCTCCTACTGACCCCATCGATGGGGCAACATTCAACCTACTGACACCATCGATGGGGCACCATTCCTCCTACTGACACCATCGATGGGGCACAATTCAACCTACCGACCTCATCAATGGGGCACCATTCAACCTATTGGCACCATTCCCCCCCAATGGCACCATTGATGGGGCACCATTCTTCTATTGATACCAAGAATGGGGCACCATTTCTCCCATTAAAACCAATGATGGGTCACTGATGTTGGGGCATTTTCTACTTCCACTGGCCACAGCCCAGCCCCCCTAAGCCTGAAGGACAGTAAACTGACCCTTTACTTAGAAAGTTTGGAGACCCCTCCTTTAAATTATGGGTGCTCAGCCCTTGGCCCTCCAGCTGTTGCAAAACTACAAGTCCCATGAGGCATTGCAAGGCTGACAGTCCCAAGCATGACTCCCACAGGCAGAGGCACGATGGGACTTGTAGTTCCACAACAGCTAGAGGGCCGCAGGTTGAGCACCCACTCCCATGATGGGGCTTGCAGCGAGGAGGTTAATACAAAATCCCGATGTCTGGGGGGGGGGGGGGGGGGGTTAGCGAGAATTCTGCGCCGCCCTTTTATTTTCTTGGAATAGTCATTTTCCGAACGTTTGGGCTTGTCGGAGAGAAGTGTTAAACACTCCGCCTGGAGCTCCACTTCAATCGCGGCTCGGCTTTACCAACCTTTAATGCGATAATGTAAATAGGAGGGATACGAAGCTGCAGGCGTCGCGCAGAGTAAATCACGTTTTACGCTTCGCTGTTTTTGCGGTCGGTATGCAGATTTTTTCACATTTACGGATCTCCTTTTTTTGTTTCGGAGGGAAGAGAGATCGGTGGAAACTGTTTTCAGTTCGGTAAAACTTTTATTAAGTTTGTCTGTCTGGGGGCGGCGGTGGAGATTGGACGGCGGTCGAGGTTGGACCGTCGGTCGGATTGTAGTCGGGATGTTACGCTATTCCTTCGGCAGGCCAGTTCATCCTCTTGCAGAAATCCCCCTTCGGGTGTTTCGTTTTGCCGTAACGTTCCAGCTGTAGAGAGGGGACTGTGGATCGCCAGCCGACTAGGCCTTGCGTCGTTTGCGGAACAGCTGGCGATGGGTCAACCTGGATATTGGGGAGACAAAAGAAAAACATCCTAAGAGCCGGTCATGTTATTATTTCACAAAAATTAGGCATTGATTGCATGCTGTAGAGTGCGACGTTTGCAAGAAGCAGCGGTCTCTCTGCCGAGATCTACCCCCTTTTCCTTCTAAATCAGATTTACAGCTCTGCAATCTGCCCCCTGCTCTGGAGAGCTCTGGATCTGATTCAACAAGGGGCTTGGTAGACCTCTGCAGAGAGAGGGGACTGTGGATTGCCAGCCGACCAGTCCTTGCGTACTTTGTGATACGGCCCGTGATGGGTCAACCTGGACATTGGCGAGACAAGAGAAACGTCCTGAGGGCCGTTCGTAAAAATTAAACATTAATTGCATGCTACAGAGTGGGACGTTTGCGAGAAGAAGCTGTCTCTCTGCAGAGATCTGACCCCGCCTTCTTCTAAATCAGATTTACAGCTATGCAATCTGCAGAGCTCATGTCCTCTGCTCTGGAGAGCTCTGGATCTGATTCAGTAAGAGGCTTGGTGGACCTCTGCAGAGGGGACAGGGGATCACCAGCCGACCAGGCCATGCGTAGTTTGTGGTAGGGCCCGTCCTTCACCCCCCCTTCTAAATCAGATTCACAGCTCTACAGTCTGTTTTTGCTGTTTTCTCTGGAGAGCTCTGGATCTGATTCAACAAGAGGCTTGGTGGACCTCTGCAGAGAGAGGGGGCTGTCACTCGCCAACCGAAGCAGCGGTCTCTCTGCCGAGATCTAGCCCCCTTCTTTCTAAATCAGATTTACAGCTCTGCAACCTGCACATCTCATGCCCCCTGCTCTGTAGAGCTCTGGATCTGATTCAACAAGGGGCTTTGTGGACCTCTGCAGGCAAAGGGGGCTGTGGATCAACAGTGGAAGCAGCGGTCTCTCTGCCGAGATCTAGCCCCTTTCCCTTCTAAATCAGATTTACAGCTCTGCAAGCCACAAAGTTCATGCCCCCTTCTCTGGAGAGCTCTGGATCTGATTCAACAAGGGGCTTGGTGGACCTCTGCAGAGAGGTGACTGTGGATCCTCAGCCAATGGGGCCCTGCATAGTTTGTGATAGGGCCCGTGATGGGTCAACCTGGACATTGGCGAGACAAGAGAAATGTCCTGAGGGTCGGTCATGTTATTATTTCTTGAAAAATATACATTAATTGCATGCTACAGAGTGGGATGCCCCCTGCTCTGGACCGTTCTCAATCTAATTCAACAGGGAACTTGCAGGGACCTTGGAGGCCCTCTGCAGAGAGAATAAACAGAAAAGTCAGTGCTACTACCCATACACCACATAGATAGCAGAGCTCCCAGGTGCTCGATCCACAGTCGCTGGCTGAGTAGAGTAATGTGGAAAAAATGATCCGCACTCTGGTTGTTGCTCTTAAAATTTCTTCATTTTATTGAACAGCCACAGTGAACAAACGCAGATTAAGTCAGTTGACGCGTTTCAGCCTATATGACCTTAGTCTTTAGTGGTTATGACTAAGGCCTTATAGGCTGAAACACGTCAAATAAAGACATTTTAAGAGCAACAACCGGAGTGCGGATTATTTTTTGTACATTCCTCTGCTGAGACACTACTGCTTTCCTACACGCTTTTTTTGAGGGGGTTTAAAGGTAAACCGTTAGGTTACCAATTTCGGAAGCTTCTAATTGTGCCGTAGGCTGCAGCGCACTCATCATTTCTTTATGACCCCATGAGTTGCTGGACTAGGAGCCACCAAAGTCCTCCCAACCCATGTGCTTGTACCAGGTCCAAAGCAAGGATGACAGGCCCAGAACTTGATAGCAGTGGCAGCTCCCGTATTCCCAGACAGGCTCACTTTAAGGCTTTTTATCCTCCTTGATGGTGGTCCTCCATGATTGTACACTTTGGCCTAGGACACTGTTACCAAATAGACATCCATTTCAATTTCCAAAGACACCATAAGAAACATGGCGGACCGGAATGAGGTTGCTACAGGACACGTCGACCTGTTGGCTTCCTCTGTTATTGGACCCTTTCATCGTCTTTTGGGTCATTTCTAGGAGAATAATAAAATATATTTCAATTCAAACTCCCTCCATGGAACTGGATGTTCTCAGCTGGTCACCTACCTTGATGAAGTTCTCCACCGGGGTGGTGGACCGGACCCGCAGATGTTCTGGAACTTCTAAACGCAATTTCCCGTGTTGTCCTTTCTCTTTATCCGTCACCTGCAGGAGATGTGTTCAGCATTATTTGAATGTTGTGCCCCTTGCGCCCCCTTCAGGCCTTTATAGTCCATTGCAGTGTCTTACTGCACAAACAATATTTTGCACGTTCATGTGCATTGCGTTAACGTAACCCATTCATTGGGTGAGCCCCTTAAAGCCCAAAAAATGGCCCTTTTTTTTCGAATGTGTGTTGGGGGACATTCTAAACATAGATTTTTGTAACATTCAGTAAAATGCGCACATTACTGCAGTGCGTGGGTCAAAAGAGGCCTGAACCTGTTGCTGCCCGTATAATGCACCTGTGGTGGCAAAAGGGTGGGCTTTATTGCCACATGGCGCACATTTGCGCTGCTGGGCAGCTAATGTTCCTCAGCTGAGAGCTTGTTCACTGTGCGCTCCCAGCGCAGAGGCTGAGCGGTCGAAGGCAGGACCGGCTCCCGATCATGTGACAGCCAATCACACTGGTCAAGTGATCGCTGATTCTCCCCTGCTGGACAACAGAACACCTTCCCCCACGTTATAAAGAAGAGGAGAAGGTACCATACCTTACATCCTATCCTAGGGTGACAACACTGCTGCTTATTAGATACTGTGAGTGAGTGTTGTCACCCTAGGACAGAAAGTGGATTTCCATAATCTTAAGAATAAGCTTCCTAGAAAATCATATCTGCTTATAATTTTATTTACCTGTAAAACCTCCCTTGTGTAGACATCCAAAAGTCAAAACCTTTCCGTTGAGATCTACCTGGACAACACAGAGGTAAGCAAAGATCCCCAGGAAGGGGGGGGGGGGTGGTTTACTAGGCGGCCCCCCTTAAGAAAAAAAAAGCTATCAAGCTCCCAACAAAAAGACGTAGACGTAGTGTTTTGTACCCCCCCCCCTCAATGCAGTATCCTCTGCCCCCTTCACATCAACCCAATCCCCCCCCATAGCAGTGTCCTCTGCCCCCTCCCCCCACAGTAGTGTCCCCCCTCCCCAAAAGCAGCATTCTATGCCCCCCTTCACATCATTCTCCCCCACTGTAGTGTCCTGTACCCACCCAAAACAGTGTCCTCTGCCCCCCTTTACATTGACCCGCCCTACTGTAGTGTCCTCTGCCCCCCATAGCAGTGTTCTCTCCTCCCCTCCCCAAAACAACATCCTCTGCCCCCCCCCTTCACATCATCCCCCCCCCCCCCCCCACTGTTGTGTCCTGTACCCACCCAAAACAGTGTCCTCTCCCCCCTTTCCCGTCCCCCCCCACTGTAGTGTCCTCTGCCCCCCATAGCAGTGTTCTCTGCCCCCTCCCCCCACAGTAGTGCCCCCCTCCCCAAAAGCAGCATTCTCTGCTCCCCTTTACATCATTCTCAATCACCGTAGTGTCATGTACCCACCCAAAACAGTGTCCTCTCCCCCCTTTCAAGTCCCCCCCCCCACTGTAGTGTCCTCTGCCCCCCATAGCAGTGTTCTCTCCCCCCCTCCCCAAAACAGCATCCTCTGCCCCCCCACTGTAGTGTCATGTACCCACCCAAAACAGTGTCCTCTCCCCCCTTTCAAGTCCCCCCCCCCACTGTATTGTCCTCTGCCCCCTATAGCAGTGTTCTTTGCCCCCTCCCCAAACAGTAGTGTCCCCCCTCCCCAAAAGCAGCATTCTCTGCTCCCCTTCACATCATTCTCCCCCACCGTAGTGTTCTGTACTCACCCAAGACAGTGTCCTCTGCCCCCTTCACATCAAACCCCCCCACTGTAGTGTCCTCTACCCCCCATAGCAGTGTTCTCTGCCCCCCTTCACATCACTCTCCACCACTGTAGTGTCCTTTACCCACCCAAAACAGTGTCCTCTGCCCCCCTTTACATTAACCCGCCCCACTGTAGTGTCCTCTGCCCCCCATAGCAGTGTTCTCTCCCCCCTCCCCAAAACAGCATCCTCTGCCCCCCTTCACATCATTCCCCCCCCCCACTGTAGTGTCCTGTACCCACCCAAAACAGTGTCCTCTGCCCCCTTCACATCATCCCCTCCCACTGTAGTGTCCTGTACCCACCCACCCAAAACAGTGTCCTCTGCCCCCCTTCACATCAACCCCCCCCCCCCCCACTATAGTGTCCTCTGCCCTCCATAGCAGTGTTCTCTGCCCCCTCCCCCCACAGTAGTGCCCCCCTCCCCCAAAATCAGCATTCTCTGCCCCCCTTTACATCACTCCCCCACTGTAGTGTCCTGTACACACCCAAAACTGTGTCCTCTGCCCCCCTTTACATCAATCCGCCATAAAGTACTGTCCTCTGCCCCCCCCCCCCCCCCCCACTGTAGTGTCCTGTACCCCTGAAAGCAGTGTCCTCTGCTGACCACCGCTCTATAGTACTCCCTTCCACTTCTTCCCATGCCAGCTACAAAAAAGGACACTGTAGGGAGGTGAAGGTGGGGGGGCAGAAGAGCTGGGTCAGCACAGACAGTAAGTAGATACTCCCAGAGGAGGAGGAGAGGGCTATAATGTACAGAGAGGGAGGGGTCTGTGCTGGGGATTTGGAGTCCTGAGCTGTGTATAGACAGACGTTTACCTCGGTGAACGGCGTGGTGAGGAACCCCCACTCCTCCGGCCACTTCTTCGCGGCCTCCTGTTCCTTCTTCACATGAGCTTTCCTAAAACAGGCAAAGCAGCACTTCAGGCAATGCAATCATTCCTATTTCAAAGCCAAATTTACAGCCATGGCCAAAAGTTTTGAGAATGAAACAAATATTAAATTTTCACAAAGTCTGCTGCCTCCGTTTTTATGATGGTGATTTGCATATACTCCAGAATGTTATGAAGAGCGATCAGATGAATTGCAATTAATTTTGTCATGAAAATGAACTTAATCCCATAAAAAAAACATTTTCACTGCATTTGTGAAGAAGGTTTTGGGGTGCCCAAGAAAGTCCAGCAAGCGCCAGGACCATCTCCTACAGTTGATTCAGCCGCGGGATCCGTGGCACCACCAGGGCAGAGCTTGCTCAGGAATGGCAGAAGGCAGGTGTGAGGACATCGGCACACACAGTGAGGAGAAGACTTTTGGAGGATGGCCTGGTGTCAACAGGGGCAGCAAAGAACCAACTTCTCTCCAGGAAAAACATCAGGGACAGACTGATATTCTGCAAAAGGTACAGAGATTGGACTGCCGAGGACTGGGGGAAAGTCATTTTCTTTGAATTTTCTTTCCAATTGTTTGAGGCATCTGGAAAAAACCTTGTCCTGAGAAGAAAAGATGAGCGCTACCATCAGTTCTGTGTCATGCATCCTGAGACCATTCATGTGTGGGGTGGCTTCTCAGCCAAGGGAGTGGGCTCACTCACAACTTTGCCTAAGAACACAGCTATGAATAAAGAATGGTACAAAAATATCCCCCCAGAGCAACTTCTCCCAACCATCCAAGAACAGTTTGGTGAGGAACAATGCCTTTTCCAGCACGATGGAGCACCTCTGCCATAAGGCAAAAGTGATAACCAAGTGGCTTGGGGAACAACACATTGAAATGTTGGGTGCAAGGCCAGGAAACTCCCCAGACCTTAATCCCATTGAGAACTTGTGGTCAATCCTCAAGAGGTGGGTGAACAAAAAAAACCCACAAATTCCGACAAACTCCAAGCATTGATTATGCAAGAATGGGGGGCCATCAGTCAGGATATGGCCCAGAAGTTGACTGACAGCATGCCGGGGGGAATTGTAGAGGTCTTGAAAAAGAAGGGTCCGCAATATTGACTCTTTGCATAAACTTCATGTAATTGTCAGGGGCATACCTACAGCATTTAGCACCCGGGGCGGATCCTATATCTGGCATCTACACCCCCACTGGGCGGATCCTACATCTGGGGGTGGAGGGTACTAGTCAGATGGTGTAAGTACCTTTGTCGGTTTCTACCTTTCCCAAAATAAGTCCTTTTCTCTGATCCTGGGTTGGATTGGTGGCAGATTATTCAATGGCACATCTTCTTGTGCCACTAGCCGCATCCCCCGATCCCCTCTAGAACATTTGGAATATTCACAAGTGATCAAACTAGTATTTTTTGGGGCCCTCTAAGCATTCGTTGGGGTCCTATAAGAAGTGGTAATAATCAGGACCTGCGCAATCCACCACGCTGCCTCTCCATGTGAAAGGGAAACCTGAACCTTCACAATCACTTCCACCCCGCTGACCTCCGCCACTGCCACCCTTGTCCCCTGAATAATGTATGGAGGGAAATCACACCGCCACAGGTATGGATTACACCTCCAACACAGGTCTGCGCTGAGTACAAAGGGACGGGGAATAATCATGTATAGGCCCCACCCCCAACCAGCAAAATATAGGACCTGTCACCTTCCTACAAAGACACACACAACATATACAGGAAGTATATATATATATCATTCTATATAATCCTCCTGTATACTGTACACATTTCTGACATGTAGTGTGCAAACATATATATACACATCACACACCCGATCTATATACACATCACACACCTGATCTATATACACATCACACACCCGATCTATATACACATCACACACCTCATCTATATACACATCACACACCTCATCTATATACACATCACACACCCGATCTATATACACACCTTATCTATATACACATCACACACCTGATCTATATACACACCTTATCTATATACACATCACACACCTGATCTATATACACATCACACCTGATCTATATACACATCACACACCTGATCTATATACACACCTTATCTATATACACATCACACACCTGATCTATATACACATCACACCCGATCTATATACACATCACACACCTGATCGATATACACATCACACCTCATCTATATACACATTACACACCTGATCTGTATACACATCACACACCTGATCTATATACACATCACACACCTGATCGATATACACATCACACCTCATCTATATACACATCACACACCTGATCTATATACACATCACACACCTGATCTATATACACATCACACACCTGATCTATATACACATCACACCTGATCTATATACACATCACACACCTGATCTATATACACACCTTATCTATATACACATCACACACCTGTTCTATATACACACACCACACACCCGATCTATATACACATCACACACCTGATCTATATACACATCACACACCTGTTCTATATACACATCACACACCTGTTCTATATACACATCACACCTCATCTATATACACACCTTATCTATATACACATTACACACCTGATCTGTATACACATCACACACCTTATCTATATACACATCACACACCTGATCTATATACACACCTTATCTATATACACATCACACACCCGATCTATATACACATCACACACCTGTTCTATATACACATCACACCTCATCTATATACACACCACACACCTGATCTATATACACACCTTATCTATATACACATCACACCCGATCTATATACACATCACACACCTGTTCTATATACACATCACACACCTGATCTATATACACACCTTATCTATATACACATCACACACCTGTTCTATATACACACACCACACACCTGATCTATATACACATCACACCTGATCTATATACACATCACACACCTGATCTGTATACACATTACACACCTGATCTGTATACACATCACACACCTGATCTATATACACATCACACACCTGATCTATATACACATCACACACCTGATCTATATACACATCACACACCTGATCTATATACACACACCACACACCTGATCTATATACACACCACACACCTGATCTATATACACACACCACACACCTGATCTATATACACATCACACACCCGATCTATATACACATCACACACCTGATCTATATACACATTACACACCTGATCTGTATACACATCACACACCTGATCTATATACACATCACACCTGATCTATATACACATCACACACCTGTTCTATATACACACCACACACCTGATCTATATACACATCACACACCTTATCTATATACACATCACACACCTGATCTATATACACATCACACACCTGATCTATATACACATCACACACCTGATCTATATACACATCACACACCTGATCTATATACACATCACACACCTGATCTATATACACATCACACACCCGATCTATATACACATCACACACCTGATCTATATACACATCACACACCTGATCTATATACACATCACACACCTGATCTATATACACATCACACACCTGATCTATATACACATCACACACCTGATCTATATACACATCACACCTCATCTATATACACATCACACACCTGATCTATATACACATCACACACCCGATCTATATACACATCACACACCTGATCTATATACACATCACACACCTGATCTATATACACATCACACACCTGATCTATATACACATCACACACCTGATCTATATACACATCACACACCTGATCTATATACACATCACACACCTGATCTATATACACATCACACACCTGATCTATATACACACCACACACCTGATCTATATACACACCACACACCTGATCTATATACACATCACACACCTGATCTATATACACACACCACACACCCGATCTATATACACACCACACACCCGATCTATATACACATCACACACCTGATCTATATACACATCACACACCTGATCTATATACACATCACACACCTGATCTATATACACATCACACACCTGATCTATATACACATCACACACCTGATCTATATACACATCACACACCTCATCTATATACACATCACACACCTCATCTATATACACATCACACACCCGATCTATATACACATCACACACCCGATCTATATACACATCACACACCTGATCTATATACACATCACACACCTGATCTATATACACATCACACACCTGATCTATATACACATCACACACCCGATCTATATACACATCACACACCTGATCTATATACACATCACACACCTCATCTATATACACATCACACACCTCATCTATATACACATCACACACCCGATCTATATACACATCACACACCCGATCTATATACACATCACACACCCGATCTATATACACATCACACACCCGATCTATATACACATCACACACCTCATCTATATACACATCACACACCCGATCTATATACACATCACACACCCGATCTATATACACATCACACACCTGATCTATATACACATCACACACCTGATCTATATACACATCACACACCCGATCTATATACACATCACACACCCGATCTATATACACATCACACACCTGATCTATATACACATCACACACCTCATCTATATACACATCACACACCCGATCTATATACACATCACACACCCGATCTATATACACATCACACACCTCATCTATATACACATCACACACCCGATCTATATACACATCACACACCCGATCTATATACACATCACACACCCGATCTATATACACATCACACACCTGATCTATATACACATCACACACCTGATCTATATACACATCACACACCCGATCTATATACACATCACACACCCGATCTATATACACATCACACACCCGATCTATATACACATCACACACCTGATCTATATACACATCACACCTGATCTATATACACATCACACACCCGATCTATATACACATCACACACCCGATCTATATACACATCACACACCCGATCTATATACACATCACACACCTCATCTATATACACATCACACACCTCATCTATATACACATCACACACCCGATCTATATACACATCACACACCCGATCTATATACACATCACACACCTGATCTATATACACATCACACACCTGATCTATATACACATCACACACCTGATCTATATACACATCACACACCTCATCTATATACACATCACACACCCGATCTATATACACATCACACACCCGATCTATATACACATCACACACCTGATCTATATACACATCACACACCTGATCTATATACACATCACACACCTGATCTATATACACATCACACACCCGATCTATATACACATCACACACCTGATCTATATACACATCACACACCCGATCTATATACACATCACACACCCGATCTATATACACATCACACACCCGATCTATATACACATCACACACCCGATCTATATACACATCACACACCCGATCTATATACACATCACACACCTCATCTATATACACATCACACACCCGATCTATATACACATCACACACCCGATCTATATACACATCACACACCTGATCTATATACACATCACACACCTGATCTATATACACATCACACACCCGATCTATATACACATCACACACCCGATCTATATACACATCACACACCTGATCTATATACACATCACACCTGATCTATATACACATCACACACCCGATCTATATACACATCACACACCCGATCTATATACACATCACACACCCGATCTATATACACATCACACACCTCATCTATATACACATCACACACCTCATCTATATACACATCACACACCTGATCTATATACACATCACACACCCGATCTATATACACATCACACACCTGATCTATATACACATCACACACCTGATCTATATACACATCACACACCTGATCTATATACACATCACACACCTCATCTATATACACATCACACACCTGATCTATATACACATTACACCTGATCTATATACACATCACACACCTCATCTATATCACACACAGTACAGCACAATGTATACATTATATGTAATACAGAAGGGAGATGTGATCAGATAGTGATATGGATGAAATGACCCCCCTCCTAATATCACAGCCTTAGTGTCCCCCCAGGATAATGTATGGGGGGGATTACCAGATCATGTCCTGAGCTACAAAGCTGTCCTCCTTGGCCTGGCTGTGGGGGGCGCTGGCGGCCATGGCTCTCACGTTGCTCCCTGTACAGGGGACTGAGGTTGTGTACATGTTGCCTGACAACCAGACACACGGTTACCGAGGAGGCCTCAGGCCTTCCTGCCTCTCACTACAATACACAATATAGACATTCATTACCACATCATCATCATCATCATCATCATCTGCTTCCAGAACATGCCCCGGCACCTCTGCAGCCTCAGGAGAACTACAAGTCCCAGCAGGGCCAGGCAGACATTAAACATGGTGGTTGGGGGTATGTGGGGAAATTCTTTCTCTAAAACCAAAGATATCACAGAAAAGGGAACAATGTCCTCCTCGCACTTCATTCACTGATTGGATTAGAGCCATGGCTGTCAATCTATGGGGTACAATGGGCATCTGATGTGGCCCCTGACATCACCAAAGGGCCACACATATAATATTCAGTATATGTAATACTAGAAGAGACGGGTGATGGTCAGAGACTGAGGACATAACACAGGATGTGATGGTCAGAGACTGAGGACATAACACAGGAGGTGATGGTCAGAGACTGAGGACATAACAGAAGGTGATGGTTAGAGACTGAGGACATAACACAGGAGAGGTGATGGTCAGAGACTGAGGACATAACACAGGAGGTGATGGTCAGAGACTGAGGACATAACACAGGAGAGGTGATGGTCAGAGACTGAGGACATAACACAGGAGAGGTGATGGTCAGAGACTGAGGACATAACACAGGAGGCGATGGTCAGAGACTGAGGACATAACACAGGAGGTGATGGTCAGAGACTGAGGACATAACACAGGAGGCGATGGTCAGAGACTGAGGACATAACACAGGAGGTGATGGTCAGAGACTGAGGACATAACACAGGAGGTGATGGTCAGAGACTGAGGACATAACAGAAGGTGATGGTCAGAGACTGAGGACATAACACAGGAGAGGTGATGGTCAGAGACTGAGGACATAACAGAAGGTGATGGTCAGAGACTGAGGACATAACACAGGAGGTGATGGTCAGAGACTGAGGACATAACACAGGAGAGGTGATGGTCAGAGACTGAGGACATAACACAGGAGAGGTGATGGTCAGAGACTGAGGACATAACACAGGACAGGATGGTCAGAGACTGAGGACATAACACAGGAGGTGATGGTCAGAGACTGAGGACATAACACAGGAGGTGATGGTCAGAGACTGAGGACATAACACAGGAGGTGATGGTCAGAGACTAAGGACATAACACAGGAGGCGATGGTCAGAGACTGAGGACATAACACAGAAGGCGATGGTCAGAGACTGAGGACATAACACAGGAGATGTGATGGTCAGAGACTGAGGACATAACACAGAAGAGGTGATGGTCAGAGACTGAGGACATAACACAGGAGAGGTGATGGTCAGAGACTGAGGACATAACACAGAAGGCGATGGTCAGAGACTGAGGACATAACACAGGAGGTGATGGTCAGAGACTGAGGACATAACACAGGAGAGGTGATGGTCAGAGACTGAGGACATAACACAGGAGGTGATGGTCAGAGACTGAGGACATAACACAGGAGGTGCTGGTCAGAGACTGAGGACATAACACAGGAGGTGATGGTCAGAGACTGAGGACATAACACAGGAGGTGATGGTCAGAGACTGAGGACATAACACAGGAGGTGATGGTCAGAGACTGAGGACATAACACAGAAGGTGATGGTCAGAGACTGAGGACATAACACAGGAGGTGCTGGTCAGAGACTGAGGACATAACACAGGAGGTGATGGTCAGAGACTGAGGACATGCTACAGGTTTGTTTACAGACTGGGGACATTCTGCAGAAGAAAGTGAGAGATGGGGAAATACTACAGGTTTGGTTGGTCTCTTACTGTCTTCTGTAGCATGTCCACAGTCTTTGTGTCTTCAGCAGCATGTCCCCAGTCTTTCACTGTCTCATGCGGAATGTCCCCAGTCTCTCACTGTCTCATGCGGAATGTCCCCAGTCTCTCACTGTTTAATGCGGAATGTCCCCAGTCTCTCACTGTCTCGTGCGGCATGTCCCCAGTCTCTCACTGTCTTTATCACAGTTTCTCACTGTATTCTTCAGCATGTCCTCAGTCTCTCACTGCCTTCTATGATATATCCCTAGTCTCTGTGTCTTCTGCAGCATGTCCCCAGTCTCTCTGTCTTCTGCAGCATGTCCCCAGTCTCTGTGTCTTCTGCAGCATGTCCCCAGTCTCTGTGTCTTCTGCAGCATGTCCCCAGTCTCTGCGTTTTCTGCAGCATGTCCCCAGTCTCTCACTGTCTTCCGTGACAGACATAGACAGAGACGTGTCGCAGAAGACAGTGAGAGACTGGGGACATGCTGCAGAAGACAGTGAGAGACTGGGAAGACAGTGAGAGACTGGGGACATGCTGCAGAAGACAGTGAGAGACTGGGGACATGCTGCAGAAGACAGTGAGAGACTGGGGACATGCTGCAGAAGACAGTGAGAGACTGGGGACATGCTGCAGAAGACAGTGAGAGACTGGGGACATGCTGCAGAAGACAGTGAGAGACTGGGGACATGCTGCAGAAGACAGTGAGAGACTGGGGACCTGCCGCAGAAGACAGTGAGAGACTGGGGACATGCCGCAGAAGACAGTGAGAGACTGGGGACATGCTGCAGAAGACAGTGAGAGACTGGGGACATGCTGCAGAAGACAGTGAGAGACTGGGGACATGCTGCAGAAGACAGTGAGAGACTGGGAACATGCTGCAGAAGACAGTGAGAGACTGGGGACATGCTGCAGAAGACAGTGGGAGACTGGGGACATGCTGCAGAAGACAGTGAGAGACTGGGGACATGCTGCAGAAGACAGTGAGAGACTGGGGACATGCTGCAGAAGACAGTGAGAGACTGGGGACATGCTGCAGAAGACAGTGAGAGACTGGGGACATGCTGCAGAAGACAGCGAGAGACTGGGGACATGCTGCAGAAGACAGTGAGAGACTGGGGACATGCTGCAGAAGACAGCGAGAGACTGGGGACATGCTGCAGAAGACAGCGAGAGACTGGGGACATGCTGCAGAAGACAGCGAGAGACTGGGGACATGCTGCAGAAGACAGCGAGAGACTGGGGACATGCTGCAGAAGACAGCGAGAGACTGGGGACATGCTGCAGAAGACAGTGAGAGACTGGGGACATGCTGCAGAAGACAGTGAGAGACTGGGGACATGATGCAGAAGACAGTGAGAGACTGGGGACATGCTGCAGAAGACAGCGAGAGACTGGGGACATGCTGCAGAAGACAGTGAGAGACTGGGGACATGCTGCAGAAGACAGCGAGAGACTGGGGACATGCTGCAGAAGACAGCGAGAGACTGGGGACATGCTGCAGAAGACAGCGAGAGACTGGGGACATGCTGCAGAAGACAGTGAGAGACTGGGGACATGCTGCAGAAGACAGTGAGAGACTGGGGACATGCTGCATGGCGCTAGTAGAAATCATTGCCATTACAACTCTACATAGGAATACTCTCGTATTCTCATACTCCACCCATTGGGCTCCAGGGATTGGAGACATCACAGGGAATGCAGTACAGCAATGGACTGACAGATGTCTCTCGCCTCGTTTATCGCCCGCTGTATGCTGTAGATGAGACAATTTTTCACAAGATATGACAAAGATAAGAGCAACATTCATAACAACTGTGTGCAAAAACTGTCAGAAAATAGCAAATTTATTTTTAGAAAACATAGACTGTGAAAAAACAAGTAAAATAAAAAATGGGAAAACAGCAGCATACAAATAACCAAATATAAAAAAAAATAAATTAACCAACTAATCTCCCCTAAATACACCCCCAAAACTCGCACCCTTCAGGGAGATTAGTTGTTACCCAAATTTTCAAATTTGCCTAATTTGACAATTTGCTTACAAAGTTTGCAACATTTCCTTTACAATGATATTGATTGGCAGTGATAAGTTGTAGCAAAATCCATTCCCCCCCCCAAATCACGCCTCTCATCCTTCAACACAACAAAGTAGAAAACCGTCCGTGGGACGGAGGCGGCCGACCGCGCACGGCGCGTTTTGCCGGGGACCTTCCCGCCCGCTGGTCATTCAGCCGTTCTTTTGTTTTGCGACACAAAGCCTTCTAATGCCAAACGAAGGAAGAAAAAAAAAGTGTTTTATTTATTCATCAGACATCTGCGTCGTGTGAGATAAGGGGTTGTAATTAGCGCCCCGGCCTCTCGGAGATCAATGACGCTCCAGAAATAGCGTGGAGCCCTCCGCTCTCACCCAGGTGCTCCTGACCTATCCAACCAATTAGGCGGCAATTAAACGAGGCGCCCGGGCGCCTGGCTGGCTGTCCTATTTATTGGCCTTGCTGCGGCTGATATTTATCTTACTAAATCATTTTTTTTTTAAATAAATATTTGTTAAATGTTTAGATGAGGAGCCAAGATGGCTTGGATGAAGAAAAAAAATAGTCCTTCAATGAGCACTTCCTCCATAAAGAGAGTTCTTATCCTTAAAGAGAACCAGTCACGGCTGGGGCCCATACAGAAGTCTCCATATGTACCCTTAAACCTGATCCCCGGCCTTCCTTTCAGTCTTGTGCAGGTGTACCGGCTCCTCTCCTGGACTGAAACGGCTTCTTCTGATTTCACCACACACTGTGAGCTTCTCGCCATGTGCATTGGAAGCTTCAGCAAGCATAGGTGTGCCCATCGCATTGCATTAGTGTGTGCACCCCAAAGCTCAAACTGACATGCATCTTCTTGGAAAAGAAAGACAAACAGACATGCATATGTTTGTGTGTGTATATATATATATATATATACACACACACACACACACACAGAGAACCCATGTGAGTGAGCCCTTAATTAAATTTATTTTAATAATAATTGTTTTACATTTTTAATTATTTTTACATTTTTTACATTAGACACACGGGGTGATTAGGGTGTGCCCAAACACACCCGACGCACCCAGTGCGCACATCTATAGTAGCCAATTCCTGGCTGGAGGACATCCAGCATCATCTAGATCAGGGATCTCCAAACTACGGCCCTCCAGCTGTTGCAGAACTACACGTCCCCATGAGGCATTGTAAAACCTCTGACATTCACAGACATGACTAGGCCTGATGGGAATTGTAGTTCCTGAGCAACTGGAGGGCCATAGTTTGGAGACCCCCTGATCTAGATCTTTCCTCCTCAGATTGACTGTCCATGGCCCGCCCCTTTCATTCATTGGATTTCAGTTATTTCAATCATGGAGGCTCAGCATCACATGTGGGTGTTACCTATGCAAATACAACCAGCCTAGGGACTCCCACTTCTCCAGACTGACACCCACCCATGAAGAAATTTTGATATTTTTATAGCTCCTCCCCAAGAGCACACCCACGGCTTGCATTAGGGCTGAAGGCTATTGAGAGGAGTACTGAGGCGGGGTTGATGTGATGTCTTCAGGAAGCTATGTACAGCACCCTGCTGACCCTTCCCCAGCTTTAAGCCGATCGTACACATGCAAATCTCATTATGGGCTTGGCCCCTTAGTTCCAGTGAAGAGAACTCTTAAGGCGTCAGCATACCAAGACATTTTTTGACAATTTCATGCCCCCAACTTTGTGGGAACAGTTTGGGGATGGTCCCTTCATGTTCCAACATGACTGCTCACCAGGGCACAAAGCAAGGTCCATAAAGACATGGATGAGCGAGTTTGGGGTGGAGGAACTTGACTGGCCTACAGCTCAAACTCATAGAACACCTTTCAAATGAATTAGAGTGGAGACTGCGAACCAGGCCTTCTCGTTCAACATCAGTGCCTGACCTCACAAATGCGCTTCTGGAAGAATGGTCAAACATTCCCATAGACACACTCCTAAACTTTGCGGACAGCTTTCACCAGAAGAGTCAAAGCTGTTATAGCTGCAAAGGGCGGGGCCAACTCCATATTGAACCCATGGACCAAGACTGGGATGCCATTAAAGTTCATGTGCGTGTAAAGGCAGGCGTCCCAATACTTTTGGTAATATAGTGTATATTAAATGGCTTGTGCTCATGTAGTTTGGTAAATCTAAAGGAGATTGTGCAGAAGTTGTACAATCACATATAATATATATGACCAGGTTCAGTTGGGGTGTGTGAGAGCCATACACACACACAAGGTCTGGAACTCCCCAAAGCCACTTGAACCGTTACAAGAAACGGTAGGAGTACAACACCCGAAAGTTAGACTTTGAAGAACTTTTTTTTCCATAAATTTATGCTCCATTAAAAAACCTGTAGCCAACATGTTTCGGGGGCTCATCAGCACTTTGTCAGGGCTAAAAATATTTGTTAAAGCTAAAAATGGGGGTTTGGAGGATACTGGATAAAGGGGCGTTCTTCTCAGGCATGCTTCCTGCCAGCTGGTTGGTGGAACCATTATGGTCGCTGCTCTGCACTCCTTGTCTCATAATGCTTTGTCTTATTGACTGTGGATCTTGACCATGATTTTCCATGAGGTACAGAACCCGGGGGGTTGGGTTAATGTCCTATGTTTACAGATGCACCATAAGAGATCCAGATATTGATCCATGTTCCTGAACATGGAGGATTATCGGAAAGGAAGGCCGTGTAGCGTACGCAATGGCTCAAGTAGTTTTGTTGCGTTGAAGACCCCATGTATGGAAACAAAAATCGCGCCCCCTTTTACCCAACTGGCAAGCTCCAGATACCCTCATTTAATGGCATTCTGTAGCCGTGCCGCCAAACCCAGAATAAACCTCCTTTCCTGACTGACACGAGTGGAGGAGTTAATCCAGTGTGCAATTTTGAAATATATTTATAGCCAAGACACATCCTGCTCGTTCTATTAAATGGTACAATGTCCCCGAAAAAAAGGAAAATATCTTCCTCGCGCTTAATGTCGAAATTAAAAAGCACAAAGGCAGGGGGCCTCCGACTCCTTAATAGTCTGAACGTTCTCCTCCAAAAATATATTATAGCAGCACAATAGTTTGCTACGCGGGAAAGTTTTCTGGGATGATTAGAAACGGATTTTAAAAAATGCGTTCCATGGTTTTAATTTTATGCATAGAGAATTAATGATCAGAACCCCTCGGAGACTCACTGTCAGCTTAACATATTCACAATGATTTAAAACACAGATGTTATTACCACTAAACCCTTTCACTGCTCGCCTTTTTCTTCTACCAGGGATGTCAGGAGATGGATTTCTTAGCCAAGAAAAAAAAAAAAAAAAAAGCAGATAAGTTTTTTTTTTTCTTTTTTTTTTTTTTGAGCGCTCTGAAAAAGGTTTCTCTGCCGTGGGAGGAAGTCAGAAAAAGTGTTCTACAAGTTCTACTTCTCCAGCCACTGCAGTTAAGGAAGAACTCCGGGCAAATGTAAAACTTCCATTTACTCAATGCTTTGTTGCTTTCCTCTCTTTTTTTTTTCTCTTTACCTTCTCCTCTCCTTTCCTTTTTTCCTTTCCTTTCCTTTTTTTTTTCCTTTCCCTTTTCCTTTCCTCTCCCCTACTTTCATCCTATCCTTTCTACTTATGCCTCTCTCCTGTCCTCCTCTCCTCTCTCCCTTCCTCTTTCCTCCCTCCTCTCTACTCCTCCCTTCCTTCCTGTCCACTTGTCTGCTCCTTTGCTCTCCTCCACTGTCTTCTCCTCTCCTTGTCCTCTCCTCTTCTCCCTTGCTTCATCTCCTGTGCTCCACTCTCTTTTCTGATTTCCTGCTCTCACCTCTCATCACCTCCTTTCTCCTCTACGCCCCTCCCACTTTTCTCTACTTTGCCATCTCCTCCCCTTCTCATCTGCCCTCTCCACTCCTGCCTTTTTCTCTTTGGTCTTCTTTCCTCCAACTCCTCTTTTTCCCTTTTCCTCTCTCCTCTTTAACTTTCATCTCTCTTTCTCTCTCCTTTTTCTATCTCCCATCTTCTTTGCTCCATTATCTCCCATCTTCTCCTTTCATCTGCCCTCTCCTGTTTTCTACTGTCCTCTGTCTTCTTCTCTCTGGTCTTCTTTCCTCCAACCCCTCTCCCCCTCTATTCTCCTCTCTCTCCCCTCTTCCCCTCTCTCCTTTCTCCTCTCCTCCTCCATTGTCCTCTCTCCTCCTCCATTCTCCCCTCTCTCCTTTCTCTTCCTCTCTCCTTTCTCCTCTCCTCCTCCATTCTCCTCTCTCCTCCTCCTTTCTCTTCCTCTCTCCTTTCTCTTCCTCTCTCCTTTCTCTTCCTCTCTCCTCTCCTCTCTGCTCCTCTCCTCTACACCTCTCTGCTCCTCTCCTCTACACCTCTCTGCTCCTCTCCTCTCCTCAACACCTCTCTGCTCCTCTCCTCAACACCTCTCTGCTCCTCTCCTCAACACCTCCATTCTCCTCTCTCCTCCTCCTCCATTCTCCTCTCTCCTCCTCCTCCATTTTCCTCTCTCCTCCATTTTCCTCTCTCCTCCTCCTCCATTTTCCTCTCTCCTCCTCCTCTCTCCTCCTCCATTCTCCTCTCTCCTCCTCCTTCATTCTCCTCTCTCTTCTTTTCTCCTCTCCTCTTCCTCTCTCCTTCTTCTTCTCCTCTCTCCTCCTCGCCTCCTCTCTCTCTTCTTTTCTCCCCCTCTCCTCTCTCCACGCCTCTCTCCTCTCCACCTCTCTACTCCTCCTCTACTCCTCTCTCATCTCCTCTCATCTCCTCTCCTCCTCTCCTCTCTCTCTTCTTATCTCCTCCTCCTCCTTCTTCCTCTCTCCTTTCCCCCCTTTCATCTGTAGCAAGGTATTTGACCTCTTTTGGTCTAGTGAGAAACTCCAAGGCCAAAGAAAGCTGACATCCTTCAATATGTGGTGGGTTGTGAGGCATAGTGGGTGCAAAGAAGGTAAAAGTCATTGGGCTCCAGACACTTCTTGGATGTAAAAGAGGTTTTATTTCTTTTGACAGTCCTTTTTATATATTTTGGGGAGAAAGAGGGTTAGGGCCAGGACACACTTAGACAGTTGCAAACTCAATTGGCAGACTCCGAGACTTCAATAGGAGAACAGCTGTGCAGGGAAAGGCCCCATCAAGAGGCCACATCTGCACTTTCAGGAATACTGTCTCCTATGGTAACAGTCCTTCAACAGTTCCTAACTCAGCGTAACAGTTCTTTTAGCTCCACTGCAACTGCTCCTTGTAGTTCTTCAATACTGAGCTCCTGGTCTCTCACTGGACTCTCTGATTCACTGACTCTGAATCCCTTGAGCTCCTCAAGGCTTTTGCGGTGGTATCTCCCTCAGGCGCCACCCACACTTCCCTGCTGGGTCCCTAGCTTGGCACTCCAGATACTTCTCAAGCTTCACTCCTGCTGACCGGCTCAGTCCCTGGCTTGACACACAAGGCTGCCCTGCAAGCGTCTCCTCCGCGGGTTGGGTCCCTGACTTGATCACCGCCTGAAGTTTCACGATTCTCCACCGCGCCCTTCGGTGAGAATGTGGTTCCGGTACTTGCTTCAGTTACTCACTGTGGTCCCTGGTAAAGGCGATCGGTCCCTTCACAGCGACAGCTTCCCCTCTACCTCCGACCAGGACAGGTTCTCCGACCAGCAGAACCGTCACTTTTGGTTGGACTGCAAGCCGCAATCCCAACCCTGTGCTGCCCTCTTACTTCTGGATAGGCCCTCTCATAGCCCTCGCAGCCAGATGCCCTCAGGATAGGCCCAACCTCCGGACTAGCAGCCCGGGGCGCGCGACACAGGTCCACCCAGATGGCAGTCCGGGTGGCACAGAACATAGATCACCTGACCTCACCCCCCAAATATGTAGGTTCTCCCAGCAGGCCAAGGGATTCAATTAATCCCCTGCCCATTGGCTGAGATACCCCATATACCCATAACCTGACCTTGGGTTGTCCTTCTCATATCTAGTACCACCAAGTACCCGGCCACCTAGTGGTAGAAGAGAAAAGTGCAACAAGGCCAAACTTAGGGAGAAATCAATAGACCTCTATCAATCGACCAAGATAACAACTCCTGGCAAGTAAATTTGTGAGGAGCTCCCTGACTAAACTACAGGGCGCTACATGTCTATCTTCTCTCCTCCTCTCTTTGACCTCTCCTCTCCTAATCCTCTCCTTCTCCTCTCTTCTCCTCCCTCCTGTCCTCTCTTCTCTCTTCTTTTATCCCCCTCTCTCCTCTCTATCTCTCTTGTCTCCTCTCATCCTCTCTCTCCTCTTCCTCTTTTCCTCTCCTCACCTCTTGTTCTTTTCTCTTCCCCTCTCCTCTCCTCTCCTCTCCTCTCCATCTATATGTATTTTTACAAAATCTAGTAAAAAAGCCTTGATGTTTATTTACTTCTTAGCCATGACCTCTGTGTATATTCATTTCCCATTTATATTCAATTCCCATTACTCCAGTGGGGAGAGCCCACACTGCCTGCTGAAAAGAGAGAGATGACAGAGAGCCGGGATGAGTGACACTTTACCGGCACCGTTGTTTGGGCAGCACACAGAGTTCAGGAGGATTTGCAGTCATCTGACATGCAGCTGAAATGAGCGATTCCTTTGTTTCTTCTGCTAATTGACTTCTCCCCCTCAGGCGTTCCTAATTCTTCAATAAGTATTGTGGATTGCTGCAAAGATCCGCTGATGTCCATGTCTTGCTGGAGGGAAATGCTCTTGGCCTTGTCCTTTCTCTGATCTATGAAATACATGTGAGGTCCAAGTACCTCGGTCTCCTAGGATAAGCAGCCTGTAATACTGACATTACTATACACCCCACACCCTGAAGATCTCACCTCTCTTCTTCGCTCCTCAGGCTCTGACAGGTACAGGTAGGTGCGCTGGAAGTGGGTACAGGTAGGTGCGCTGGGAGTCAGTACAGGTAGGTGTGCTGGGAGTGGGTACAGGTAGGTGTGCTGGGAGTGGGTACAGGTAGGTGTGTTGGGAGTGGGTACAGGTAGGTATGTTGGGAGTGGGTACAGGTAGGTGCGCTGGGAGTGGGTACAGGTAGGTGTGTTGGGAGTGGGTACAGGTAGGTGCGCTGGGAGTGGGTACAGGTAGGTATGTTGGGAGTGGGTACAGGTAGGTGCGCTGGGAGTGGGTACAGGTAGGTGTGTTGGGAGTGGGTACAGGTAGGTGCGCTGGGAGTGGGTACAGGTAGGTGTGTTGGGAGTGGGTACAGGTAGGTGTGTTGGGAGTGGGTACAGGTAGGTGTGTTGGGAGCGGGTACAGGTAGGTGTGCTGGGAGTGGGTACAGGTAGGTGCGCTGGGAGTGGGTACAGGTAGGTGTGTTGGGAGCGGGTACAGGTAGGTGCGCTGGAAGTGGGTACAGGTAGGTGTGCTGGGAGTGGGTACAGGTAGGTGCACTAGGAGTGGGTACAGGTAGGTATGTTGGGAGTGGGTACAGGTAGGTGCGCTGGGAGTGGGTACAGGTAGGTGTGTTGGGAGCGGGTACAGGTAGGTGCGCTGGAAGTGGGTACAGTTAGGTGCGCTGGGAGTGGGTACAGGTAGGTGCACTGGGTGTGGGTACAGGTAGGTGCACTGCTCCCTGCATCTCCAGTTTACCCACTCGATCTGTCTTACAAATTTTGTGTATATAGTTAGATGTTAGTTGGGCTTTCTGTTTGTTAGATATTAGTCGTGTCTAGGGATGCACCCATATATCGGCGGCCGAAAATTGTGTTATTGGCATTTTGCCACCAAAATAGCCACTTGCCGACCTCAATACGTTGCGGTTTGATAGTGGTTTACCAAGGTTATAGCTGAACCTGTCAGTCATTACCTCGTTTTTGTTTTTTGTTTTTTTCAGCCGGCGACTGATTTTCTAATGAAAATCGGTCAGAGCGGCTAATTAGCCGCTGGATCGCTTTCCGAAGCAACCCGCCACTCGCCGATGTTCCTCGGGCTTACCGTTTTCACCAGCGAGGTTGCACGGCTGGTCATAGATGTTACCAGAGACCAGAACATTTCTGATCACCTCTATGATTTTGGAGGACCAGAGTGATGTCATGACGTCACTTCCGGTCTAGGGCCGACACAAACTTTTTTTTTTTTTTAAAAAGCAAAAGATCAATAAAAATTTGATCTTTTGCTTTTAAAGGTAAAGAAGAGATTTGGAGTCTTATAGACCCCCGATCTCTTCATAAAGAGGACCTGTCATCCCTTATTTCTATTACAAGGGATGTTTACATTTCTTGTAATAGGAATAAAAGTGATCAAAAAAATTAAAGGGACGATGTAAAAGTAAAAGAATTGAAATAAATAAGAAAGAAAAAAACATAAAAAAATTTAAAGTGCCCCATCCCTCCGTGCTCGCAAGAAGCGAACGCATGCGTAGGTCGCACACGCATATGTAAATGGTGTGTGTCTCTCAAATAAGCAGATAATTAACAAGTGGTCCAGATGACTGGAATAGGATGTGAACAGGCTGGGGCACTCCTTCGTCCAAAGATCTCCATGCTAACCAGCGCGGACTGCGGAAAGCGGAAGTGACGTCACCAGATGGGGGCGGCCACCTGTCTATGGTGTGGCCGGCATAAATTCCCCCTCCTCCAAATACAAATCCACCTTCTACTGAAATCCCCTTCCCAGCACAAATCTCTACCCCCCCCCCTTAGCTCTATTCCTCTCATTCTCCATATGCCCCCAAAACAACCCCCCCCCCCCCCCAAAAAATAAATAAATAAATAAATACATTCCCCCTCCTAATACAAATCCTCTACCCCTCAAATTTCCCCTCTGAGCATAAATGCCCCCCCCCTCCAAATACCCCCAAACATCCCTCCTAGCACAAATACCCCCCACCCCCCCTACCATATTGCTTTTTCTAGCACAAACCTCCCAAAATCCCCCCCCCCTAACACAAATCTTCTTCCCCTATTCCCCCTCCCAACACAAATCCTTTCACTCCTAGCACACCTCCCCAAACTTCCCCTCCTAAAATAATTCATCCCCTGTCACCCCCCCCCCCCCAAAAAAAATTCCCCCTCCCAACACAAATAAATCCCCCTCCCCCAACCTCCTTGTGGTCCCCCCCCCCGATACCACAGTGCCCAGGACAGCCGCCCCTCCTGCCCACACCTTGTCCTGGCACTGATGAGGGTGGGTGGGGAGGGCAATCTGCGACGCACAAGGTGATTGGGCCCAGGCACAACCAGACACACCCCGTGCACGCACCTGTGCACCCGCCTCCCCTGCCTACCCCTTGGCCCACCCTCGGGTGTCGTTCTGTAGTCCAGCAGGGTGTCGTTCTGTAGTCCAGCAGGGTGTCGTTCTGTAGTCCAGCAGGGTGTCGTTCTGTAGTCCAGCAGGGTGGTGTTCTGCAGTCCAGCAGGGTGGTGTTCTGTAGTCTGCAGCATTGTCAGCCTACTATAAGAAGTAAGGAGCTCGCTGGATTTCCGGGAATTTTCTGTATTTGCTGTATTACAGACAAACCATAGAAGTAATTTGCGTGTATTGTAGAGTGGTACTGAATATGTTTTTTGTTTTTTTTTTTTTGTTTTTGTTCCTTTTCCTCTTTTGTGTATTTCTGTCTAGACGTCTATTTAAATCGCATTGATTTGGAAAAGCGCTCTCCTTGGTTTAAAGGGAGAGAATAAAGAGGCAGATAATTCTGTGGGCTGGAGAGAAAACCGTACATTGTGAATATTGGCGTTTTTATGCGAGCGTCGGGCCGACAAAAGAAACGCCTAAATACATTGGTTGTCTGGAGGGCTATTAGATATAAAATAAAAGTCATCCTTTTTTTTTTTTCCTTCAAGTAACCTGGAATGAGGTGTTCAAGCTTTTCTCTGAAGTGCGTCCTTGTACGAATCTTCGTATTGATGGTTCTGGAGCGCGGTCAGGAACGGGGGGCGGTGCGAAGGACAGTGATAAACTTTCCATGTGAAAATCACCATCGCGTCTTCTAAAGAGGTGCTGCAAAATTAAGAAGGTAACCACTCGACCTCCGGAACATTTACCCCCCCCCCCCTTTTCATGACCAGGCCGTTTTTTGTGATACGGCACTGACAGTTGCGCAGTCCTGCGACGCTGTATCCAAATAACATTTATGGCACCCCCCCCTCCCCACATACCTTTTGTATTTGTTCAGCGCTGCACTTTTTACTTTTTTGCGCTATAAACAAAAAAAAGACCGGCAATTTTGAAAAAAACTTTTTGCTATAAAGCATATCCAATAAAAAAAAAAAATGTAAAAAATCTAATTTCTTCATAAATTGAGGCCAATACAGTGCCTTGAAAAAGTATTCATACCCCTTAAAATTTCCCACATTTTGTCATGTTACAACCAAAAACGTAAATGTATTTTATTGGGATTTTATGTGACGGACCAACACAAAGTGTCACATAATTGTGAAGTGGAAGGAAAATTATAAATATTTTACAAATAAATATGTAAAAAGTGTGTGTGTGTGTGGGGGGGGGGGGCATTTGTATTCAGCCCCCTTTACTCTGATACCCCTAATTAAAATCTAGAGGAACCAATTGCCTTCAGAAGTCACCTAGTTAGTAAATAGAGTCCACCTGTGTGTAATTTAATCTCAGTGTAAATACAGCTGTTCTGTGAAGCCCTCAGAGGTTTTTTAGAGAGTTTTAGTGAACTAACAGCATCATGAAGGCCAAGGAACACACCAGACAGGTCAGGGATAAAGTTGTGGAGAAGTATAAAGCAGGGTTAGGTTATAAAAAAAAATCCCAAGCTTTGAACATCTCACGGAGCTCTGTTCAATCCATCATCGGAAAATGGAAAGAGTATGGCACAACTGCAAACCTACCAAGACATGGCCGTCCACCTAAACTGACCGGCCGGGCAAGGAGAGCATTCATCAGAGAAGAGCCAAGAGGTCCATGGTAACTCTGGAGGAGCTGCAGAGATCCACAGCTCAGGTGGGAGAATCTGTCCACAGGACAACTATTAGTCGTGTTCTCCACAAATCTGCCCTTTATGGAAGAGTGACAAGAAGAAAGACATTGGTGAAAGAAAGTCATAAGAAGTCCTGTTTGTAGTTTGTGAGAAGCCATGTGGAGGACACAGCAAACATGTGGAAGAAGGTGATCTGGTCACATGAGACCAAAATTCAACTTTTTGGCCTAAAAGCAAAACGCTATGTGTGGAGGAAAACTAACACTGCACATCACCCTGAACACACCATCCCCACCGTGAAACATGGTGGTGGCAGCATCATGATGTGGGGATGCTTTTCTTCAGGGACAGGGAAGCTGGTCAGAGTTGATGAGAAGATGGATGGAGCCAAATACAGGACAATCTTAGAAGAAAACCTGTTAAGAGTCTGCAAAAGACTTGAGACTGGGGCGGAGGTTCACCTTCCAGCAGGACAACGACCCGAAACATCCAGCCAGAGCTACAATGGAATGGTTTAGATCAAAGCATATTCATGTGTTAGAATGGCCCAGTCACAGTCCAGACCTAAATCACATTGAGAATCTGTGGCAAGACTTGAAAATTGCTGTTCACAGACGCTCTCCATCCAATCTGACAGAGCTTGAGATATTTTACAAAGAAGAATGGGCAAAACTGTCCCTCTCTAGATGTGCAAAGCTGGTAGAGACATCCCCAAAAAGACTTGTAGAGAAAGGAGGTTCTACAAAGTATTGACTCCGGGGGGCGCCATACAAATGTACCCCCCACACTTCTCACATATTTATTTGTATCATTTATCATTTTCCTTCCACTTCACAATTATGTGACACTTTGTGTTGGTCTATCACATAAAAACCCAATAAAATACATTTACGTTTTTGGTTGTAACATGACAAAGTGTGGAGAATTTCAAGGGGTATGAATACTTTTTCAAGGCACTGTATGTATTCTGCTATATGTTGTTGGTAAAAAAAATCCCAATAAGTGCATATTGATCGGTTGCCGCAAATGGTATAGTGTCTACAAACTATGGGATATATTTATGGAATTTTTTTTTCTTTTTTATACTAGTAATAGGGGTAAACACAGCTTACTATGCTTCAGTGATGAATAGACACAGGAGCGATCGGTATGGATTACTATCTGTGTTCATTCAGTAAGGGGCTGGTAAACATGACATGTTCACCAGTGCCCCCCCCCCGTCCTTAACACAGGACCCTCAACGATCTCCCACCCCAGCTACAGCTGCCTTGGAGGAGGAGGGGAAGCCAACCAGCAGCCCTGGAAGAGGGGGGCACCCAGGATCTGTGCTGCACTGGGGGAGGGCACGGTACATGACGGGGGTTGGAGTGGAATGGGGAGGAGGATTGATTGATTTAGGATTTTGATTGATTCCTCCAGAAGCTCCCCTGCACTGCAGTAAGGGAGGAGGAGGAGGGACACCAGCCAGCAGCACTGCAGGGTGGGGGCGTCAGGGATCGGGGCTGCGCTGGGGGGGGGCAGTACAGGGCGGGCGTCAGAGTGGCATGCGCAGGGGGATCAGCTTCTCCATGGGTGCAATGCATGGAGAAGGGCCCACGTGCAACGCACACATTGAACCCATGGATGATACGCCACTGAGCCCAGCTGTGACTGGTTCTCTTTAATGATAAGAACTCCTAGCATGCAGACTTTCTATTCCTGCTCCTCTATCTATATTTAGTTATTCTTCATAAAGACCCCCACGGCTCGAGCTTTGAGGGCTTGTTCACACCAGGTGCGGTGTGGGAACATGAGCAAAATCACCCATTTTCTCACGCCGCACAAATACACGCTGCCTTCTGCAGACCCCCCTGCGGGTGCCATTCTTGATGGCACCCCCCCATGCATCTAGTGAACACATGCCCGTTTGCGTCTACCAACCGTACCATGTTTTGGTGAGGCGCCATTAGAAAACTCAACCCTACGCGTTTCATGCACTTGGACAGCCCAACCAAGTTATTTGGCTGCCCTAAACATCCTGCGCGGAAACATGCAAAAAAAAAAAAAAGGCGCGCATTCAGATGCCCTTCATGGCGTGAACAAGCCCCTAAGCCTATAATTACAACACAGTTGCCTATCAATCACCGAAATGCAAACCAAACGTAAGAGAAGTCTGGTGAACAAACGCTCATTGGCGCGCAGGCGCGGGCACACTACTATGTGCCCAAGGAGAAACGTATTGGCGCACGCATTGACGTGCGTGGGCGTGAGCAGGCGCTGGCGCACGGGCACACACACGTGCACGTACCAGTGCCAGACAGCCTATTTAAACCGAGCAATGACTTGAACACATTGCTGAGTGGTCTTTCAGCTTGTTCCTGGTTACCTGTGTCCTGATCCGTTTCCTGCCTACCTGTGTTTGACCCGGCTTTACCTAAACCCTCCTCTGGACTTCCGCCTGCCTACCTGTGACCTCGGCCTGTGTTTGACTCTGCTCCTGTCTTATGCTCCTGTACCTTGCTGCCCAAGCCTGTGTACCGAACCCGGCTTGTATCCTGCTCTGGTTTCAGTCTCCCGTTCCTGTACCTGCACTGCCCGGCTGTTGATGACCCCCTGGCCTATGTTCCGGCTACGCTCCTGCCTTCTGATCAAGCATCACCGAGTTCCCGTTTCCAGTGCCTGTCTGGCGATCTACGACCATCGGGTTCCTGTCAAGTCCCAGCTGGTGCCACCTGCTATAACCGGCCCTCGTGCCACTCTGTGCCCTACGCTCCCTGTCACCTCTATCGGGGGCGTTGGACAGGAGGTGCAAGAGGAGCCCCCCCTCTACAGCTCGATCTCCACCAGGTACATGGCACCAAGATCCAGCCAGGAATTCGGCACTTCTCTTCTCAGCAGCTAGAAGGCGTTAAATCTATCCCAAGGAAAACCCGAAGAAGAGCTAGCACTCTATGAAAGATAGATCTTCTTTACTGCAGAATACAGTCACCGGCGGGCGTCTGGAGGGCACACAGGTCCTCTTTGTGAAGGCAAATGTGTCCCGATCGTTTACGCTCATCAGCGTTATCCTTTAGCTTTCCGAGGCTTGGCCCGGCGAGCTGAAAATTCTGCGATTTTTTCTTTTTAACTTTCAGCAGATTGCCCGCGCAGTAAATGAGCTTTTTGTCTTGGGCGATTTATAATATTCAGGGCGATAATCATTTTTTTTCTGAGCCCGTCTAGACCCGTTGATGGGGCGCTCGCCGCTTTCCAGGTGGAAATAGATCTTCGTTCCCCCGCCTCTCCTCTGGTGTCGGCTCTTTAATGATTTAACAGATGGATGTTCCACATGTGGGCTTTGCCTTGTGCTTTGTCTCATTTTTCCAGTCTGCAGAATTTTTAACAGCATTAGGAGAGCGGATCGCAGAGGAAGTATCCCAACCCGCGGCTGGCGAGCCCGTCTAATACCTCGTGTCTGTAGAGCGGCGGTGGGTGGGGGTGGGGGGGGGAGACGTAATGCTGTCGGGGAAGGGGTGAGAAAAGGGACAGATTGTCTGTCTGCTCGGTGTGACGGCGGTGGGCATCTTAAATCTGACATGCATTACATGCGATATAAATTCAGTAATATGCAACATGCGCTGGTTTTGAGTCCAGAATTCTGCAGCAATAGCTATTATGTTAGAAGGGGGTTATTCTATCAGCTCATATCTATTGAGTGAATTAGGAGTTGAAGGCCCCACAC
Organism: Aquarana catesbeiana; assembly: GCF_042186555.1. NCBI lineage: Eukaryota > Metazoa > Chordata > Amphibia > Anura > Ranidae > Aquarana > Aquarana catesbeiana. The sequence goes on from NC_133335.1 coordinate 8,445,661, forward strand.
CGTAACATTCAAGTCCAAATACAATTTTATTCCATTGATAATTGTTTGCAAACCATTGGAAAGACATGAATTTGTACTTTGATTCCTAACTGGATTATTCATTTTAGGAATGGGCCCAGGCATCTTCAAATCCTAGTCTGAACCCACTTTGGCGAGCCAGCCAGGAAGCTGGCCAATCACCAAATATGTGAGGCTGGGGCACAAGGGGCATGTATACACTATATTACCAAAAGTATTGGAACGCCTGCCTTTACACACACACATGAACTTTAATGGCATCCCAGTCTTAGTCCGTAGGGTTCAATATTGAGTTGGCTCCGCCCTTTGCAGCTATAACAGCTTCAACTCTTCTGGGAAGGCCGTCCACAAGGTTTAGGAGTGTGTCTAAATAAAACTGGTGCTCAGTCATGTTGGAACAGGAAGGGGTCATCCCCAAACTGTTCCCACAAAGTTAAGTGCATGAAATTGTCGAAAATTTCTTGGTATGCTGATGTCTTAAGAGTTCTCTTCACTGGAACTAAGGGGCCAAGCCCAACCCCTGAAAAATAACCCCCACACCATAATCCCCCCTCCACCAAATGATTTGGACCAGTGCACAAAGCAAGGTCCATAAAGACATGGATGAGCGAGTTTGTGCAGGCCAGTCAAGTTCCTCCAGGTTCAGCTCTTCTGGGAAGGCTGTCCACAAGGTTTAGGAGGGTGTCTATGGGGATGTTTGACCATTCTTCCAGGAGCGCATTTGTGAGGTCAGGCACTGATGTTGGGCGAGAAGGCCTGGCTTGCAGTCTCTGCTCTAATTCATCTCAAAGGTGTTCTATTGGATTGAGGTCAGGACTCTGTGCAGACCAGTCATGTTCCTCCACCCCAAACTCGCTCATCCATGTCTTTATGGACCTTGCTTTGTGCACTGTTGTGCAGTCATATTGGAACAGGAAGGGGCCATACCCAAACTGTTCCCACAAAGTTGGGAGCATGAAATTGTCCAAAATGTCTTGGTATGCTGACGCCTTAAGAGTTCCCTTCACTGGAACTAAGGGGCCAAACCCAACCCCTGAAAAACAACCCCACTCCATATTTTCCCCCTCCACCATTGATTTGGACCAGTGTACAAAGCAAGGTCCATAAAGACATGGATGAGTGAGTTTAGGGTGGAGGAACCTGACTGTCCTGACTTCCACCCGAAAGAACACCTTTGGGATTCATTCGAGTGGAGACTGTGAGCCAGGCCTTTTCGTCCAATGTGAGTGCCTGACCTCACAAATGCTCTTCTGGAAGAATGGTCAAACATCCCCATAGACACACTCCTAAACCTTGTGGACATCCCTCCCATAAGAGTTGAACCTGGAGGAACTTGACTGGCCTACACAAACTAGCTCATCCATGTCTTTAAGGACCTTTGTGCACTGGTCCAAACCATTTGGTGGAGGGGGGGATTATGGTGTGAGGGTGTCTTTGAAGCGTTGGGCTTGGCCCCTTAGTTCCAGTGAAGGGAACACTTAAGGCATCAGCATACCAGGACATTTTGGACAATTTCATGCTCCCAACTTTGTGGGAACAGTTTGGTGATGGCCCCTTCCTGTTCCAACATGACTGCGCACCAGTGCACAAAGCAAGGTCCATAAAGACATGGATGAGCGAGTTTGGGGTGGAGGAACTTGACCTCAACCCGATAGAACTGCTGGTTTCCCTTACCCGAGACAGAGACGGTGACGGCAGCACCCGAGAGCGATTAAAAAATAGGCTGGGGTGAAGACACCGCTTGATTCTAGGACAGGTAAGTGTCCTAATATTAAAAGTCAGCAGCTACAGGATTTGTAGCTGCTGACTTTTTTTTACATTTTTTTCTGAAGGAGGCTGGAGCTCCGCTTTAACACAACTCCTAAAGTGTTACTAAAAAAATTAAAAAAGGACGCGATCTAAGTGCAGCATATTATGTCTTTAATAATAAAACCAAACAAGGGCCACTCGCGTGTTTTCAGATGTATAACGCCAGTAGTAAACCAAACTCCCCTGCATAACTCTCATCACCAGGACAAGTGGGTCAGTCCACCCCCCCAAAAAAAATAAAGTGTCTTGGCAATGGATCATTTCCTCCTGACATGTTACCTTAAGAAATATAAGTAAAATCCGCACTATTCAGCGTCCTCGGAATTCTTCCTTCATTAATGGCTGATGCCGCCTGAGATCGCTCCTCCGCTCGTGTCATTTAAAAAGGGAGAATAAAACGGCAGATAACACAACGGACGGATCAGGCCGGAGAGGAAATAGTACATTCTAAATATTGGCATTTTTATGTGAGCGCTCGCCCTACAAAAGCGGCGATTGGAAACCGCCGAATACGTTGGACGTCTCATCAGCTATTAAGCTGTAAGATAAAAGTGTAATCTTCTTCCGTAGGTAATCCGGAATGGGCCATTTAAGCTTTTTTTTTTATTGAGTGCGTCTTTCTCTGTATCTTCACGTTGGAAGCCTTCAGAGCGCAGCTGAGAGCGGCCAAAGTACAGGCGATAATGGCGTCAATGATATTAATAAAATTAGTGCCGATTTTTTTAATGTGTAAGGCATTATTTTATGTCCTATATTAGAGATCAAGTCAAAAGGAGAACGTCGCCCTGTGCTACATGGCCTCTTCACCCTAATGAAAAGATATGTGACCACATTCTCATTCTTGTATTAGCTCCGCCCCCTGACATACACCTCAACTTTTTCGATTCTATTTTGAAAAAAATTTGCTGCTTAAATATCCGGCGCCACAAATAATCCAATAAGTTTTGTTTCCTATGATATTCAGCTCCATCTAGTGGCCACAATGTGGTATTTTTTTTCTGAATGAGGGGTTGGGAAGGGTTACCTGATCGTGTCACCAATGGGATTGCCTGTCACAGTGGTCACATGATTGGGAGCCGGTCTCTGATCATTATTAGAGACAAGGAACAGACCCTGACAACTCAGTCACCTTGGTTGTCCATGGGAACATAGCTGCAGTGTGGTTTGATTTGTCTTTTAACCACTTCAGTACCGGGCACTTTCCCCCCCTTCCTGCCCAGGCCAATTTTCAGCTTTCCGTGCTGTCGCACTTTGAATGACAATTGCGCGGTCATGCAATGTTGTGCCCATATGACATTTTTATCATTTTTTGAGACAGACAGAGCTTTCTTTTGGTGGTATTTAATCAGTTGCGTTTTTTTTATTTTTTGTTAAACAAAAACGAAAATATACTGAAAAATTTCAAAAAGAAAAAACAATGTTTTTCTTAGTTTCTGTTACATTTTTTTGCAAATAAGTAATTTTTCTTCTTCACAGATGTGCGCTGATGAGGCTGCACTGATGAAGTGGCATTGATGAGGCTGCACTGCTGGGCACTGATGAGGCTGCACTGATGGGCACTGATGAGGCTGCACTGCTGGGCACTGATGAGGCTGCACTGATGGGCACTGATGAGGCTGCACTGATGGGCACTGATGAGGCTACATTGATGGGCACTGATGAGGCTGCACTGATGGGCACTGATGAGGCTACATTGATGGGCACTGATGAGGCTACATTGATGGGCACTGATGAGGCTGCACAGATGGGCACTGATGAGGCTACATTGATGGGCACTGATGAGGCTGCACTGATGGGCACTGATGAGGCTGCACTGATGGGCACTGATGAGGCTACATTGATGGGCACTGATGAGGCTGCACTGATGGGCACTGATGAGGCTACATTGATGGGCACTGATGAGGCTGCACAGATGGGCACTGATGAGGCTACATTGATGGGCACTGATGAGGTTGCATTGATAAGCACTGATGAGGCTACATTGATGGGCACTGATGAGGCTACATTGATGGGCACTGATGAGGCTGCACAGATGGGCACTGATGAGGCTACATTGATGGGCACTGATGAGGTTGCATTGATGAGCACTGATGAGGCTGCATAGATGGGCACTGATGAGGCTACATTGATTGGCACTGATGAGGCTGCACTGATGAGTCTGCATTGATGGGCACTGATGAGATTGCACAGATGGACACTGATGAGGCTGCATTAATGGGCACTGATGAGATTGCATAGATGGGCACTGATGAGGCTGCATAGATGGGCACTGATGAGGCTGCATAGATGGGCACTGATGAGGCTGCATAGATGGGCACTGATGAGGCTACATTGATGGGCACTGATGAGGCTGCACTGGTGAGGCTGCACTGATGAGTCTGCATTGATGGGCACTGATGAGATTGCACAGATGGACACTGATGAGGCTGCATTAATGGGCACTGATGAGGCTGCATAGATGGGCACTGATGAGGCTGCATAGATGGGCATTGATGAGGCTGCATTGATGGGCACTGATGAGGCTGCATTGATGGGCACTGATGAGGTTGCACTGATGAAGTAGCACACATGGACACTGATGGGACTGCACTGATGAGGCTGCATTGATGGGCACTGATAAAGTTGCACAGATGGGCACTGATGAGGCTGCATTGATGGACACTGATGAGGCTGCATTGATGGGCACTGATGAGGCTGCATTGATGGGCACTGATGAGGCTGCATTGATGGGCACTGATGAGGCTACATTGATGGGCACTGATGAGGCTGCACTGATGGGCACTGATGAGGCTACATTGATGGGCACTGATGAGGCTACATTGATGGGCACTGATGAGGCTGCATTGATGGACACTGATGAGGCTGCATTGATGGGCACTGATGAGGCTGCATTGATGGGCACTGATGAGGCTGCACTGATGGGCACTGATGAGGCTACATTGATGGGCACTGATGAGGCTACATTGATGGGCACTGATGAGGCTGCACAGATGGGCACTGATGAGGCTACATTGATGGGCACTGATGAGGATGCACTGATGGGCACTGATGAGGCTGCACTGATGGGCACTGATGAGGCTACATTGATGGGCACTGATGAGGCTGCACTGATGGGCACTGATGAGGCTACATTGATGGGCACTGATGAGGCTGCACTGATGGGCACTGATGAGGCTACATTGATGGGCACTGATGAGGCTACATTGATGGGCACTGATGAGGCTGCACAGATGGGCACTGATGAGGCTACATTGATGGGCACTGATGAGGTTGCACTGATGAGGCTACATTGATGGGCACTGATGAGGTTGCATTGATAAGCACTGATGAGGCTACATTGATGGGCACTGATGAGGCTACATTGATGGGCACTGATGAGGCTGCACAGATGGGCACTGATGAGGCTACATTGATGGGCACTGATGAGGTTGCATTGATGAGCACTGATGAGGCTACATTGATGGGCACTGATGAGGCTACATTGATGGGCACTGATGAGGCTACATTGATGAGCACTGATGAGGCTGCATAGATGGGCACTGATGAGGCTACATTGATTGGCACTGATGAGGCTGCACTGATGAGTCTGCATTGATGGGCACTGATGAGATTGCACAGATGGACACTGATGAGGCTGCATTAATGGGCACTGATGAGATTGCATAGATGGGCACTGATGAGGCTGCATAGATGGGCACTGATGAGGCTGCATAGATGGGCACTGATGAGGCTACATTGATGGGCACTGATGAGGCTGCACTGGTGAGGCTGCACTGATGAGTCTGCATTGATGGGCACTGATGAGATTGCACAGATGGACACTGATGAGGCTGCATTAATGGGCACTGATGAGGCTGCATAGATGGGCACTGATGAGGCTGCATAGATGGGCACTGATGAGGCTGCATTGATGGGCACTGATGAGGCTGCATTGATGGGCACTGATGAGGTTGCACTGATGAAGCAGCACACATGGACACTGATGGGACTGCACTGATGAGGCTGCATTGATGGGCACTGATAAAGTTGCACAGATGGGCACTGATGAGGCTGCATTGATGGACACTGATGAGGCTGCATTGATGGGCACTGATGAGGTTGCACAGATGGGCACTGATGAAGCTGCACTGATAAAGCAGCACACATGGGCACTGTTGAGGCTACACTGATGGGCACAGGTGTGGCACCTGTTTGCTGGATCGTGAGTGTGTGTAATATATATGTATATATAATGTGTGTGTGTGATTTGGCTCTTCCAGGTAGGGGATGCGCATACGTGCCGTCGCTGGCTCGCTCCCGCTGTGATCACATACATCAGGAGCCCAGCGGCGGGTACCACAGACGCAATGTCTCTCGGCACCCGCCAATGATCAAGCAGAGAGGCAGAATGACAGTCTGCCCATGTAAACAAGGCAGATCGTCGTTCTAAAAGGGGGGAAAGCATGGATCCTGTGTCTCTGCAAAGCAAGGACAAAGATCCATCTCTTCCCCTAGTAAAAACACCTCCCAGAGTTTAGATAAACACTGGTTAGGCACACATTTAACCCTTTGATCCTCCCTGATGTTTAACCCCTTCCCAGCCAGTGTCATTAGTACGGTGACAGTGCATATTTTTTAGCACTGATCACTGTATTGGTGTCACTGGTCCCCAAAAATTGTCAGTTAGTGTCAAAATGTGCGCTGCAATATCGCAGTCCCGCTATAAGTCGCTGATCGCCGCCATTACAAATAAAAAAAAATAATAATACTACAAATAATAAACATATACCATATTTTGTAGACGCTATAACTTTGGCACAAACAATCAATATACACTTATTTGGATTTTTTTTTTTTACCAAAAACGTGTAGCCGAATACATATTGGCCTAAATTTATGAAGAAATTCGATTTTTTAATAAGATTTATTGGATGTTTTTTAGGAGAAAATAAAGTGCCGGTATTTATTTATTTATTTTTTTTCAAAATTGTGGCTATTTTTTTTTGTTTATAGCGCAAAAAATAAAACCCGCAGAGGTGATGAAATACCACCAAAAGAAAGCTCTATTTGTGAGGGGGGAAAAAAGGACATCAATGTTATTTGTGTGACGGCGTCGCACGACCGCGCAATTGTCAGTTAAAATAACGCAGTGCCGTATCGCAAAAAAAATTGGCCTGGTCGTGAAGGGGGGTAAATCTTCCGGAAGGTCAAGCGGTGAAAGCCCACCCTCCTTGCTGCCAAACAATATGTATTACATGGGTGGCAATAGGTTGAAATACACAATCAGAGGTTTGTCATGTCAAAGGGATCAGGAGATGGCGGAGATACAGGCAGCTGAACTTATGGAAAAAAATCTTGACTTTTTCTGTAAAAGTCGATCGTTGCCCCGCCCCTTTTCTTCCCTGCACCTCCCTCCTCACTGACGACTTGGGAGGGAAACACCTGGCTGGACTTTTCCAGAAGAAATTGAGATTTGTAAATATCTTTGGCCACCTACCTTTGTGAATTTGGTGATTTTCTTCGACCTTCTGTTGTCGCTGAAGGTGGCTGAGATTAGTGACGGGTCCACTTTAAGCTTTTCTCCCCCTTGCAGAATATCTCAGCCGGCGGTGGCGTCGGCGTTCAGCGTCTGTTACAGGTGCAGTGATTTCCAGTAATTAGGTCAGACTGTGTGCCTGGCTGGCCCAGGGTGGCCGCACACCGCCGCGGCACGTGGCAGCTGCATATTCCCGGGGTGTCTCCATTCCGCTCGCTGCCTTCACTGACTCAGCACGGACGAGCAACGTATGGAGGACCTTCCTCTGCAAATCCTACATGACATCTACATTCTGCCATGTGCCGTCTCACAGAGAGCGATCGCTACATTGTGTCACTCCACTTCTACTGATGGCAGTTATTTTAGGATTTGTAAGGGCTAGTTTACACTTTGCTTCAAAACAAGGCTTCGGACAGGCTTTGTTAAAGCTCTCTGAACGCCAGTCAAAGCTCCTGTCACTAAATAAAATGGTTAGCTTACAGTCTGGTTTACGTCTTTTGCTTGGTGCTTCGGTGGGGCTTCAATGAGGCTTTGGTGGAGCTTCAATGGGGCTTTGATGAGGCTTTGGCGGGGCTTCGATGAGACTTTGGTGGAGCTTCGATGAGGCTTTGATGAGGCTTCGGTGGAGCTTCTATTGGGGCTTCAATGAGGCTTTGGTGGAGCTTCGATGGGGCTTCAATGAGCCTTTGGTGGGGCTTCGATGAGCTTTGATGAAGCTTCAATGGGGCTTCGATGAGGCTTTGGTGGAGCTTCGATGGGGCTTCGATGAGGCTTTAGTGGAGCTTCGATGGGGCTTCAATGAGGCTTTAGTGGAGCTTCGATGGGGCTTTGATGAGGCTTTGGCGGAGCTTCGATGAGGCTTTGGTGGAGCTTCGATGGGGATTCGGTGGAGCTTCAATTAGGGCTTCAATGAGGCTTTGGTGGAGCTTTGATGGGGTTTCGATGAGCCTTTGGTGGAGCTTCGATGGGGCTTCGATGAGGCTTTAGTGGAGCTTCGATGGGGCTTCGATGAGGCTTTAGTGGAGCTTCGATGGGGCTTCGATGAGGCTTTAGTGGAGCTTCGATGGGGCTTTGATGAGGCTTTGGCGGAGCTTCGATGAGGCTTTGGTGGAGCTTCGATGAGGATTCGGTGGAGCTTCAATTAGGGCTTCAATGAGGCTTTGGTGGAGCTTTGATGGGGTTTCGATGAGCCTTTGGTGGAGCTTCGATGAGCCTTTTGTGGGGCTTTGATGAGCCTTTCGTGGAGCTTCGATGAGCCTTTGGTGGGGCTTCGATGAGCTTTGGTGAAGCTTCAATGGGGCTTCGATGAGCCTTTGGTGAGGCTTTGTGGGGCTTTGATGGGGCTTCAAGCGAGCTTTGCCATAGACTTCTATGGAGGCTTTGAAGTACAACTAAAGCGGCATGTGGTGGAGGTTCGATGAGCCTTTGGTATAGCTTCGATGAGGCTTTGATGGAGCTTCAATGGGGCTTGGATGAGCCTTTGGTGGAGCTTCGATGAGTCTTTGGTTGAGCTTGGATGGGGCTTCGATGCGCCTTTGGTGGAGCTTCGATGGGGCTTCGCTGAGCCTTTGGTGGGGCTTCGATGAGGGTTTGGTGAGGCTTTGTGGAGCTTCGATGGGGCTTCAAACGAGTTTTGCCATAGACTTCTATGGAGGCTTTGAAGACGCTTTGAAACGCAACTAAAGCGGCATGGGGTATAATTTTGAAGCAAAAGCAAGGTGTAAACAGGTTTGTAAGCTAACCATTTTATTTACTGACAGGAGCTTTGGCTAGCATTCAGATAGCGTTAACAAAGCCTGTCCGAAGCCTTGTTTTGAAGCAAGTGTAAACTAGCCCTTGAAGCCCCTGTGTCTTTTGAGAGGCTTTAATTCAGCTTTGTTTTGGAGCAGGTATGAGAGATCCATACACACAGGGTATCTGCCAAGCTTCGAAAAAAGCTTCAAAAGAGCATCATGGAAGCATCCGGAAGCATCAAAAACACATCATAAAAGCATGTTGAAGCAGTAGGTGCTTTAATGTGTGTTGAAGTCGAAGCAAGTGTAAATGAGCCCTAACTGTTTGTTTTTTTTCTTTCCAGAAATAGTTCATTATAGATTTTCAAACGTGTTGATAAATTACCCAAATTAAAGGTCGGTTCCTTTTGCTTTGGGTGATCCGTGAACCAGTCTAACAAGTTCATTAGCAGAGGGGAAGCCTAGCTTCTGAAAACAATAAATAATAAGCAAAAATATGTATATGGAAAAAAAATCCCCAAAAATGGGACTTTAACGGTACTGGGTGATTGTTCTATCAAGTGAATGAGAAATATTTCTTGGTAGTATAAAAGTTAACAAATCTTTATTAATACAAATTGTGTAAAACATTACAGTACATTAAAATTGATAGAAAGAGGGTTGTTGATACCGTGCTCAAGTTGGAATCAACAGAAAACGAGGATGGAAATTGCTGAACACCCAACGCGTTTCGAATTCGATTTTCTTCTTCAGGGGTGCATACACTTTACAGAAAGAAAATTATTTTCTTAATAAGCTACATCTTGCATGAAGAACCAAAATTTTACATATTGGTTGCAATTGTCCTCCAATTTCAACAGGACAGTGCCCAAACAGTAGGTCAAAAAGGTTTTCTCCCGGCCAATCACCACCGACAGGTGGAGATATGTGATAAAACAGCGAGGTCCATGCAATACCCACAGCTCTTAGATGCATAGTCACCACTCACCGGAGATCACGGAGTAACGATTTTCTAGGCATGTGAGAATCACATATGACAGTCTATTCCATCCATTCAGTCCATTCAATATCCATTTGACCAGTACATAAGGATGGAGTCACTGGATGAGGGAGGGGGATCGACCCCACCGACTGCATTGAGCTGTGGCGTTTGAATCAAGCTGCGTGGATGGTCATCAAGTCAGAGGACAAATGGACCAAAAATACATCATTCCATATATTTATGCTATTAAAAAAAAATCACTAAAATAGCATTAAGTGTGGCCCCTGACCCCGCCAAAGGGCCGCACATAAGTTTCAGAAATGGCAGACACACAACAGGAGATGAGAATTGAAATTGAAGCACCGCACCACTGCTAAGAGGTCCAGATACAACTTTATTCCATTAAAAGTCAGGGGTACGATCCACTAAGTATCCAACTTGCTTCGGGGGGTCCAAAAGTGCCAAACAAGCTGCTGAAAAGGCCCGTGCTTGTAAATCACACTGGGGAAAAAAAAAATACCAGTCCAGATTCTCGTTTGTTCACTTCGTAGTCAATCAAGCCCTGATGAAGTGGGCGCTCTTGGACCTCCAAAACGCGTTGGCTACTTTTTTGCATTGTACCCCTTTTTTATGGAGGAAAGTTGTAGCTGGACCCCTTAGCAGTGGTCTGGTGCTTGAATTTCGGTTCTCGTTAGATTACACTACAAGCCAAGGAGACCGTGGAGATCCTCTGGGGCGTAGAAGCCGCCTGCCCAGGAACCAAATCATTTACACCATCAATACCTTAAGACACCTATAGCAGTCAGAAAACCCTACGGGTCCAACTCTACCTTTCAGTTTCCACTTTCTTCAACGCAACAGGAGATGGTCAGAGGCTGCAGATGTGCTCTAGGGCAGTGATGGTGAACCTTGGCACTCCAGATGTTTTGGAACTACATTTGCCATAATGCTCAACTACACTGCAGAGTGCAAGAGCATCATGGGAAACGTAGTTCCAAAACATCTGGGGTGCCAAGGTTCGCCATCACTGCTCTAGGGGATGTGGAGACTGGGGCAATGCTTCAGGAGACATTACGTGAGAGTGCTGGAGAACACGGCTACAACAGGGCAATAGGGGGAAATAGAAGAGCGTCTGCAGGGAGCAGTGCCAAAGAGCCACTTGGGGCTGAGACAAGGGGTGGGTGGGAGGGGCGGCTGCCCTGGGCGCAATTGTTTGCTGTAGGCATGGGGTGGCGCCTTCTTTCTGTTACAGGGCTGACAAGAGTAGTGACAGCAGCAGTGACTTTGACCAGCAAGAGACTTCGGGGTGTAGGATCCCCTAAGATTGCACATCATGAAGGGGGGGGGGGCTCAGTTTGGCATCTTTGCCCTGGGCACCGGATGACCTTTGGGCCACAAGTTGGGCACCAGAGCCTTAGAACATTCATTATGTAAAGCCTAAACCACTTTTTTCGTGGTAGTGTAGATGAGGGTTAAAGACTCGGCGCCGTTGGGGATTTTCCCTCTGCTTTCTGTCGTGGAGCGTTGAAACTCTTTCCAAAATGTCACCAAAAGCAAATGTCCACCTTGGAAGATTTTCCATTACCTCCTGCTGTGGTGACAGCCGTTAAAATTTGAATTTCCCACCACTTTGAGGTCTATTGATAAAGTTTGTTGCACGAATGTCAGGAAAGCGCAAGCTGAGCGAAATTTTGCGGTATTTTTTTCCTCATAATTCCTGTATTATCAGCTCCACCTAGTGGTCAAAATGTAGGACAGTTTTCTGAAAAAACCTCAATGGGAAAATATACCGCATTTTGGTCACTAGATGGAGCTGATGATGCAGAAATGAATGTATTAGAAAAAAAAAAACATGGGAAATTTTGTTCTGTTTGCACCAATGCTTCTGACTTTTGTCGTGTTTTGGGGTCTCAGAGTTTATTAAAAGCGCCAGCTGCAGCTAGCATAAAATATACAATATAGAATATACTGTCGCTAACATCATTTGGATCACCTGCCTGGCGGTGTGGGTGCATGGGGCATCCACGTGGGGCAAGTTTCACTTCGGAAGACCAAGACAGCGGATCTGCTGCTTGAGTGCTTCTACACGTGTTCCTGTCCAGAAGACCTCGGATCGATTTGGCCGTTGGTGAGAGGGCAAATACCTCGACCCTTTATCCATTCATTGCCACTATTACAGAACACTGTATACAGACATCTTTACCTCAAGAACACTTTACTGCATTGCTTGAACACTGTGCTCAGACGCCTAATGTACGCATGACCGGTCTATCAGTCGGAGCGAAGTCTAATGGTCTTTCCGATGGACTTCCGCTGAAACGGACTTGCCTACACACGATCACACCAAAGTCCGTTCGTTTAGAACGTGATGACGTACGAGGGGGACTAGAAAAAGGAAGTTCAATAGCCAGTAGCCAATAGCTGCCCTTGCGTCGTTCTTGGTCCGTCGGACTAGCATACAGACGAGCGTTTTTTCCCGATAGGAACTGAGTCCGTCAGAAAGATTTGAAACTTGTTCTATTTCTAGGTCCGTCGGAATTTTCGGGAAAAAAGGTCCGATGAAGCCCACACGCGATCGGAATCCGTCTGACCTTTTCTGCCGGAAAGTCCGGTCGTGTGTACACAGCATTAGATCTTCACCACTAGGAATCTATTGCTTTATCTTCAACCAAACGGATTACAGTTAACGAGCTCCATCTAGCCAGTGAAGAACATCAGATCTGCAACGAGGAACTCTTTTGTCATTACTTATAGGAAAACCTGGATATTACCTTCAGTAGACCTGCTCTTTCATCGGGATAGCACAGGCTGGCTAGATTACATCCTTCTCAAAGTAGCCACATAAGTAGTTAACTGCAACATCCGCTAGGAGGTGACTTCGGATCTAAACATAGTGTACATATATGTATATAACATTGTTCATTGCTGAACCATTGTTTGCGTCCTTGGGAGGAATTTGTTTGCTGAGTTGGCGCTGTTAGGCCGGCTCAGCAGATTCATTGCCTCTGTTTGTGAAGTAACCTACTCTATCTGGTTCAAGTAAAATATTTCAGAACCTAATATTGCTGAGTTGTTCGATTCTTGCTGCACAGTGTTACAAGGATGTCTGAACCCAGAGTGTCAGGTGGGCTGGAAGGTTCACTTGGTCATGGATGTGCAGATGAGCAGGTAACTTTCAGCAGTCCCCAAGGGGGTAGTGTTACATATATTGTTAGATATATACTGTAGATAGTATATATCTATCTACAGTATGTGTATATATATATATATATATATATATATATATATATTTATTATATACACACACATATATATATAATAAAAAGATATTTAAATAAGAAATAAGAGATTCATTTAAATTCTGGTGTGTGTGTGTGTGTGTATATAATAAATATATATATATATATATATATATATATATATATATATATATATATATATATATACACATACTGTAGATAGATATATACTGTCGATATATATATATATATATATATATATATATATATATATATATATATATATATATATACCCGTGTGTGTGTGTATGTGTATATATATCTGTGTGTATATGTATGTATGTGTATATATATATATATGTGTGTGTGTATATATATATATATATATATATATATATATATATATATACTTATTTTTTATATTATATTCTATTAATATTTTATTGTAATAATATTATATTATTATTACTATTATTATAAATATATTATTTATTTATACATATATATTTATTATTATTAATATATTATTGTATTACTATACATATATTCTTATACATATATTATTACTTTTATTATTATGATAAAATATCAATAAAGAAAAAATATAATATAATATATAAATATAAAAAAATATAAAATATATATTATAATAAAAATTAATAATATTATTATTAAATGATCTAAATAAAATATATACATTTAATGGGTACCCCCCCCCCGTCCCCGTCCCAGGAGTGTTCAAGTGTTAATTGGATGCCCTTCCTCTGAGAAACGTCCAATAATTAGAAGATTCATCGATGTTGTGAATGGTCGGGGAGCCAAGGAAGAACATTTGCGGATCTACAATCCGGGAAGAAGTAGAATGTTGGACTCTTCCTCCACTTTCCCTGTGAGGTGTTATAGAAGGTGGGATGGCGCCCATCGCTGGCCTATATACACGACTTAAAAGGACTCCCAGCGTCTCGCCATTTGAGGCGACGCACGTGCTGACCTTTCCCCATCACGCTGTGATTACCTCCTCGTGGTGGCGGCCAGCTCAATAAAAAAATCATTTTATTTTTATGACTGAAGCTTGCATAATGTCATCTGCAATAAATTATTCCTAATAAAACGCTTTCTTCCAGACGGCTTTAATATTTAATAGACAGAAGAGAGATGTGAATGAAGAGAAGGCCCCGGTGGTCCCCTCTCCATCGATCAGCAGAAATCTGAGAACGGTGTACTGTACTGTTCAGGGTGTCACCAGGACAGGAAGTGGGGGGAATCTACCTGATGGGAACACACAGACAGCAAGAGAAAATTCTAAGTTTTCAATCTGACCTCCGGCCTTCCCCTTAGTCTTGCACAGTTGTACCGGCTTCTCTCCTGAAATGGCTTACTCTGATTTTACTGCACGCTGTGAGCTTCTCACAGTGTGCATTAGAAACTGCAGCAAGTCAGAGCTCCGCCTCATTTCCTGTCTGGAGGACGCCCAGCATAATCTAGTCTGTTCCTCCCCGGCCTGACTGTCCCTGGCCCCTCCCCTTCCATTCATTGGATTTCAGTTCTTTTAACCAATGGAGACTCTGCATCATATGTGGGCGTTACCATGCAAATTCAGCCTGCCCAGGAACGCCCACTCCTCCCATCAATGCATTATGATATTTGCATAACTCATCCCAAGAGCCAACCCACTGCTTGCGTTAGGAGTACTGAGGCCGGGTGCTGTGATGTTTTCAGGAAGCTACGTACAGCCACCTGCTGGCTCCTCCCACCAGCCATAATCTGCCTGCATTGCATAGACAAGTACAGTGACCACGTCATTGGGTCTAAAATTTGTTTCCAAAAAATGTATTGACTGTTCCACTTTGGATGTGAATTGTCTAGAGGGGTACGTGAGAATATATTAGGGGGCTCTGGGTAAATAAATCATTATAAGCCACGCCCCCAAAGAACAAAGTGAGGGTAAATATTTCAATGGAAAGTGACCGCTGTTTGACATTCAGGTTTTCAATGTAAGGTTCTGAAGGAGAAGTTAATAACGTTGAAATTCAGCCTGAACCCCGGGCAGAAGAAACCATCATTTGAGCCAATTATGTACATACAGTGGGGGGAAATATTGATTTGATCCCCTACAGACCACCTACAAAGAAATGAAGGGTCTATAATTTTTATCATAGGTGTATTTTATATGATAGAGACAGAATATCAACCAAAAATCCAGAAAAAAAACACAATACAAATGTTATAAATGGTGTTGCAGTTCAGTGAGTAAAATAAGTATTTGATCCCCAAGAAAAACCTGACTTAGTACTTGGTGGAGAAACCCTTGTTGGCGATCACAGAGGTCAGACGTTTCTTGTAGGTGGTGACCAGGTTTGCACACATCTCAGGAGGGATTTTGGTCCTCTCTTCTTTACAGATCTTCTCTAAATCCTTAAGGTTTCTTGGCTGTCTCTTGGCAACTCGAAGTTTCAGCTCCCTCCATAAATTTTCTATAGGATTAAGGTCTGGAGACTGGTTAGGCCACTCCATGACCTTAATGTACTTCTGCTTGAGCCACTCCTTTGCTGCCTTGGCGGTATGTTTTGGGTCATTGTCATGCTGGAAGACCCATCCAAGACCCATCTTCAGTGTTCTGGCTGAGGGAAGAAGGTTCTCATCCAAGATATTACAATACATGGCCCCGTCCATTGGATCCTCAATGCGGCAAAGTCGGCCTGTACCTTTATCAGAGAAACAGCCCCAAAGCCTCATGTTTCCACCTCTGTGTGTGACTGTAGGGATGGTGTCTTAGGGTCATAGTCAGCATTTTTCTTCCTCCAAACACGGCGAGTCAAGTTAATGCCAAAGAGCTCAATTTTGGTCTCCTCTGACCACAGAACTTTCTCCTGATCCTTCTCTGAATCATTTAGATGTTCATTGGCAAACTTCAGATGGTCCTGTACATGTGTCTTCTTGAGGAGGGGGACCTTGCGGGCGCTGCAGGATTTCAATCCATGGTGGTGTATTGTGTTACCGATGGTTTGTTTGGTGACTGTGGTCCCAACTGCCTTGAGGTCATTCACAAGCTCCTCCTGTGTAGTTCTGGGCTGATCCCTCACTTTTCTCATGATCATCCTCACCCCATGAGGAGAAATCTTACATGGAGCTCCAGACCGAGGGCGATTGATGGTTATTTTGTATTTCTTCCATTTGCGAATAATCGCTCCAACAGTTGTCTCCTTCTCACCAAGCTTCTTGCTGATGGTCTTGTAGCCCATTCCAGCCTTGTGCAGGTCTACAATCTTGTCTCTGATGTCCTCTGACAGCTCTTTGGTCTTGCCCATGATGGTGAGGTGTGAATGGAAGAAAGAGATTCTGAGGACAGGTGTCTTTTATACACATAACGAGTTGTCATTAGGAGAACCTTCTTACATGGACAGGACTAATCTGTGTACCACATGAGGGCCTACTGGAGCTAGTCTGTGGAGGGCAGAATTGTTATTGGTTGGTTGGGGATCAAATACTTATTTTACTCACCGAAATTCAACTCAGTTTATTTGTTTCATGTGTTTTTCTTCTGGATTTTTGGTTGATATTCTGTCTCTATCATTTAAATGCTAACAATTATAGACCCTTCATTTCTTTGTAATTGGTCTGCAGGGGATCAATTTATTATTTTCCTGTAATAAAGTAATGAAATGTGCCTTACATGCTGCCAGCATAAGTACCCAAATCTGCCTTTATATTGGCTTCCTGTAATCTGCTGGACAGCAGACGGTAGAGGGAGGAGCTGCACTGTGAGCCAATCAGAGCTCTATTGCTGTCTGTAAGCTTAAAGACACGGGAGAGCCAAACTGCTTCTGCTACTTCATTGTCCTATCACAGCTTGGGGGGGGCGTGTCCTGGACCAGCCTGTATCGCCTTAGTGCAGTGTGGTCTGGAAGTAAGTCTAGAATAGATGGATCTCGGGATCGACCAATGAGATTTTTCAAATCCTTTGCAGATATGCTTTCCAATTTGTGTATTTGGATGTTTGCCGGAGGTTCCGGCTCTTGGTAACGTTACGTATATTCTTCTTTTTATCTGTAGGCCTCAATACCACATCTTGTACCCGTGTCTGATGCTTGGTGCCAATTTGCCGGCTACCTCATGCAGTCCAATATATCACAAAAAATAAAAAAGCCTTCAGAGACCGAAGCTTGGAGATCGACCATCAATAGACCGGTAAGGATTTTTGACAGTAAAAGCGTTAAAACTAAACAATGGCGTTCTTGACATTGTCATGTTATTACGATTCTGTAAAATAGGTTGTGTAAGTGTTTATTTGTTCTATACCTTTAATATAGGCAGGTACAGAAAGATAACTGGTAATCTGCCAGAAGTCCGGTGACCTCCTGTATAGGCTGACAACACACTGAAATCCCAACCAGCGTTGTCAGCCCCTCCCCCTCAACAACATAACTCCACCTATCACCCCTTATTGTCTCCCACCCCATGTGGATACATTGATTTCCTTCCCAGCAGATCAATGCTGCTGCCTTGACTCTCAGGTGCCTCCCTATCTACTATGTAGTGAAAGGGCTCTTGGGTGATGTAGTTCTGGGGGGGGGGGTGCTTATATCAATCGATCCCATCAGCTGTTGCATTCATTTTACAAGCCTGGTTATCTCATAAAAGCTTATTCTCTAGAAAAAGATTCAACCAAATTACAGCCTGGGGGCCACACTGGGCCCTCTACAGGAATTTATCAGGCCTGCATGTGAGCGGTGCCCATACAGGGACAAGGCGAGAGTGCTCGCTAGTGCCCCTAGAGGCGGGCTGTGTCCTTTACTTAATGGAAATGGTGTTAGGTGAAGGTAAAGGTGATACTACTCCATGTGGCATAATTAAACACTTGCCTACCGGGCACTTTTACCCCCCTTCCTACCCAGGCCATTTTTCAGCTTTCAGCGCTCTCACACTTTGAATGACAATTGCGCGGTCATACAACACTGTACCCTTGAAATGTTTATTGTTTTTTTGAGACAGATAGAGCTTTCTTTTGGTGGTATTTAGAAAGACGGCTGGATGAGGCAGCACTGATGGGCACTGATGAATCGGCACTGATAGGCAGCCCTGATGGACGCTGATGAGGAGGTACTGATAGGCAGCACTGATGAATCGGCACTGATAGGCAGCACTGATGAGGTGGCACTGATAGGCAGCACTGATGGGCACTGATAGGCAGCATTGATGGCCATTGATGAGCGCTGTTTGGCAGCACTGATGGGCACTGGGGGGGAAGATAGATAGGGAACAAGCCTAAGCACATGAGATCCTTCACTAACAGGGCCCTTCATCACCTTTGCCAAGTCACCGCTTCCCGACTGGCTGGCTGCTTATGCACATAGACACTAGTACTGTAGTCATTTGCAATGGCAATATAGCCTCCTCCAAATAGCTTTGCTGCATGTTAGACATCTATATTGCATCTTCTCTATCTCGTCTTGTCACCTGCTAATCCCTGTTCTGAGATACCCCATACAAGCATTGCACCCCTTTAAGATTGTCCATAAAAGACTTCAGACCAGGTCAAGATGTATCTTCTATTGCCCTTAGTTTTCTTCCTGGTGCCCCTAACCCATGAGGTAGACCTACCTTCAATGGGTGAGAAAAGTCCTA
The DNA here is from genome assembly GCF_042186555.1 of Aquarana catesbeiana. Lineage (NCBI taxonomy): Eukaryota > Metazoa > Chordata > Amphibia > Anura > Ranidae > Aquarana > Aquarana catesbeiana. The sequence goes on from NC_133335.1 coordinate 8,464,582, forward strand.
AAGTCAAAGGCATGAGTCCATACCCCTGGAACCCCGAATGGATTCCCACAAGGGGTGGGATCATATCCTTACTTGTTCCTTGCATGGGGCAATCTGAAACGGAACCTCTGGATGACCTACTAACAGCGGCACCCACGAGAGGTGGTCCCCTCCGTTATTATGAGGGCGGTACTTCCCCTAAGAAGCCCGTGAAAACACGGCCAACAAATTTAGCCCTTACCTCTCGGGAGTACCTCTTCAGCAGGACACCCAAACAGTAAAAGGGGACCCTGAGGGGGATCCTAATGTAAGGGGGGACTCCTATATAAGGGTAAACACTGATGGGGACCCTAATGTAAGGAGGGACTTTGATAGGAAGGGGGGCTGTTATGAGGATCCTGATGTAAGGTGCACACTGATGAGGATTCTGATGTATGGGGATATTGTAATGGGGACCCTGGTGAACTCTGATTTGAAGGGGGACGCTGATGTAGGGGGGACTTTGATAGGGACCCTGATGTAAGGAGGGACTATGATGTAGGGGGACTCTGATGGGGACCCTGATAAAAGGAGGGAATTAGATATAAGGGAGAAATCTGATGGGGATGATGTAAGAGGACTCGGAAGAAGACTCTAATGGAACCCTGATGTGAGGGGATATTAGGGAGAACTCTAAAGGGGACCTTGATGTAACGAGGGAGATTATGTAGGGGGACTCTGATGAGGACAATGATGTAAGGGGGACTCTGATGAGGACAATGATGTAAGGGGGACTCTGATGAGGACAATGATGTAAGGGGGACTCTGATGAGGACAATGATGTAAGGGGGACTCTGATGAGGACAATGATGTAAGGGGGACTCTGATGAGGACAATGATGTAAGGGGGGACTCTGATGAGGACAATGATGTAAGGGGGACTCTGATGTAAAGGGAGATGCTGATGGGGGCTCAGATATAATAGTGAACTGTGATGGTAACCCTGATGTAAAAGAGAACCCAATGTGGACCCTGATGTAAGATGGGGCTCTAATGGCAACATTGACATAAGGGGGGGGGGACTCTAATGTGGACCCTGATGTAGGGGGGTACACTGGCCTACGAATATTTGTAAAATGAAAAATATGGCCCTCCTACTGAAATTTTTGGAGACCCCCTAATGGGGACCCTTATGTAAGGGGAAATTCTGATGTAAGAAAGAGGACTCTGCAGAAAACTCTGATGGGGACCCTTGATGTAAGGGGGACTCAGATATAAGGGGTAACTTTGATGGGGATCCTGACGTAAGGGGGTACTCTGATGGGGATTCTTATATAAGGGTGGGCTCTAAAGGAGAACTGTGATGTAAGGGAGGACTCTGATGGGGACCCTGATGTAAGAGGGGACTCTGATGTAAAGGGGGACTCTGATGGAGGCTCAGAAATAATAGGGAATGGTGATGGGAACCCTGATGTAAAGGGGACTATTATGGGGACCGTGATGTAAAAGAAAACCTGATGCGGACCCTGATGTAAGAGGGGACTCTAATGGCAACATTGACATAAGGGGGACTCTAATGGGGACCCTGATGTAGGGAGGAGTCTAATGGTGACATTGATGTAAGGGGGGACTCTGTGTGCCCTGATGTAGGGGGACTCTACTGGGGACATTGATGTAAGGGAGGACTCTGTGTACCCTGATGTAGGGGGGACTCTAATGTGTACCCTGATGTAGGGGGGACTGTACTGGGGACATTGACGTAAGGGAGGTCTCTGTGTACCCTGATGTAAGGGGGACTTTACTGGGGACATTGACGTAAGGGAGGACTCTGTGTACCCTGATGTAAGGGGGACTTTACTGGGGACATTGACATTGACTCTGGTCTACAAATATTTTTAAAATAAAAATTATGCCCCTCCTACTGAAAATTTTGGAGACCCCCTAATGGGGACGCTGAGGACTCTGCAGAAGACTCTGATGGGGACCCTGAAGTGAAAGAGAATCTAATAGGGATCCTAGTGTAAGGGTGGGCTCTGATGTAAGGGGGACTCTGTGGCCCTTGTACTGTAAAGTTTGGGGGCCCCCGGCTCTACCAGAATCTAATCCTAGGACGTGACTCAGAGGGGTTGCGGGTTGAATTTGTCAGGACATCCCCTTGTAATTCTTCCTCCTCCAGATGTGACGCGCTCCCCGCCCCCGCTCTCTGTGCGCTCGTTATCGGAGCGGCGATGGCAGAGTCGATGTTCTGAGCCGCCACTAAGCAGATTATATTTTTATTAGGAAGACGAGGACTCGGAGGACGTCTGTCATACAAATCGCCATCCAGCAGCCCGCCGGCTCGGCGGCACTTTTCATTTCCAGGCGGCAGATGTGAGGCACGACATTCCGATGTTCGCGGGGATTTTTTTTTTCTTTTTTTTGTCTTGCGAGAAATCCAACGCCGCTCACCAACGGAACAACGAGGCGCTGGAGCCCCGGAACTCACGGGCTGCGTTTTTACCCCCCCTTGCCCCCCCCCCTCGTTTTTAACACCCTTTAGTTCATTCTCTCAGTTTGATGACCTGAAGCCTCTTTGAGTTACTACAGACCGGCTGAAAGATGAAATTAGGCTTGCAGTGGGAGGGGCTATTAGGTAGAAAAACAATTTTCAGAGCTATTCGTCCTGTGAAACTGGCCTTACATTCGCTCTCTCTGCAAATGAAGGCCAAACTCAATGTTATTCGGCTTTTTCTGTCTCCAGCTACAAACGTGCGAACCAGGAAAATACCGCCACTAGATGGCGCTGGCGCTCATAGTAAATACGTATTTAACTCCTATGATCATCGGGCTCCATCTGGTGGCCATAATGCTGTATTTTCCTAATTCACTCCTTTCCGTATGAATGGATAATATTCGACCTGGAGAGAAAAAAAATAGCCTTGTAACATTCAATGTGGCCCCCATTTGTATAGAAAAATGTTTGCAGGATGAAGAGCCCTGCAGTGTCCTGGTGACCATTGTCACTGGGATTAAAAGTAATGGGACAGGAACAGGGGAGAAGTCTTCTAATGGGGATGACTGTTTGAGAGGGAGAGATTTCCTGTCACTTCCTGTTGTGACTCCAGAACAGGAAGTGAAGGGAAATCTCCCCAGAGGATCACAGGGGTTCTTCCTCACTCTCTATATTGGGGACACCTGTTCTGGTGACAACTGTCTAAGAGGGTATTTCCCCTTACTTCCTGTTGTGACTCCAGGACAGGAAGTGAAGGGAAATTTCCCTAGGGGGTCACAGGGGTTCTTCCTCACTCGCTCCAATGGGGACACTTCTTCTGGTGACAACTGTCTAAGAGGGTATTTCTCCTTACTTCCTGTTGTGTCTCCAGGATAGGAAGTGAAGGGAAATCTCCCCAGGGGGTCACAGGGGTTCTTCCTCACTCTCTCCAAAGGGGACACTAGTTCTGGTGACAAGGATCTCCCTCACTTTGGAGAGACTTCCTCTGACTTCCTGTTGTGACTCCAGGACAGGAAGTGAAGGGAAATCCCCCCAGAGGGTCACAGGGGTTCTTCCTCACTCTCTCTATTGGGGACACCTGTTCTGGTGACAACTGCCTAAGAGGGTATTTCCCCTTACTTCCTGTTGTGACTCCAGGACAGGAAGTGAAGGGAAATTTCCCTAGGGGGTCACAGGGGTTCTTCCTCACTCTCTCCATTGGGGACACTAGTTCTGGTGACAAGGATCTCCCTCACTTTGGAGAGACTTCCTCTCACTTCCTGTTGTGTCTCCAGGACAGGAAGTGAAGGGAAATCTCCCCAGAGGGTCACAGGGGTTCTTCCTCACTCGCTCCAATGGGGACACTTCTTCTGGTGACAACTGTCTAAGAGGGTATTTCCTCTTACTTCCTGTTGTGTCTCCAGGACAGGAAGTGAAGGCAAATCTCCTTGGGGAGGTCACAGGGGCTCTTCCTCACTCTCTCTCCAATATAAAATAAAAATGTTGTCCTTTTTCGGCTCACAAGGAAAAGTATTTTCTGGAATATTCTTGGCCTTCTAATATGTTTGGCTTGGCGGCCGGGCGCAGGGAAGCAAAGCGCACAGATTGAAACACGACTCCCTTTTCGCACGATGGGATTGGCCGGGGAGAGGCGGAATTTGGCAGCTTTTATGGGGTAACATGACCCAAAATGGAAACTGGTCCCGGGACATACAGAGGGGTCACCCCTTCCCACGGAGGTGTCATGGGGGGAGGGGGGGGGGGCCGCGGTAACCGCTCTCTGACCCGGTGCAAACAACATTCTACAACAAGGGCGGGTCTTAAAGGGGAACTCCGGACAAAACCTTGTTTTTTGTTTTTTTTACCTTAAACCTTCTGTGAGGTATTGATGTAAGTAAGAGGATAATCCACCCCGACAAGGACACACCGAGGTCCCTACTCTTCCCCACTCCACCCCGGGCTCTGTGCTCTCTCCAGACCCCTCCCCCCACCCCCTTTCATTGCTGATCTCTTCTGACCAGTCAGATCTTCTTCTTTAGTCCCTACTCTTCCCTACTTTTTATAAAACTTAAAGCCCAACCCCTGTGATCTGTGCTCCCCTGTGACCCCAACCCCCTCCCCAGCAGTACATTTCACATTTATTACTGATACCTTTTCACCAGTCACATGACATGCTGGGTCCTCGTCCTCTTTAGTCCCTACTCTTCCCTACAAAACTTAAAGCCCAACCTTTGACTCCGTGCTCCCCCTTGACCCCCGCCCCCCACCATTATTACATTTTACTTTTATTGTGAACCTCTTTTGGGCAGTTCCATGATGTGCTGGGTCTTCTTCCTCGTTAGTCCCTACTCTTCCCTACACTTTGCAGAACTTAAAGCCTAACCTTGGGCTCCGTCCTCCCCCTTGGCTCCTCCCCACAGCAGTGCATTTTGCTTTCATTGCTGATGTCTTCTGGCTGGTCACATGACAAGGCGGCGCCCTCTTCCCGGCCCGTGGGTGGTCCTGGATGATGTAGAAGGTGTGATGACATCCAATAAGAGAGCAGGATTCTGTGCTAAGGAGGCGGAGTTCTGTACTCACTGTCTCTCCTCAATCTTCTGAGTTTTATTTGTGTGTATATATATATATATATATATATATATATATATATAAATACACACAGTAGATACATGTATGTAACTATACACAGAAACCTTAATCTAAATGTAATACCGGAGGAGCTTACAATCTAAAGTTCCCACCAATAATGAAGGTGTTGAGCAAAGCTCAATTGGAGAGAAGTTGTTTGTTTGCCCTGTGTGGATGAAGCACAGGCTCACTGTATAACGAAAGCTGGACCCTGGTCAAAAAAAAAAAAGTTAAAATAAATAGCCTAGTAAAAGCTAAAAAACAAAAAAGCAAAAACAAAAAAGCAAAAACAAAAAAAAAAAAACAGCTGCTTCTCTGCAGTACTCTTTTCTACCACTAGATGTCTTCAGCCTGATGGCCAGCAATAATCATCTTCAATCCAGAGACATCCCCTGTAGTATTTAGGCTACTAGATGTCTTCAGTGTGACAGCCAGCAATATTTACCTTCAATCCAGGGATGTCCCCTGCAGTATACTTTTTTTCTGCCACTAGATGTCCTCAGTCTAATGGCCAGCAATAATCACCTTCAATCCAGAGACGTCCTCTGCAGTACTTTTTTCTGCCAGTAGATGTCCTCTGTCTAATGGCCAGCAATAATCACCTTCAATCCAGAGACGTCCTCTGCAGTACTTTTTTCTGCCAGTAGATGTCCTCTGTCTGATGGGCAGCAATATTCACCTTCAACCCAGAGACGTCCTCTGCAGTCCTTTTTTCTGCCAGTAGATGTCCTCTGTCTGATGGGCAGCAATAATCACCTTCAATCCAGAGACGTCCTCTGCAGTACTTTTTGTCTGCCACTAGATGTCCTAGGTCTGATGGCCAGCAGTAATCACCTTCAATCCAGAGACGTCTTCTGCAGTACTTTTTTCTGCCAGTAGATGTCCTTCTTCTGATGGCCAACAATAATCACCTTAAAGTGGAGGGCCACCCTGAAAAAAAACTGCACCAAAAATCCTAAAAAAATTAAAATTTGAAAAAAAATTTTTTTTAACCTTACCTGAACCCTTGTTGCTAGGCAGTCTTCCTAATCTGCCTCTTCCTATTCCGCGGCGTGTCCTGTTCCTCGGTGAGCGGCCCCGTTGCCTTCTGGGAACTGTGTGTGTTCCCAGAAAGCCACGGGGCCATTCACAGATTGCCGCACCGCTCGCGCGTGCGCAGTAGGAAACTGGCAGTGAAGCCGCAAGGCTCCACTGCCTGTTTCCCTTAGTTAGGATGGCGGTGCCGGGACCCGAGAGCCGAGGGACGGGCTGGCCTCGGGCGGCCGACATTGCGGGCACCCAGGACAGGTAAGTCTACTTATTTAAAGTCAGCAGCTACAGTGTTTGTAAAAAAATGTTGCTGGCCGGAATCCCGCTTTAAATCCAGAGACGTCGCCTGCAGTACTTTTTTCTGCCACTAGATGTCCTCGGTCTTATGGCCAGCAGTAATCACCTTCAATCCAGAGATGTCCCCTGCAGTACTTTTTGCTGCCACTAGATGTCCTCGGTCTTATGGCCAGCAGTAATCACCTTCAATCCAGAGATGTCCCCTGCAGTACTTTTTGCTGCCACTAGATGTCCTCGGTCTGATGGTCAGCATCATCCAACCCACTTCATCTTAGCACAGTAGACTCGCCCCCAGCCTGTGCCTGGAGAAGCCGCACAATGATGAGCTCACCTCCGCCACTCTGCTCTCTCCTCCTATCCGCATGCTTCTTCCCAGCAGAGAGGCTGACCCATACGACCCAGACCCAGCTGGCAGGATTTTGTATGACACGGGGGGGGGCGGAGTTACAGTTGGGAGACTGGTAAAGAGAGTTGTCACCCTATAACAGGAAGTGCCTGAACAAGGATCTCCGTGGCGGGATCACCGGCGGAATAAGCCGCAGATGTAAAATGAGCGATGAAATGAAGATCCGGTGTTTGCGCAGATTTTAGAGATCGTGTTTTCGGGCTGGTCTCTGTAGGACGAGCGCGCCCGATCCGTTCTAGACCGTAGCCGTCCGATGCCCGGCGTGTAAAGCGCGTCTGGCTTGGGCGGCGGACGCAGTCAGCGGTGGAATCCGGCAGTACCAGGGGGACGGGCACGGGGGGATGGGAGGGTGAGCGCTCGCATCGCTGTGTCACCGAGATAGACGCTTCAACGGCCAGGCGTGTAATGTAAGCTGTCGTCTCTGACTGATACCGCCACGGAGGATTAACTGCCGGGGACGGGCGCGCGATCCGGAATGGCAGCGCCGCGCGCCTCTAATAAACTGCAAAGTGTTCCGCGCTCCGGGGACCGATTTCTCTGCTCGCCACAAAACAAACCGACGTCCAATATAGGAGGACGATGAACGCCGCCAGCAGTGCGCCGCCGGGGCGGTCCTACGCCTGTTTATTGATACCCGTTAATTGGCATTTAAGGGGCAAAACGCTCACAGGTGAGATATTGTTTTGTTTAGAAGACGCGGGACGGTTAGGCGCCTGTTCTGCCTTATTCCCAACAAACGTACAAAAGGAGCTCCTGCACCTTTTTCGGGTGTTGTGCGTATTTTTGTTGCGTGTTTTGACGCGTTGGTGGCCCCTTTGCCGTATGTGAGTTAGCGCAATGCACATTTTCACGCGTTCCTGGAAAGCGCATGTGAACGCAGCCTTGGACCCAATTCAGATTTGTGTGTTACATGAACGCACTTTTTTTTTTTTTTTTTTTGCATGAGGTGGTGATGAACGGGCTGCCCTATGGGTGGCAAAGGCGCAAAAAGAAGCGTCCACATGTTTTTCAAGCATTGAGCTTCATGTGTTTTTTTACCACGTGTTTTTGATGCTTTTGCCATGTGCGAGTTTGGGGTGCCATTACTCTGTAAGGCACACACCCGTGGCGGCTACTACTCTGTACAGCATGCACCCATGGCAGCTATTACTCTGTACGGCATGCACCCATGGCAGCTATTTCTCTGTACGGCATGCACCCATGGCAGCTACTACTCTGTACGGCATGCACCCATGGCAGCTATTACTCTGTACGGCATGCACCCATGGCAGCTATTTCTCTGTACGGCATGCACCCATGGCAGCTACTACTCTGTACGGCATGCACCCATGAAGGCTAGTACTCTGTACAACATGCACCCATGGCAGCTATTACTCTGTACGGCATGCACCCATGGCAGCTATTACTCTGTACAACATGCACCCATGGCAGCTATTTCTCTGTACGGCATGCACCCATGGCGGCTATTTCTCTGTACGGCATGCACCCATGGCAGCTATTACTCTGTACGGCATGCACCCATGGCAGCTATTTCTCTGTACGGCATGCACCCATGGCAGCTATTTCTCTGTACGGCATGCACCCATGAAGGCTAGTACTCTGTACAACATGCACCCATGGCAGCTATTACTCTGTACGGCATGCACCCATGGCAGCTATTACTCTGTACAACATGCACCCATGGCAGCTATTTCTCTGTACGGCATGCACCCATGGCGGCTATTTCTCTGTACGGCATGCACCCATGGCGGCTATTTCTCTGTACGGCATGCACCCATGGCAGCTATTTCTCTGTACAGCATGCACCCATGGAGGCTATTTCTCTGTACGGCATGCACCCATGGCAGCTACTACTCTGTACGGCATGCACCCATGAAGGCTAGTACTCTGTACAACATGCACCCATGGCAGCTATTACTCTGTACGGCATGCACCCATGGCAGCTATTACTCTGTACAACATGCACCCATGGCAGCTATTTCTCTGTACGGCATGCACCCATGGCGGCTATTTCTCTGTACGGCATGCACCCATGGCAGCTATTACTCTGTACGGCATGCACCCATGGCAGCTATTTCTCTGTACGGCATGCACCCATGGCAGCTATTTCTCTGTACGGCATGCACCCATGAAGGCTAGTACTCTGTACAACATGCACCCATGGCAGCTATTACTCTGTACGGCATGCACCCATGGCAGCTATTACTCTGTACAACATGCACCCATGGCAGCTATTTCTCTGTACGGCATGCACCCATGGCGGCTATTTCTCTGTACGGCATGCACCCATGGCGGCTATTTCTCTGTACGGCATGCACCCATGGCAGCTATTTCTCTGTACAGCATGCACCCATGGAGGCTATTTCTCTGTACGGCATGCACCCATGGCAGCTATTTCTCTGTATAGCATGCACCCATGGCGGCTATTTCTCTGTACGGCATGCACCCATGGCAGCTATTTCTCTGTACAGCATGCACCCATGGAGGCTATTTCTCTGTACGACATGCACCCATGGCAGCTATTTCTCTGTACGGCATGCACCCATGACGGCTATTACTCTGTACGGCAGCTATTACTCTGTACGGCATGCACCCATGGCAGCTATTACTCTGGACGGCATGCACCCATGGAGGCTAGTACTCTGTACGGCATGCACCCATGGAGGCTAGTACTCTGTACGGCATGCACCCATGACGGCTATTACTCTGTATAGCATGCACCCATGGCGGCTATTACTCTGTACGGCAGCTATTACTCTGTATGGCATGCACCCATGGCAGCTATTACTCTGTACGGCATGCACCCATGGCGACTATTACTCTGTACGGCAGCTATTACTCTGTATGGCATGCACCCATGGCAGCTATTACTCTGTACGGCATGCACCCATGGCGACTATTACTCTGTACAGCATGCACCCATGGCAGCTATTACTCTGTACGACATGCACCCATGGCAGCTATTACTCTGTACGGCATGCACCCATGGCGACTATTACTCTGTACGGCATGCACCCATGGCGACTATTACTCTGTACGGCATGCACCCATGGCAGCTATTACTCTGTACGACATGCACCCATGGCAGCTATTACTCTGTACGACATGCACCCATGGCAGCTATTACTCTGTACGGCATGCACCCATGGCGCCTATTACTCTGTACGGCATGCACCCATGGCGACTATTACTCTGTACGGCATACACCCATGGCAGCTATTACTCTGTACGACATGCACCCATGGCAGCTATTACTCTGTACGGCATGCACCCATGGCAGCTATTACTCTGTACGGCATGCACCCATGGCAACTATTGCTCTGTACGGCATGCACTGTGGTTTTGGATGATGCCAGGGCCCGAGAGAACATCCTCTCTGGGCAGGAAGCCATGTTGCTCTATGTCTGCTGTCTATTGGGAGAGGATGGTCCTGATATCAATGCCTCCACTCCTTTAGGCCGGTCACTGCCCGCGGACTCGGCACATCTGCATGTTTACCAGCCGAGGAAATGAAATAAATAAATGCGCCGGCCGTCCCGCTAGGATATTGAAGCCCGGTTTTTGTTGCTCATGCGCCCGTGGTCTCGGATTTTGCATCTGAATCTTTTATTAGTAAGATGCTGACATAATTCGGCGTCACGCGGCGGCTGGCACGAACACATCGCACCCAGGGAGGGAGGAGCTGGGGGGAGGGGGGCAGCGCCTGGAAGTTGCCAATGTAAACGGCGGCGGGTGATTTTTTTTTTTGCTGTTTCACTCAGCGGCGGATGCTCTTTGAAGTCGCCCTCCAAGTGGCCGTCTTCTCTCCTCCTGCTCAGAACCAAACCGATTAATAAAGTCAAACAACGTGAACCGCCGCGCCAGGGAGAGAGAGAGAGAGGAGCTCGAAATGTCCCATCGGGGAGCCGCCTGTAAACCGCTTCCAAAAACACAGAACTTTTGTTTTATTTTCCTTTCCTGACTCCTCTGTGATGGGTGAGGACGCCGTGCTCGGCCTCTGGGGGGCGGCGGTGATAGAGGCCCGATTATTATTGAGAACACTGTATTGGAAAGACTTATCAATCTGCCTTCCCTGGGCCCTCCCCCTCCCCCAATCCACATGCTGATTAAAACCTTTTCTGTTTTCTTTACACATTTTAGACCTAATGACATCATCACTGGGGCGCTGTACTTCTCTATGCGGTGCAGGCAGGCCATGGCTGGTGGGAGGAGCCAGCAGGATGCTGTACATCGCTTCCTGATGACATCACAGCACCCTGCCGCCTGAAACAGGCAGAGGCCTGTCTCTTGGGAGGAGCTATGCAAACATCAAAATGCCTTGATGGGAGGAGTCAACATTGCTAGGTAGGCTGTATTTTCATGTAACTCCTTTCAAGAGCCCACAGCTCAGATGCAAGCTGTGGGAGGAGCTATGCAAATATAAAACTGCCTTGATGGGAGGAGTCAACACTACTAGGTAGGCTGTTTTGCATGTAACTCCCCTGAAGAGCCCACAGCCCTGATGCAAGCTGTGGGAGGAGTTATGCAAATATCAAAATGCCTTGATGGGAGGAGTCAACACGACTAGGTAGGCTGTATTTGCATGTAACTCCCCTGAAGAGCCCACAGTCAGCCCTGATGCAAGCTGTGGGAGGAGCTATGCAAATATCAAAATGCCTTGATAGGAGGAGTCAACATTGCTAGGTAGGCCGTATTTTCATGTAACTCCTTTCAAGAGTCCTCAGCCCTGAAGAAAGCTGTGGGAGGAGTTATGCAAATATCAAAATGCCTTGATGGGAGGAGTCAACATGGTAATAGGTAGGCTGTATTTGCATGGAACTCCTCAAGAGTCCTCAGCCCTGATGCAAGCTGTGGGAGGAGTTATGCAAATATCAAAATGCATTAATGGGAGGAGTGGGCGTTTCTAGGCAGGCTGCACTTGCTTGGGTAACGCCCACATGTGATGCTGAGTCTCCGTGATTTGAAATAACTGAAATCAAATGAAGAAAAGGGGCGGGGCAGGGTCAGTCAGACTGGGGAGGAAAGGGCTAGATGATGCTGGGCGTCCCCCAGCGAGGAAGTGAAGCGGGACTCTATCTGACTCACTGCAGCTTCTAATGCGCGTTGTGAGAAGCTCACAGTGTGCGGCGAAATGAGAAGTATGCCTTTTCAGTCCAGGTTAAGAGCCACCGACCACATCTCGAGTCTCCTGTAAGAAATAAAAAAGTTCTCCTTTTTTTTTTTTTTTTTTTCTTTTTTCCTCCATCGAAATCCATTTCCTAACGCAGTCCATAAATCTCCGGCGCTTCGTGACGCTTATTTCATCTGTCGGAATTTTTCTTGGCGGCGGCTGTGTTCAGATACCTCCCGCCGCGCTCAGAAGAACACTTCGGTCAGCAAGTTTTGCCGGCCGGCCTCGGATGGCGGTGTATAAAAAGCCGCGTTTCCTCCAGCGGGGAGAAAGGAACTTTTTTTATTTCTGAATTTTTGGCAGAGCGCGAAAGTGCGATCCGGGGACAGAGGGGGACGGTAAATCAAAACAAAACGGCTTAGTAAGTTGGAGATACGTGTTTGACGGCTGCCCAATCCTCTGACGGCGCTCTGTTGTGTGCGCGAGCCGCGCCACTGCCGCCATCGCCGTTCAGCCGTCTCCAGCCAGGAACGGTTTCATTTAGGGTTAAAACCCCTGTCAGGTTTTTATTTCTGTCAGTGGCCCCACACTAGAGTGATCGATCATCCTCAGAAACAAAGATTTTTAAAGCTGTCACCAGAGCGGGAGGTGAGGGGAAATCCTCCAAGGGACCGCTAAAAGAGGATTCCCCAGGGACTTGTGACTGTGCTTCACAGCTGTAGCAAAACAGGTTTGTTTATAAACAAATCTCAGGTCATCCCGGACAATCCCCCAGCCTGTGACTGGACAGTGAAAGGAGAAGCAGCACAGTGATGAGTTCATCTCTCTATCACTCTGTTCTGTCCTCATAGCAGCATGCAGTTAGCACATGATTTTCCATGCAGTACCTGCCGCTAGATGTCCTCAGTCTGATGGCATTTTTACCCACTTCCTCTGAGCACAGTTCATCCCAGACAAGCCCCCAGCCTGTGACTACACATTGAAAGGAGAAGCAGCACGGTTATGAGTTTATCTCTCTATCACTTTGCTCTGTCCACCTAGCAGCATGCAGTTAGCACATGATTTTCCCCACAGTACCTGCTGCTAGATGTTCTCAGCCTGACCGCATTTTTACCCACTTCCTCTTAGCACAAGTGATCCCGGACAAGCCCCCAGCTTGTGACTGAACAGTGAAAGGAGAAACAGCACAGTGATGAGTTCATCTCTCTATCACTTTGCTCTGTCCTCCTAGCAGCATGCAGTTAGCACATGATCTTCCCCAAAATAGCTTTTTCCTGCCGCTAGATATCCTCAGTCTGATTGCATTTCCCCCACTTCCTTTGAGCACAAGTGATCCCGGACAAGCCCCCAGCCTGTGACTACACAGTGAAAGGAGAAGCAGCACAGTTATGAGTTTATCTCTCTCTATCACTTTGTTCTGTCCTCATAGCAGCATGCAGTTAGCACATGATTTTCCATGCAGTACCTGCCGCTAGATGTCCTCAGTCTGATGGCATTTTTACCCACTTCCTCTGAGCACAGTTCATCCCAGACAAGCCCTCAGCCTGTGACTACACATTGAAAGGAGAAGCAGCACGGTTATGATTTTATCTCTCTATCACTTTGCTCTGTCCACCTAGCAGCATGCAGTTAGCACATGATTTTCCCCACAGTACCTGCCGCTAGATGTTCTCAGCCTGACCACATTTTTACCCACTTCCTCTTAGCACAAGTGATCCCGGACAAGCCCCCAGCTTGTGACTGAACAGTGAAAGGAGAAACAGCACAGTGATGAGTTCATCTCTCTATCACTTTGCTCTGTCCTCCTAGCAGCATGCAGTTAGCACATGATCTTCCCCAAAATAGCTTTTTCCTGCCGCTAGATATCCTCAGTCTGATTGCATTTCCCCCACTTCCTTTGAGCACAAGTGATCCCGGACAAGCCCCCAGCCTGTGACTACACAGTGAAAGGAGAAGCAGCACAGTTATGAGTTTATCTCTCTCTATCACTTTGTTCTGTCCTCATAGCAGCATGCAGTTAGCACATGATTTTCCCCACAGTACCTGCCACTAGATATCCTCAGTCTGATGGCATTTTTATCCACTTCCTCTGAGAACAGATCATCCCAGACAAGCCCCCAGCCTGTGACTACACAGCGAAAGGAGAAGCAGCACAGTTATAAGTTTATCTCTCCATCGCTTTGCTCTGTCCTCCTAGCAGCATGCAGTTAGCATATGCTTTTCCCCACAGCGCCTGCAGCTAGATGTCCTCAGTCTGATGGCATTTTTACCCACTTCCTCTGAGCACAGGTGATCCCAGACAAGCCCCAAGCTTGTGACTGGACAGTGAAAGGAGAAGCAGCACAGTGATGAGTTCATCTCTCTATCACTCTGTTCTGTCCTCATAGCAGCATGCAGTTAGCACATGATTTTCCATGCAGTACCTGCCGCTAGATGTCCTCAGTCTGATGGCATTTTTACCCACTTCCTCTGAGCACAGTTCATCCCAGACAAGCCCCCAGCCTGTGACTACACATTGAAAGGAGAAGCAGCACGGTTATGAGTTTATCTCTCTATCACTTTGCTCTGTCCACCTAGCAGCATGCAGTTAGCACATGATTTTCCCCACAGTACCTGCTGCTAGATGTTCTCAGCCTGACCGCATTTTTACCCACTTCCTCTTAGCACAAGTGATCCCGGACAAGCCCCCAGCTTGTGACTGAACAGTGAAAGGAGAAACAGCACAGTGATGAGTTCATCTCTCTATCACTTTGCTCTGTCCTCCTAGCAGCATGCAGTTAGCACATGATCTTCCCCAAAATAGCTTTTTCCTGCCGCTAGATATCCTCAGTCTGATTGCATTTCCCCCACTTCCTTTGAGCACAAGTGATCCCGGACAAGCCCCCAGCCTGTGACTACACAGTGAAAGGAGAAGCAGCACAGTTATGAGTTTATCTCTCTCTATCACTTTGTTCTGTCCTCATAGCAGCATGCAGTTAGCACATGATTTTCCATGCAGTACCTGCCGCTAGATGTCCTCAGTCTGATGGCATTTTTACCCACTTCCTCTGAGCACAGTTCATCCCAGACAAGCCCTCAGCCTGTGACTACACATTGAAAGGAGAAGCAGCACGGTTATGATTTTATCTCTCTATCACTTTGCTCTGTCCACCTAGCAGCATGCAGTTAGCACATGATTTTCCCCACAGTACCTGCCGCTAGATGTACTCAGCCTGACCACATTTTTACCCACTTCCTCTTAGCACAAGTGATCCCGGACAAGCCCCCAGCTTGTGACTGAACAGTGAAAGGAGAAACAGCACAGTGATGAGTTCATCTCTCTATCACTTTGCTCTGTCCTCCTAGCAGCATGCAGTTAGCACATGATCTTCCCCAAAATAGCTTTTTCCTGCCGCTAGATATCCTCAGTCTGATTGCATTTCCCCCACTTCCTTTGAGCACAAGTGATCCCGGACAAGCCCCCAGCCTGTGACTACACAGTGAAAGGAGAAGCAGCACAGTTATGAGTTTATCTCTCTCTATCACTTTGCTCTGTCCTCATAGCAGCATGCAGTTAGCACATGATTTTCCCCACAGTACCTGCCACTAGATATCCTCAGTCTGATGGCATTTTTATCCACTTCCTCTGAGAACAGATCATCCCAGACAAGCCCCCAGCCTGTGACTACACAGCGAAAGGAGAAGCAACACAGTTATAAGTTTATCTCTCCATCGCTTTGCTCTGTCCTCCTAGCAGCATGCAGTTAGCATATGCTTTTCCCCACAGCGCCTGCAGCTAGATGTCCTCAGTCTGATGGCATTTTTACCCACTTCCTCTGAGCACAGGTGATCCCAGACAAGCCCCAAGCTTGTGACTGGACAGTGAAAGGAGAAGCAGCACAGTGATCAGTTCATCTCTCTATCACTCTGCTTTGTTCTCCTAGCAGCATGCAGTTAACACATTAACTGATTTACTCTTTGTGCTGCTTCTTCTTTATACACTCTGGCCCTGCTGTACGGATCTCAAGAGGCTGATACCAGGTCACATTCAGGTACTTGCGCTGCTTGCCTTCATAAAAAAAAAATTACTGATCTATTAATGATTATAGAGCTGCATTAAGTTGTGTATTTTATATGTGCCCGGAGTTTAGGTTTTTGCAGGACACATTGTGGGCGGGAAGGGGTAAGTGTATATCAGAAGGCGGGTCTGTGACACAGAAATCAGCATCATAGTCATTGGGGGGGGATCACTGACAGACCCAAGGACTCCCTTCACTGAGAAAGGCTTCCACAGCTAAGCCGAGCTCATAAAACTTCATGAAAAGAAGTTAATCTTTCTTTTTTTTTTTTTAATCTAGAGTCCTCCTTTAATTAAATGGATCTGCGCAGCTGAGCGCGGTGCGAGAATTGGGTGTCATGTTCGATAGAAGACAATTAGCGGCAGATCCTGTAATGTAGACGCCAAGTGACATATTACGTATGACAGCCCCCTCGTTACTCAATCTCTGCATGTTAGCCTCCCGCCGAGATAACCGTCTTCATTTGTCCAACTGATCTGATTGCTGGAGAAGTCACTTCAGCCGAGATCATTTCCAAGAGGGCCTATTAAATGGGACCTGTCTTGTCTGACCAATGCCGGTCCCCAAGTGCAGACGGCACATGGTAGCCGTAGGTACAGAGGTGTACACAGCTCTCCCATCTACTTTACAAAACATACTTTATTTATTTATTTATTTTATTTTTTGCTGCCTGTGCCCCCATTGTAGGAATTTACCTTCACTTCCTGTCGTAGATTTGCAACAGGAAGTGAGAGGAAATCTCCACACAATCCACACTAAGGCCGTTGTCACCAGGATAGGTGTTTTCACTGGAAGATTTCCCCTCACCTACTGTGCTGGTGGATTTATACATACAGTGGGGGGAAAATAATTATTTGATCCCCTGCAGACCACTTACAAAGAAATGAAGGGTCTATAATTTTTATCATAGTTGTATCTTAAATGATAGAGACAGAATATCAACCAAAAATCCAGAAAAAACCCGATATAAACGTTATAAATGGAGTTGCAGTTCAGTGAGTAAAATAAGTATTTGATCCCCAAGAAAAACATGACTTAGTATTTGGTGGAGAAACCCTTGTTGGCGAGCACAGAGGTCAGACGTTTCTTGTAGGTGGTGACCAGGTTTGCACACATCTCAGGAGGGATTTTGGTCCACTCTTCTTTACAGATCTTCTCTAGAGCCTTAAGGTTTCTTGCCTGTCTCTTGGCAACTCGAACTTTCAGCTCCCTCCATAAATATTCTATAGGATTAAGGTCTGGAGACTGGCTAGGCCACTCCATGACCTTAATGTGCTTCTTCTTGAGCCACTCCTTTGCTGCCTTGGTGGTATGTTTTGGGTCATTGTCATGCTGGAAGACCCGTCCACGACCCATCTTCAGTGTTCTGGCTGAGGGAAGAAGGTTCTCATCCAAGATACTACAATACATGGCCCCTTCCATTGGCCCTTCAATGTGGCAAAGTTGACCTGTACCTTTAGCAGAGAAACACCCCAAAGCATAATGTTTCCACCTCCGTGCTTGACTGTAGGGATGGTGTCTTAGGGTCATAGTCAGCATCTTTCTTCCTCAAAATACGGCGAGTCGAGTTAATGCCAAAGAGATCAATTTTGGTCTCATCTGACCACAGCACTTTCTCCCGATCCTTCTCTGAATCATTTAGATGTTCATTGGCAAACTTCAGAAGGTCCTGTACATGTGTCTTCTTGAGGAGGGGGACCTTGTGGGTGCTGCAGGATTTCAATCCATGGTGGTGTATTGTGTTACCGATGGTTTGTTTGGTGACTGTGGTCCCAACTGCCTTGAGATCATTCACAAGCTCCTCCTGTGTAGTTCTGGGCCAATCCCTCACTTTTCTCATGATCATCCTCACCCCATGAGGAGAAATCTTGCATGGAGCTCCAGACCGAGGGCGATTGATGGTTATTTTGTATTTCTTCCATTTGTGAATAATTGCTCCATCAGTTGTCTCCTTCTCACCAAGCTTCTTGCTGATGGTCTTGTAGCCCATTCCAGCCTTGAGCAGGTCTACAATCTTGTCCCTGATGTCCTTTGACAGCTCTTTGGTCTCGCCCATGATGGTGAGGTTTGAATGGAAGAAAGAGATTCTGTGGACAGGTGTCTTTTATACACATAACGAGTTGTTATCATTGGCATCAGTGGAAGGAATAGAGCCCATTCATTTGTATCAGTTGGAAGAATAGTGTACCATCATTGGTGTCAGTGGGAGGAATAGTGTCCTATCATTGGTGTCAGTGGGAGGAATAGTGTCCTATCATTGGTGTCAGTCGGAGGAATTGTGTCCCATCATTGGTGTCAGTGGGAGGAATTGTGTCCCATCATTGGTGTCAGTGGGAGGAATAGTGTCCCATCATTGGTGTCAGTGGGAGGAATAGTGCCCCATCATTGGTGTCAGTGGGAGGAATAGTGTCCCATCATTGGTGTCAGTGGGAGGAATTGTGTTCCATCATTGGTGTCAGTGGGAGGAATAGTGTCCCATCATTGGTGTCAGTCGGAGGAATTGTGTCCCATCATTGGTGTCAGTCGGAGGAATAGTGTCCCATCATTGGTGTGAGTCGGAGGAATAGTGTCCCATCATTGGTGTCAGTGGGAGGAATAGTGTCCCATCATTGGTGTCGGTGGGAGGAATAGTGCCCCATCACTGGTGTCAGTGGGAGGATTAGTACCCATCATTGGTGTCAGTGGGAAGAATAGTGTCCCACCATTGGTGTCAGTGGGAGGAATAGTGTCCCATCATTGGTATCAGTGGGAGGAATAGTGCCCCATCATTAGTGTCAGTAAGATGAATAGTGCCCAATCACTGGGGTTAGTGGGAGAAATTATGCTCCATCACTAGTGTCAGTGTGAGGAATTTTACCCCAAGGGCCAGCTCCACGGGCCACAGTTTGAAGACCACTGACCTAGAACATATCTGTAAGAGGCGGATTTCGTTCTCTGTGTCCCATCATTGTTGAAGGTCAGTCCATTATATAGAGCACAGTGGCCATGGAAAGGGTTCTCTTGTGAAAACAGGGTACCCCTAGTTGAGGGAACCAGGGTTTAATAAAAACATCAGACCAATGGTGAAAGAGTCCACATAATATATTTATTCACATAAATTGTTGTAATGGTAGACATGAAACGCATTTTTGGGAGCTCTGAGCTGCATCAGGGCTCGGAATTTGTGCAAACTCGAAGTGAAAGGACTCCATTTATTGAAAGAGATAGGTAAGATTCTTTTACATAGGTAAGACTGTTATCAAAAACACTAATTCTGTGGCTAAATGAAGAAGCATAAATAAAGAGTCTGTCAATCTTTTCCAATCATTCACCTAAGTTGAGTCCTTTCACTTCAAGTTCACACAAATTCCGAGCCCCTGCTAAAGAGGAAGTGCCAGAGCCCCTAAAACGCGTTGGTTGGTGAATGACACCCCAATATGAATCAATAAAAATTTATGTAGATTCTTTGACCATTGGTCTAGTGCTCTTATTTGACTTATTGCTCGCCAATAAAAACCTCACAGAGCTTTTATCCCTACCCCACTCTGTCCAAAACTTTTAAAGAAGTTTTGCCATAGTTGGGCTTTTAAACCCCTGTCCGGTTTTCTCTGTGTCCCAAATGTGGAGATTTGACCCTGGTGAGCATCGTTACGGGGACAGAAAGATCTGCAATTTTCCAGTTGTCATCAGAAGAGTAGAGGGGATGTCTTTTGATGACCAATTTTCGTAACAGCCATTAGTGGTGGGATTTCCCCCAATTTGCAAAGAATTCCTCTCATTTCCAGCTATGTCTCTCGAAAGGGAACTGAGTGTGAATCTTCCCAGTGGGGAGATAAAAATCTGACAGAGGGTTCTATTCCTTTCCCTTGTCTGTTCAACACTTGAAATCTTTCAGTTGTCATCAGAAGAGTAGAGGGGTTGTCTTTTGATGACCATTTTTCGTAACAACCATCAATGGTGGAATTTCTCTCAGTTTGCAAAGAATTCCTCTCATTTCCAGCTATGTCTCTCGAAAAGGCACTGTGTGTGAATCTTCCCAGTGGGGAGATAAAAATCCGATAGAAAGTTCTATCCCTTTCCCTTGTCTGTTCAACACTTGAAAAAAGTTTTGGCTTGAGTTGGGCTCCAAAAGGAACTGTTATTCTACAATGACAGGTTCTCTTTTTTTTTTGACAGTTTTTTTGGTAGTTTCGGGGGTTCTAATAAACAGACTTTGAGTTTTTTCCCTTTAAATAAGTGTCACCGACTCACCCTTCAGTTATAGATTAAAAAAACTGGAAAATTCTTCAACGGTTGGTTATGTCATGGCCGCAGCAGCTGGGTAGAGCTAAGAATTCACCAATGGGATCTCCAAGAGGTAGAAGAACACTGCATGCAATACATATTTCCATACATTCCATGGCCAAGAATATGTGAGGACCTGACCAATTCACTTGGACAATGGAATGTACAACAAGCTCAATAATGAACTTGTTGGAGATCCCTTTCCTAATCGATGGACATAAAAGTGCTTGTAAAGGCAGAAGGTGCATTCTATGCATTAAAGCGGGGTTCCACCCAAATTTTGAACAATATCTGTATGTATTCTCTTCCTTGCCTAGATGCTGACATGCCGTTTAAAAAATTTTAAAATCGCCGTAATTACCTTTTTATTTTTCTATTCTTCTTTGCACTTCCTGGTTCTCCTCCCGTGGGAGTAGGCATGTTTCTAGCCTCTCCCAGACTCCTGGGAGCTAGTCTCAGGCTTCCCAGGATGCCACTGAGCATGTGCGGGAATGATTATTGAATGCTGGGAGCACAGCATTCACCACATCCAGGAAATAAATACTTGTGGGCTTCAAATGCCCACAATGAAGATGGAAACCGCCTGCAGTGAATAATATAAGTTATTCTTTCCAACGAAATCTGACACAGGCGGACATATTACACACAATATGTGAGTATGTAATGCTGAGAAGAAAAGTTTGTGAATTAACTCAAAAAAAAAAAAACGATAGATAGGTGGACCCCCGCTTTAAGATAAAAAGCCTTCTGTATGCAGCACAGCCCCCCCCCCCATACTTACCTGAGCCGATCTCAATCCAGCAATGTTGCAGGAGTGTCTCGGCTGCCCGGGACTCTCCGGAAGGGTCTGGGGTGCCAGTGAGGGACACAAGAAGAGCAGGATCTGGGCTGCTCTGTGCAAAACCTCTACACAGAGCGGGTAAGTTTGTTTGTTTTAACACAAAAAAAAATCCAAGATTTTACAATATCTTTAATATAGAGTTTCCCCCTTTGTGGCTATAACATCCTCCACACTTCTGGGAAGGCTTTCTACAGGATTGTGTAGTGTGTCTGGGGGAATTTGTGCTCATTCAGCCTTAAGAACATTGGTGAGGTCAGGTCCTGATGGTGGATGAGAAGACCTGGCTAGTACTTGGTGTTCTAAGTCACCCCAGAAGGTGTTCAGTAGGGTTGAGGTCAGGAGCTCTGTGCAGGACACTCAAGTTCCTCCACACCAGACCAGACAAACCATTGTTATCACAAGGTTGGAGGTGCACAGTTGTCTAAAACAGCCTTTTCTCAACTTTTTACCCAAGATAATCTCAATATAATTTCTAGGTCGCAGTGACCCTTACTAAAACCTATTCATTGGGGATCAGTGGGAAGAATGCCCCTTATATTGGTGGTCAGTGGGAAGAATGCTCCTTACATTGGTGATCAGTGAGAAGAATGCTCCTTACATTGGAGGTCAGTGGGAAGAATGTTCCTTACATTGGTGGTCAGTGGGAAGAATGTCTCTAATATTGGTGGTCCGTGGGAAGAATGTCTCTTATATTGGTGGTCCATGGGAAGAATGCCCCTTACATTGGTGATCAGTGAGAAGAATGTTCCTTACATTGGTGGTCAGTGGGAAGAATGTTCCTTACATTGGTGGTCAGTGGGAAGATTACCCCTTACATTGGTGGTCAGTGGGAAGAATGTCTCTTACATTGGTGGCCAGCAAGAAGAATGCCCCTTACATTGGTGGTCAGCGGGAAGAATGCTCCTTACATTGGTGGTCAGCAGGAAGAATGCCACTAAAGACAGCTAAAAAGCTCACTGGAGTCAAGCAGCTGGCTCTGCCAAGTGGTGTTGGCCCTGGAGCTATGCTGACACCATCATATGGAAGGTCAATCAGTCACAGCTTGAGGAACCCCTGGCATCCTGTGCAAAAACCCTGAGGTTCCATGGATCCTGGTTGAGAATAGTTGCTCTAAAATGTCTTTTTCTGTTGTGGCATTAATGGTACTTTTCACTAGAAATACCTGAATTCCATCATTCTGAGGGGTGTCCACAATATGTTGGCCAGGTTAGGTAGTTAGGTTAAAAAAAAAGACACACACGTCCATCGATTTCAACCAACTCACCCTTACTACTTACCGGTAATCGCAAGCAAACCAGGAGTATCAGTTAAGGACAGCATTGCCCCTTTAATTCGATTTTTGGCTGTCGGCTGAAGTTGTTACCGAGCCTTTCTCAGGTATTATCTTTGGTGAACTCGGGTAACCTCGCCGGCTCATCTCTCACAAGAAAATGCCCTCATTTAGGAGCGGACTGGTCGGAGAGAGCCCCTATTAATCTAATGTCTAAACCGTCTCTCAAAACTGTCGTCTGTAATTACTCTCCTAACGCAACGGGACGAGGCTCCCCGCGACTGTGTCGGCTCGGTGACACAAAGTAATTTTTTTCCTTAATTGAACAGACAAAGCCAGATTTCATCTATTTGGGCAGAGAAGAAAAGAGGGGGACCAGGGATAAAAGGAGCACCTTATCTGAGTCCGCATTCTGTACACAGGACGGGCGCTCCCTGGGGGCTGCGGAGAAGAGGGCACTTTCCTGCCTGGAGATCTGAGACACCGACAATATGACTGGTGCCAGGGCACATCTTATTGACTAGTGGCAGCACCATTTTAGAGTTTGGTCTTAAAATCATAAGATCAAAAAAAAAAAAGTAACAAAAGAGCATTTAGTTATTAGATGGGGGGGGGGGGGGAGGGGTTGTTAGAACATCCGTCAAGTTTTAAATGATGTCTTCTGACACCAGAACCCTCTTGTTTCTGTCCTGGTGTCACCGGGACAGGACATTGGTGAGAAATCAATCAGGGGACACAGAGAACGAATAAAACTTGAGCAGTCCTAACATCTGTTTTCTAATCTCCTCTGTGAATCCAAAGCTTTGCCCAATCAGGGCGCAGTAAATAGCTGGTTGGTAAGGAGCGGGCTGGGAAGCCGGCCGTGGCGTCCTTAACAACAGGCGAGTCATCAGCTGTCAACGAGCTTCCCCGCCGACAGCTGAATGAAAAAAAAAAAACATTGCTGGGAATGGAAAAATGTTTTTTAAAAAAATGGCGTGGGGGCCCCCCCAATCCATACCAGGCCCCTTGTTTTGGGATGGATTTTGAGGGGAACCCACACGCCAACATTTTTTAATAAAAAAATCCATACCAGACCCTTATGCGAGCATGCAGCCTGGTTGGCCAGGAAAGGGTGGAGGGCAAGCGAGTGCCCCCCCCCCTTCGAACTATATTAGGCCACATGCCCTCAACATAGGGGGGTGCTTTGGGGCAGAGGGGGCACCAAAGCATCTTGATTGGGACAAGGGACTCTTCCCCACAACCCTGGGCTGTGATTGTGGGTATCTACGGGTTTGGGGGCTTATCGGAATCTGGAAGCCCCCCTTTAACAGGCGGCCATATTTTATTTTACAGAAAATGACAGCGCTGCAGATTGAAAAGGAAAGGGGATTTTTAATAACATTCAATTACAATATGACTTGTGTGTAGCAATTATATACGCTGTATTATTATATTTTATATGATATATTTTGCTATTTTTTTTCCAACGAAAGTGGGGTTTCCCTTTAAGGGTTGGAGGCAGAAGGTGATCGGATGAAAATGCGGCTTTGTTGGTTTGTGGGTGGAGTACCGGGCCAGTAACCGCGGCTCTCCCCGGGAAGTGAGCGCCGGGACAGGAATCCATGCTCCCAGATGCCGCTGCAGTAGGCAGACAACGCCTGGGGGGGGGGGGGGGGCTGGAAAGTGCTCTTTGGTCTGTGATTAACGCAGCAGACATCTGTGGCGAGGTGAAGAATTGTTTATCCGCAGTGGGTAAAGCCTTAGTCATTAGGATGTCCGGCTAGTCAACCAAAGAAAGTGACAGCACAGCACTGATTTAAAGTAGACCTCCGGGCACAAATGAAAACCTTCGCTTAGTCTGCGATCGCAAGACTGAAAGACTGCTGAGCTGACTTTTGCACGCTGCTCCGAATAATCACCCTGCCGCCTTGTTTTTTTTTCTTTCTGTTACAGCGCTGAGAAAATGATGTTTCGCAAGGGAAGAGCATAAGACATGGCAAAATGATTTTCCTACCTGGGGCAGGTGGGCATTTTTATTAAATGGCTATTTAGTGTGTTTTAAGGCTCATTTACACTGCTTTAGCAGTGCTGGGACTAGATCATTCAGTACCCAGGGCAAAAATGACAAATTGCGCCCCCCCTCCTTCATTATGTGCGAGCTTATGAGGAGGAGTCGGAGATAGAGCACAGCCCGCACCTCCTCCCGGCTCTCTCCTCCTCTCTCTGGGCTGACAGAAGTAGTGATGCCGCTGTCACTACTCCTGGCAGGCTTATAGTAGAAGGAACTTGTGGCGCGCCCCCCATCTCTACAACACACTCTTCGCCCAGGGCAGCTGTGGCAGCAGTGGCAGGCAGAATGCAATGCATGCTGTTGTGCCATGCTGGTAGGTTAAAGCAGGTGGTAAGGAGGCGATACAACACCTCCTCACCACCTGTCCAGTGTTCTCTGAAGTGAGACCCGATTGCAGATCGCTCGTCAGAGATCAAACCTAGTGTGAACGAGGGCTTTGGGCTTTTTCTGTAACAATGAAAGTGGATCTAGTAAGCTGACCCTGGTTTACCTTTAACCGCCTCAGCACAGGAGAGCACGGTCATTGTCATACATTAGTGGGTGAATGGCGCTGGAACCCCCGGGTGTTACTATATATTTATTCTTCATTTTCTTCAAGCCCTAATGAAGCGTGTGTACAAACCCAGAAACACGTCGCCTCTGTAAATAATATGTCTCTGGAATAAGCCTGCATCTGAAATTAGTGTTAGGGCAGAGATACTGATTGGCTGGCTTTGCTAGAATACCACTTTTTGACAGTGATCATGTGACAGGCCTCGGGTAGAAATGTTGCAGCATTTCAGATCAGATCACTAAGGGCTTGTTCACACCACAATTTCAACACGCCAGATGTACGTTTACACATGACATTAATGTGTTTTCAGTGCGTTTTTTTTTTCTTCTTTTTTTTTCTATTTTGACATTTTTTGTGTGTTTTTTTATTTTGCCACTTGCAAATTTTCATTTTCATCAGCTTGAATGAGAAGGAACGAGCGCCCAGTGTCCAAAAAAATTCAACTCTTGGCAGGAGATTACACCCGTTTATTGAAGGTGTGAGAACCTACAGATTGAGCCAACGTGTTTCGGAGGAACTGCCTCTCCCTTCTTCAGGGCTGTTGGTATGATGGATGGACTCCGCGGTAGTACCAAAATTCCGTGTGATGGCAAATGCCGGCTAGAAAAAAGCAAATGTGGGGCTCAGTTGTCACTGTGGAGAGCTATGAATACATTGTAAAAATCACATTATTTCCTGGCTCTACCCTCCCCAGTAAGGACATGGATGACAATAAAAGCCTGACAGAGGCTCTGACCCTTCCCCACTCTATCCAAAGTAAAATAAAAAAGTTGGAGTTGGACCCTCCCTGGCCACTTGCTGGCTATGCCGGCTCTTCATTTCTGTTAGGGGTTGTTTCAGTTCGCCTTCCCAGTGGTGATGTAGACAGAAAAGTGTGAAGTGATACCAGGCAGCAGTGCGGGGGCTTAATAACCTCAGTCATTGTGTGCCGCCTCTGCCTAGTGTCCCTCAGCGACTCACTAGGCAGCCACGAAATGCGTTTATGCCGCTGCTTAGTTAATGACTTATTCTGGACCAAGTGGGGATGCAAACATAAATCAGCAGTGGCGGCGTGCCATATGGACATGTAACCACAAAGCAGTGACGGTGGCTCATATGAACATGTAACCACAAAGCAGTGGCGGTGGCCCATATGGACATGTAACCACAAAGCAGTGGCGGTGGCTCATATGGACATGTAACCACAAAGCAGTGGCGGTGGCTCATATGGACATGTAACCACAAAGCAGTGGCGGCGTCCCATATGGACATGTAACCACAAAGCAGTGGCGGTGGCTCATATGGACATGTAACCACAAAGCAGTGGCGGTGGCTCATATAGACATGTAACCACAAAGCAGTGGCGGTGGCTCATATGGACATGTAACCACAAAGCAGTGGCGGTGGCTCATATAGACATGTAAACACAAAGCAGCAGAGGTGGCTCATATGGACATGTAACCACAAAGCAGTGGCGGTGGCTCATATAGACATGTAACCACAAAGCAGCAGAGGTGGCTCATATGGACATGTAACCAGAAAGCAGCAGAGCTGGCCCATAGGGCCATCCACGCTCCAGATGCCGCTGCAGTAGGCAGACAACGCCTGGGGGGACTGGAATGGACTCTGTGATTACCACAGCAGACATCTGTGGCGAGGTGAAGAATTGTTTATCCGCAGTGGGTGAAGCCTTAGTCATTAGGATGTCCGGCTAGTCAACCAAAGAAAGTGACAGCACATTAAAGTAGACCTCCGGGCACAAATGAAAAACTTCGCTTAGTCTGCGATCGCGTCCGCTGAAAGACTGCTGAGCTGACTTTTGCACGCTGCTCCGAATAATCACCCTGCCGCCTTTTTTCTTTTTTCTGTTACAGCGCTGAGAAAATGATGTGTCATAAGGGAAGAGTGTAAGACACGGGGAAGGGATTTTTATACCTGGGGCAGGTGGGCATTTTTATTTAATGGCTATTTAGGGTGTTTTAAGCCTCATTCACACTGCTTTAGCAGTGCTGGGACAAGATCATTCAGTACCCAGGGCAAAAATAACAAATTGCCCTCCTTCATTATGTGCAAGCTTATGTGGAGGAGGGGGAGAGAGCACAGCCCGCACCTCCTCCCGGCTCTCTCTCTGGGCTGACAGAAGTAGTAATGCAGCTGTCACTAACCCTGTCAGCCTTATAGTAGAAGGAACTTGGGGCGCCCCCCATCTCTACAACACACTCTGGGCCCAGGGCAGCCATCCCCTTCTGCCCCCGACCCCCCCCCCCGACATGTAACCACCAAGCAGGGGCGGTGGCCCACATGGCTATGTGACCAGAAAGCAGCAGCGGTGGACCATAGAGCCATGTAACCACAAATCAGTGGCTGTGTCACACATGGCCACGTAACCAGAAAGTAACAGCAGTGGCCCACAGGGCCATGTAACCACAAAGCAGTGACTGTGGCTCATATAGACATGTAACTACAAAGCAGTGGTGGTGGCCCACATGGCCATGTAACCAGAAAGAAGCAGCGGTGGCCCATAGAGCCATATAACCACAAAGCAGCAGTGGTGGCCCATAGGGCTATGTAACCACAAAGCATCAGAGGTGGCCCATAGGGCTATGTAACCACAAAGCATCAGAGGTGGCCCATAGGGCTATGTAACCACAAAGCATCAGAGGTGGCCCATAGGGCTATGTAACCACAAAGCAGCAGTGGTGGCCCATAGGGCTATGTAACCACAAAGCATCAGAGGTGGCCCATAGGGCTATGTAACCACAAAGCATCAGAGGTGGCCCATAGGGCTATGTAACCACAAAGCAGCAGAGGTGGCCCATAGGACTATGTAACCACAAAGCAGCAGTGGTGGCCTAAAGGACTTCCTTAACATTTTCAATCACTTTTTATTTTTCATTTTTTTGTTTTGTGTTCACTTAATTGATTAACATGTTTCTTTAGGATCGCTGCGTACTTTTTATCCCCCGTACAGATATAATGCAATGCACCACCAACGCACCATTCGCGGTTGCAATGCTCTGCATTATTTTTAATGTGGGTCCATTTGTTCGTTACATTGTTGCAAAAAGGATGACAATGTCTTTAAAATAAGAAGAGGACAATCAAAAAAAAAAAAAATCTGCGTTAATAGCAAAATTCTAAAATACACTAAAAACACCTACCACCCCCCCATGGCAGCTGGTGGTGCATCTTTAATTCCAATCATGCCCTGCACAGACTTGCCATTAATTGTTGGATGCAGAATTCTGCTGTGAGTGCTTATGGTTTGTTCTGTACACCAGCACAGACAGTCTCATGTTTCAGGCACTGAGGGAAGATGGGATTATTTTGTATATATATTATATTATTATGTATAATATATATATTCTTATAATTACATATTGGTCCTTCCAGTATATATTGTGTATGTGTGTATATACACACACACACACACACACACACACACACACACACACACACACACACACACACACACACACGGTTTCCTTTAACTCCTATTATGCTGACTATCCTCGTGGCCTCATCTCCTCTTTATCTGTCTCTGTAGTATTTCAGTCCGCTGTAAACCTCCTATACATTTCCTCCTCTGACTTCGCTTCGGCTTAGCGGCGGTTGAAATGTGGCAGTTGTTATCGCTATTGATTACCCTTTGTCCTATAAAATAAAATTAATGAACCCTTGTTGCCCCTTTAACTATCCCCGTGGCCTGTTAACATCTAATATAGATTTGATGTTCCTCGTAAAAGGCGATTTGGCTCGTCGCGGTGGTTTGATGGCTGTCAGTTAACGCACGGACGGCTCTGCGAGTTTTGGTTTAAACATTTTGGTGGTGGTTATCTGATCGAACGATGCAGCGAGTTGATGGACTCTATCATATTTCTGGTGATGTGTTATTGTTATTGTTGTCTGCAGCCTTGTGCTACCTTGTACAACTCAACAAATGCTCTGTTAGACTACGTGATGTAGCACCAAGGGGCAAGGTTTCAGGTTTACGGGTGCTGGACACCACATTATTAAAGAGGTGACAGGCTCTCTTTACTGGTGGATTTATAGTGGGCGGGTCCTCTAGTTATAGAGTGGCTCAGGGGGAGGAGCCAAATGCTGAGTGAGGGACATTGGATTGCAGGTGGGGGGGGTGCCCTGGAGGAAGGTGCCGTCAGTAGCACAGTGAGGAGTGTGCCCTGTCCACAGTGAGAATTGTGCCCTGTCCACAGCGAGGAGTGTGCCCTGCAAGTGTGTGCCCTGTCCACAGCGAGGAGTGTGCCCTGCAGTAGCGTGCCCTGTCCATAGTGAGGAGTGTGCCCTGGAGGAGTGTGCCCTGTCCACAGTGAGAATTGTGCCCTGTCCACAGCGAGGAGTGTGCCCTGCAAGTGTGTGCCCTGTCCACAGCGAGGAGTGTGCCCTGCAGTAGCGTGCGCTGTCCATAGTGAGGAGTGTGCCCTGGAGGAGTGTGCCCTGTCCACGGCGAATGAGTGTGTCCTGCAGGAGCATGCCCTGTCCACAGCGAGGAGCGTGCCCTGGAGGAGCGTGCCCTGTCCACAGCCAGGAGCTTGCCCTGTAGGAGCATGCCCTGTCCTCACGGAGGAGTGTGCCCTGGGGGAGTGTACCCTGTCCACAGTGAGGAGTGTGCCCTGTAGGAGCATGCCCTGTCCTCAGTGAGGAGCGTGCCTTGTCCACAGTGAGGAGTGTGCCCTGCAGGAACATGCCTTGTCCAGAGTGAGGAGTGTGCCCTGCAGGAGCGTGCCGTGTTCACAGTGAGGAGTGTGCCCTGCAGGAGCGTGCCTTGTCCACAGTGAGGAGTGTGCCCTGGAGGAGAGTGCCTTGTCCACAGTGAGGAGTGTGCCCTGTCCACAGTGAGGAGTGTGCCCTGGAGGAGTGTGCCCTGTCCTCAGCAAGGAGCGTGCCCTGTAGGAGCATGCCATGTCCACAGCGAGGAGCATGCCCTGTCCTCAGCAAGGAGCGTGCCCTGTAGGAGCGTGCCCTGTCCACAGCGAGGAGTGTGCCCTGTAGGAGCGTGCCCTGTCCTCAGCAAGGAGCGTGCCCTGTAGGAGCGTGCCCTGTCCTCAGCAAGGAGCGTGCCCTGTAGGAGCATGCCCTGTCCACAGTGAGGAGTGTGCCCTGGGGGAGTGTGCCCTGTCCACAGCGAGGAGTGTGCCCTGTAGGAGCATGCCCTGTCCTCAGCGAGGAGCATGGCTTGTCCACAGTGAGGAGTGTGCCCTGGAGGAGAGTGCCCTGTCCACAGTGAGGAGTATGCCCTGTCCCCAGTGAGGAGTGTGCCCTGGAGGAGTGTGCCCTGTCCTCAGCAAGGAGCGTGCCCTGTAGGAGCATGCCCTGTCCACAGCGACTAGCATGCCCTGTCCTCAGCAAGGAGCGTGCCCTGTAGGAGCGTGCCCTGTCCACAGCGAGGAGTGTGCCCTGTAGGAGCGTGCCCTGTCCTCAGCAAGGAGCGTGCCCTGTAGGAGCGTGCCCTGTCCTCAGCAAGGAGCGTGCCCTGTAGGAGCATGCCATGTCCACAGCGAGGAGCATGCCCTGTCCTCAGCAAGGAGCGTGCCCTGTAGGAGCGTGCCCTGTCCACAGCGAGGAGTGTGCCCTGTAGGAGCGTGCCCTGTAGGAGCGTGCCCTGTCCTCAGCAAGGAGCGTGCCTTGTAGGAGCATGCCCTGTCCACAGTGAGGAGTGTGCCCTGGGGGAGTGTGCCCTGTCCACAGCGAGGAGTGTGCCCTGTAGGAGCATGCCCTGTCCTCAGCGAGGAGCGTGGCTTGTCCACAGTGAGGAGTGTGCCCTGGAGGAGAGTGCCCTGTCCACAGTGAGGAGTGTGCCCTGTCCACAGTGAGGAGTGTGCCCTGGGGGAGTGTGCCCTGTCCACAGCGAGGAGTGTGCCCTGTAGGAGCATGCCCTGTCCTCAGCGAGGAGCGTGCCCTGTCCACAGTGAGGAGTGTGCCCTGCAGGAGCATGCCTTGTCCACAGTGAGGAGTGTGCCCTGGAGGAGAGTGCCTTGTCCACAGTGAGGAGTGTGCCCTGTCCACAGTGAGGAGTGTGCCCTGTCCACAGTGAGGAGTGTGCCCTGGAGGAGCGTGCCCTGTCCTCAGCAAGGAGCGTGCCCTGTAGGAGCGTGCCCTGTCCACAGTGAGGAGTGTGCCCTGCAGGAGCGTGCCTTGTCCACAGTGAGGAGTGTGCCCTGTCCACAGTGAGGAGTGTGCCCTGGAGGAGAGTGCCTTGTCCACAGTGAGGAGTGTGCCCTGTCCACAGTGAGGAGTGTGCCCTGTCCACAGTGAGGAGTGTGCCCTGGAGGAGCGTGCCATGTCCACAGCGAGGAGTGTGCCCTGTAGGAGCGTGCCATGTCCACAGCGAGGAGTGTGCCTTGTCCACAGCGAGGAGTGTGCCTTGTCCACAGTGAGGAGTGTGCCCTGTCCACAGCGAGGAGTGTGCCCTGCAGGAGCGTGCCCTGTCCACAGTGAGGAGTGTGCCCTCTCCACAGTGAGGTGTGTGCCCTGTCCACAGTGAGGAGTGTGCCCTGTCCACAGTGAGGAGTGTACCCTGGAGGAGTGTGCCCTGTCCACAGTGAGGAGTGTGCCCTGTCCACAGTGAGGAGTGTGCCCTGTCCACAGTGAGGAGTGTGCCCTGGAGGAGCGTGCCATGTCCACAGCGAGGAGTGTGCCCTGTAGGAGCGTGCCATGTCCACAGCGAGGAGTGTGCCTTGTCCACAGTGAGGAGTGTGCCCTGTCCACAGCGAGGAGTATGCCCTGCAGGAGTGTGCCCTGTCCACAGTGAGGAGTGTGCCCTGCAGGAGTGTGCCCTGTCCACAGT
The DNA here is from genome assembly GCF_042186555.1 of Aquarana catesbeiana. NCBI lineage: Eukaryota > Metazoa > Chordata > Amphibia > Anura > Ranidae > Aquarana > Aquarana catesbeiana. The sequence goes on from NC_133335.1 coordinate 8,496,301, forward strand.
GAGGAGTGTGCCCTCTCCACAGTGAGGAGTGTGCCCTCTCCACAGTGAGGAGTGTGCCCTGTCCACAGTGAGGAGTGTGCTCTAGAGGAGCGTGCCCTGTCCTCAGCAAGGAGCATGCCCTGTAGGAGCGTGCCATGTCCACAGTGAGGAGTGTGCCCTGTAGGAGCGTGCCCTGTCCTCAGCAAGGAGCGTGCCCTGTAGGAGCGTGCCTTGTCCACAGCGAGGAGTGTGCCCTGCAGGAGCGTGCCCTGTCCTCAGCAAGGAGCGTGCCCTGTAGGAGCGTGCCTTGTCCACAGTGAGGAGTGTGCCCTGTCCACAGTGAGGAGTGTGCCCTGGAGGAGAGTGCCTTGTCCACAGTGAGGAGTGTGCCCTGGAGGAGTGTGCCCTGTCCACAGTGAGGAGTGTGCCCTGTCCACAGTGAGGAGTGTTTCCTGTCCACAGCCAGGAGCGTTTCCTGTCCACAGCGAGGAGTGTGCCTCATCCCCCCCACCCCCAAGGGTAAAGTGGACCTAACACCAGATATATCTTTTCATGTCAGGTGCAGCATGCTGCGTTATGTATGTGGAACACTTTCAGGTATTTAATACCTCCCACAGAGATCGCAGCACTCCTCCCGACACTGACATCATCTGCTCTTCTCTCCAGATTGCCAGCACCATCTTTGTTCAGGCATTATCCAGGGATGATGATCCAGCTCAAAGATAACTCAGTTATTTTCAGCTCTTGGCTTTCTTCACAAACATCTGACACAGATCAGCCCCTGCTGAAGGACTGAGGAAATGCTTCTTTCTGCCTGTAGCACAGGGATGCCTAGGCAAAGTCACTTTTCTTTTTTTGTTACATAGGATTGTATTAATGCGGACTTGTACAGGTGAAGACAGGTCCACTTTAAACCCTGTTGCTCTTGCCAACCCGTGCCAGCTCTTCCTCCTCTTCCAGCCATTGCCGAGAAAATCAGAAGAGCGAGTGATGTTTTTTTTTTCCCCCATTAGGCGGGCGTTCTTTAAAGCGCACGGAGTGATTCTCGCTAACGCTGTAAAATTCTTTTTTTTTTTTTTTCTAGTCCAGAACAATTCTCTCCTCACAATTACATGACAATTATTCTTGGGAATCGGGCGCTTGTGAAACAAAGACAGATGTGATTTGTCGTGCAGGAATTACTCTTCGCCGCGTTGCCGGCAGAACACGGGCTGTGTGACAAGTGCTCGTCATGGCGGCCGTCATTGTACAGATGTATGTGATGTAGAGATGACAGCTCTGCCGCTGTACGAAGGAGAACACTGATATGTCAGAAACCATGAAATCAGGCCGAGACAGAAGTACAGTTAAATCACACTTGTTTAATAATAAAAGTAAAAAGAACAAACGTCAAAACATAGCCAGAGTTCAGTAACCGGAATGGATAGTCGGCCAAGCCAGAAGTCGGGGATCAATGTAGTGGAACAGCAAGCAGGATCTGGTGCCAGAAGGGATGTCAGCAAAGCAAATCTTGAACAGGACCGCAGGAGATAGTTTCGGTGATGTTGACCAAGGCGAAGGCAGAGATCCTCTGGGCTGGACGGCTTAAGTAGGCAGGACTGACGAGCAGGATATCATCAACAGGTGAGTCACTGTGGAGAGATAGGAGCTGGCAATTAGCCTACAACTGAGCAGCCAGCTCAGAGAAGCAAGGGCTGAGCCCAGCCCTGACACGATCTTACTCTCCATTCCCGGGATTAAAGGCCAGACGTCTCCTCGCTGCTGTCATGTCCAATCCAGGGGGGAGGGGGTCACAGGGTCCCACCTACCCGCACAGCCACCAGACTATACCCATCACCTTTACTTGTCATTATTCCCGGGGAGATCTGATCATGATTTGCTTCTGGGTTAAGCAACTTAACTGGACCGGTCAGCGTTAATAAATTCCTGACCGGTCACAATATTTAGGAAAGCCATCTCCAGTGCAGTGACTTTGTCTAGGCTGAGATTTTATCAGTCTGCTGCAGGCAGGAGGAAGCATTTCCTCAGTCACCCCGCTCCGGTGATCGGACTGTACGTTGTAACTTTGTAGCAAGTCTTAAAGTGGAACTTAAGTCTGCCTCCCAGGTTTCGCCGCACCACCATTATGGCACATGCGCAGATATCCGCACAGGCTCTGATCATCCTTCGGGTCCTGGTAGAGCCCATCGACACATCTGCACACATGCAGGTGTTTTTCTGCCCATGCGCATGCACGGGGAAGGTTTCCCTGCTAGTAGTTACATAGTTACATTGTAGGTGAGGTTGAAAAAAGACACAAGTCCATCAAGTCCAACCCATGTGTGTGATTATAGGTCAGTATTACATTGTATATCCCTGTATGTTGCGGTCATTCAGGTGCTTATCTAATAGTTTCTTGAAGCTATCAATGCTCCCCGCTGAGACCACCGCCTGTGGAAGGGAATTCCACATCCTTGCCGCTCTTACAGTAAAGAACCCTCTACGTAGTTTAAGGTTAAACCTCTTTTCTTCTAATTTTAATGAGTGGCCACGTGTCTTGTTAAACTCTCTTCTGCGAAAAAGTTTTTTCCCTATTGTGGGGTCACCAGTCCGGTATTTGTAAATTGAAATCATATCCCCTCTCAAGCGTCTCTTCTCCAGAGAGAATAAGTTCAGAGCTCGCAACCTTTCCTCATAACTAATATCCTCCAGACCCTTTATTAGCTTTGTTGCCCTTCTTTGTACTCGCTCTATTTCCAGTACATCCTTCCTGAGGACTGGTGCCCAGAACTGGACAGCATACTCCAGGTGCGGCCGGACCAGAGTCTTGTAGAGCAGGAGAATTATCGTTTTATCTCTGGAGTTGATCCCCTTTTTAATGCCATTATTCTGTTTGCTTTGTTAGCAGCAGCTTGGCATTGCTGAGCCTATCATCTACTAGGACCCCCAGGTCCTTTTCCATCCTAGATTCCCCCAGAGGTTCTCCCCCCAGTGTATAGATTGCATTCAGATTTTTGCCACCCAAATGCATTATTTTACATTTTTCTACATTGAACCTCATTTGCCATGTAGTCGCCCACCCCATTCATTTGTTCAGATCTTTTTGCAAGGTTTCCACATCCTGCGGAGAAGTTATTGCCCTGCTTAGCTTAGTATCGTCTGCAAATACAGAGATTGAACTGTTTATCCCATCCTCCAGGTCGTTTATGAAGAAATTAAATAGGATTGGTCCCAGCACAGAACCCTGGGGAACCCCACTACCCACCCCTGACCATTCTGAGTACTCCCCATTTATCACCACCCTCTGAACACGCCCTTGTAGCCAGTTTTCAATCCATGTACTCACCCTATGGTCCATGCCAACGGACCTTATTTTGTACAATAAATGTTTATGGGGAACTGTGTCAAATGCTTTTGCAAAATCCAGATACACCACGTCTACGGGCCTTCCTTTATCTAGATGGCAACTCACATATAGTCCCTTATCATCCCCTCCAAGAGTTTACATACTATTGTTGTTAGGCTAACTGGTCTGTAATTCCCAGGGATGTATTTTGGGCCCTTTTTAAATATTGGTGCTACATTGGCTTTTCTCCAATCAGCTGGTACCATTCCAGTCAGTAGACTGTCTGTAAAAATTAGGAACAACGGTCTGGCAATCACTTGACTGAGTTCCCTAAGTACCCTCGGATGCAAGCCATCTGGTCCCGGTGATTTATTAATGTTAAGTTTCTCAAGTCTAATTTTAATCCTGTCCGCTTCCTGTGTTGTGTCATGAGGATAAACACTGCAGTTTTGGTTACTGAAGCCCCCCGATTCACTCGTGAAGACTGAGGAGAAGAATAAATTCAATACCTTCACCATCTCCCCATCCTTTGTAACCAGATGTCCTTCCTCATTCTTTATGGGGCCGATATGGTCCGTCCTCCCTTTTTTACTGTTTACATATTTAAAGAATTTCTTGGGATTTTTTTTGCTCTCCTCCACTATGTGTCTTTCATGTTCTATCTTAGCTGTCCTTATTGCACCCTTACATTTCTTGTTTCATTCTTTATAAAGTCTGAATGCTGAGGATGATCCCTCAACCTTGTATTTTTTGAAGGCCTTCTCCTTTGCTTTTATATGCATTTTTACATTGGAGTTAAGCCATCCAGGACTTTTGTTCGCTCTTTTAAATTTATTACCCAATGGGATGCATTGGCTAATGCCCTTATTTAATATGCTCTTAAAGCAAACCCATCTCTCCTCCGTGTTCTTTGTTCCTAAAATTTTATCCCAATTTAGTAGTCTTTGCGTGTGGGGGGGAAATGTATGTGTGCAGATGGCACAGACCCTCTAGTGTGCTACTAGAGTCAGAGTAGGTAAAACATGTTCTGACTCATGTCTAAACCCTGTGAGTATTAATCTGGGTCAGGGTTATTAGAGTTCAGGGCAGCATGACTCGTACAGACAGCTCTCTGGGGCCCCCCTTCTGGAAAGTTGGAGAACATTCTGGAAACTAGAGGGTGGAGGCTAGGAGGGCTGATCTGCATATTTAGAGCTGCTTTGCCAATCCCCAAGAGGTGGGCCTGGCAGGGGACAAGGTGAGCCCTTAAATATGAATGAGTCATGCTGGGAGGGGAGTCGGGTGGAAGATGGAGGTGCAGTGCTGAGGAGGCTGTTGGTGGCCCTTGAGGCAAACCCCCTAGTCTGGGGGGAGGTGCTCTGCCTCGGGCTGGCCTGGGAGGATCCTGGCAACAGGAGAAGCTTGGAGGGAGTCTTCCCTGAGAGGCAGCGGGAGCACGGAGGACAGTGTCAGCACTACAGAATGGTGCAGGGACTTACAAGGTGAGAGACTGCCACATGTAGCAGGTCTCTCTTAAAGACAGTGGTGTGCTTGAGTCTTCTTTAACTACTTGTCGACCAGCCGCCGTCATTATACGGCTGCAGGATGGCACGACTGCGCGAATCGCCGTAGGTGTATGGTGGACGCTTTAAGGGCTATAGGGGGCATGACCACGGAGCCGATGCGCGTGGCTGGCGGCCGCAATGTCCCCCAGAAACCGGCGTTCACTCCTCAGAGAGGCAGAACGGGGATCTGTCAATGTAAACAGACAGATCCCCGTTCTGTCAGGGAAGTAGAGAGAAATCTGCTGTTCCTAGTGATCAGGAACAGCGATCTCTCTCTACTCCCAGTCAGTTACCTCCGCCCACAGATAGAAACACCTCCCTAGGGAACACAGTTAACCCCTTGATCGCCCCCTAGTGTTAACCCCTTTCCTGCCAGCGACATTTATACAGTAATCAGTGGCTATTTTTAGCTCTAATCGCTGTATAAATGTCACTGGTCCCAAAAAATCGCAGATTATCACCATTACTAGTAAAAAAAAAATGTATTGTAAAAATGCCATAAATATATCCCCTATTTTGTAGATGCTATAACTTTTGCGCAAACCAATCCATATAACCTTTTTTTTTTTTTTTTGTTTACAAAAATATGTAGAAGAATACATATTGGCCTAAACTGAAGAAATTTGTTTTTTTTTTATTTTTTTTTATTTTTTTTGGATATTTATTATAGTAAAAAGCTTTGTGTTTTTTTCAAAATTGGCGCTCTTTTTTTTGTTTCTAGCGCAAAAAATAAAAACCGCAGAGGTGATCAAATACCACCAAAAGAAAGCTCTATTTGTGGGGAAAAAAAAAGGATGTCAGTTTTGTTTTGGTACGGCATCGCACGACTGCGCAATTGTCAGTTAAAGTAGCGCAAAAAATGGCCTGGTCAGGAAGTTGGTAAATCCTTCCGGGGCTGAAGTGGTTAACCTTGCCCTCTCTGATCTCCAGAGAATCGATTGGGCTGATGAAGAGGCAGCCGGGGGGGGGGGGGGGGGGGGTAGCATTTCCTGCAGTGGTAGAGCTGGGACCTGTGTCTACAAGGGAGTCAATCTGAGTCAATCGGAAAAGGGTGGAACGTCCTTCTTTGCAGATGATATAAGAAATGCATTTGAGGGTGCAATGGAATCATCCTGTGCTCCATACAGGGACCAGATTTTAGCTGTCATCTGCCAGTGCAGCTTAGACAACCAATTCTGTACCAGACCATTGCTGACATTGTAAGAGATGCCGTTCTGCGGTTCTGCATTGTTTATTACCCACCTGGCTGCCTGTGCAGACTCTAGAACTATCCATGGGATCTGATCAGTCTGCATGTATCTTACATGAGTGCTGTGTGGCTTAAAGTTACAGTTCTGGTGTCTGGCCTGTAGAGGGAGCCAGAGAGCCTTCCAGACTGCAGACAAGAAGGAGCATTTGGGGTCTGTCTGTTGTAAAGGTGAGCGCAGGATAATACAATCACTGTGATACATTGTATCCGGACAGACAGACACTCTGATACATTGTATCCAGACAGAGACACTCTGATACATTGTATCCAGACAGAGACACTCTGATACATTGTATCCGGACAGACAGACACTCTGATACATTGTATCCAGACAGAGACACTCTGATACATTGTATCCAGACAGAGACACTCTGATACATTGTATCCGGACAGACAGACACTCTGATACATTGTATCCAGACAGAGACACTCTGATACATTGTATCCGGACAGACAGACACTCTGATACATTGTATCCGGACAGACAGACACTCTGATACATTGTATCCGGACAGACAGACACTCTGATACATTGTATCCGGACAGACAGACACTCTGATACATTGTATCCAGACAGAGACACTCTGATACATTGTATCCAGACAGAGACACTCTGATACATTGTATCCGGACAGACAGACACTCTGATACATTGTATCCGGACAGACAGACACTCTGATACATTGTATCTGGACAGACACTCTGATACATTGTATCCGGACAGACAGACACTCTGATACATTGTATCCGGACAGACAGACACTCTGATACATTGTATCCGGACAGACAGACACTCTGATACATTGTATCTGGACAGACACTCTGATACATTGTATCCGGACAGACAGACACTCTGATACATTGTATCTGGACAGACACTCTGATACATTGTATCCGGACAGACAGACACTCTGATACATTGTATCTGGACAGACACTCTGATACATTGTATCCGGACAGACAGACACTCTGATACATTGTATCCGGACAGACAGACACTCTGATACATTGTATCCGGACAGACACTCTGATACATTGTATCCGGACAGACAGACACTCTGATACATTGTATCTGGACAGACACTCTGATACATTGTATCCGGACAGACAGACACTCTGATACATTGTATCCGGACAGACAGACACTCTGATACATTGTATCCAGACAGACAGACACTCTGATACATTGTATCCAGACAGACAGACAGACACTCTGATACATTGTATCCAGACAGACAGACACTCTGATACATTGTATCCAGACAGACACTCTGATACATTGTATCCGGACAGAGACACTCTGATACATTGTATCCGGACAGACAGACACTCTGATACATTGTATCTGGACAGACAGACACTCTGATACATTGTATCTGGACAGACAGACACTCTGATACATTGTATCCGGACAGACAGACACTCTGATACATTGTATCCGGACAGACAGACACTCTGATACATTGTATCCGGACAGACAGACACTCTGATACATTGTATCTGGACAGACACTCTGATACATTGTATCCGGACAGACAGACACTCTGATACATTGTATCTGGACAGACACTCTGATACATTGTATCCGGACAGACAGACACTCTGATACATTGTATCCGGACAGACAGACACTCTGATACATTGTATCCGGACAGACACTCTGATACATTGTATCCGGACAGACAGACACTCTGATACATTGTATCTGGACAGACACTCTGATACATTGTATCCGGACAGACAGACACTCTGATACATTGTATCCGGACAGACAGACACTCTGATACATTGTATCCAGACAGACAGACACTCTGATACATTGTATCCAGACAGACAGACACTCTGATACATTGTATCCAGACAGACACTCTGATACATTGTATCCGGACAGAGACACTCTGATACATTGTATCCGGACAGACAGACACTCTGATACATTGTATCCGGACAGACAGACACTCTGATACATTGTATCCGGACAGACAGACACTCTGATACATTGTATCCGGACAGACAGACACTCTGATACATTGTATCCGGACAGAGACACTCTGATACATTGTATCCAGACAGACAGACACTCTGATACATTGTATCCAGACAGACAGACACTCTGATACATTGTATCCGGACAGACAGACACTCTGATACATTGTATCCGGACAGACAGACACTCTGATACATTGTATCCGGACAGACAGACACTCTGATACATTGTATCCGGACAGACAGACACTCTGATACATTGTATCCAGACAGACACTCTGATACATTGTATCCAGACAGACACTCTGATACATTGTATCCGGACAGACACTCTGATACATTGTATCCGGACAGACACTCTGATACATTGTATCCGGACAGACACTCTGATACATTGTATCCGGACAGACACTCTGATACATTGTATCTGGACAGACAGACACTCAGTGTTATTGTGCATTTATACGCATTTAGGTGCATCAATCATTATTTTCCGCCATCGTGTTGCTGCTCCTGACCACGCTGCCAGTGTTTTTTTTTTTTGTTTTTTTTTTTGGGGGGGGGGATTTCCTCTAAACTCCTGTAAACACCTATGTGAGAAGGACACGCAGGTCATCATCGGGGGGCAGAAAATAAGTTGAATGCTCTTAAAAGTGGTAACAGTGAACCACGTAGTGTGTGAGAACGGGCGTTTGTAGTCTCCACCAGGGGGCGCATGTGATGGTGACAACACAGGGGAACAATTCAGAGATCGGGACAAAGTGTTGTCACCCCATAACAGGAAGTGCTTGAACAAGGACCTTCATGGCTGGATCATTGGGGATTATTTTATTAACCCCTTCTCACCCGGCCTATAGCAGAATGATGGGCGGGCGGTGGCTTTACCATCCTGACTGGATGTCATATTACGTCCTCACATGCGCCTCATAAGGGCAGCCTCATCAGTGTCCATTAGTGCAGCCTCATCAGTGACCATCAGTGCAGCCTCATCAGTGACCATCAGTGCAGCCTCATCAGTGTCCATCAGTGCAGCCTCATCAGTGTCCATCAGTGCAGCCTCATCAGTGACCATCAGTGCAGCCTCATCAGTGACCATCAGTGCAGCCTCATCAGTGACCATCAGTGCAGCCTTATCAGTGACCATTAGTGCCGCCTCATCAGTGACCACAAGGGCAGCCTCATCAGTGACCATTAGTGCCGCCTCATCAGTGACCACAAGGGCAGCCTCATCAGTGACCATCAGTGCAGCCTCATCAGTGACCATTAGTGCCGCCTCATCAGTGACCACAAGGGCAGCCTCATCAGTGACCATTAGTGCCGCCTCATCAGTGACCACAAGGGCAGCCTCATCAGTGACCATTAGTGCCGCCTCATCAGTGCCCATCAGTGCAGCCTCATCATTGCCCATCAGTGCAGCCTCATCATTGCCCATCAGTGCCGCCTCATCAGTGACCATTAGTGCCGCCTCATCAGTGACCATTAGTGCAGCCTCATCAGTGACCATTAGTGCCGCCTCATCATTGCCCATCAGTGCCGCCTCATCAGTGACCATTAGTGCCGCCTCATCAGTGACCATTAGTGCCGCCTTATCAGTGACCATTAGTGCCGCCTCATCAGTGACCATTAGTGCCGCCTCATCAGTGACCATTAGTGCCGCCTCATCAGTGACCATTAGTGCCGCCTCATCAGTGACCATTAGTGCCGCCTTATCAGTGACCATTAGTGCCGCCTCATCAGTGACCATTAGTGCCGCCTCATCAGTGACCATTAGTGCCGCCTCATCAGTGACCATTAGTGCCGCCTCATCAGTGACCATTAGTGCCGCCTTATCAGTGACCATTAGTGCCGCCTCATCAGTGACCATTAGTGCCGCCTCATCAGTGACCATTAGTGCCGCCTCATCAGTGACCATTAGTGCCGCCTTATCAGTGACCATTAGTGCCGCCTCATCAGTGACCATTAGTGCCGCCTCATCAGTGACCATTAGTGCCGCCTCATCAGTGACCATTAGTGCCGCCTTATCAGTGACCATTAGTGCCGCCTTATCAGTGACCATAAGGGCAGCCTCATCAGTGACCATTAGTGCCGCCTCATCAGTGCCCATTAGTGCCGCCTCATCAGTGCCCATTAGTGCCGCCTCATCAGTGCCCATTAGTGCCGCCTTATCAGTGACCATTAGTGCCGCCTTATCAGTGCCCATCAGTGAAGGAGAAAAATTACTTATTTGCAAAATTTTATAACAGAAACTAATGAAAAGGTGTTTTTTTCCTAAATGTTCTGTCTTTTTTGGTTTGTTTAGCAAAAAAATAAAAACTCAGTGGTGAGTAAATACTACCAAAAGAAAGCTTTATCTGTCTCAAAAAAAAAAAAAAAGATAAAAATCTAATATGTGTACAGTGTTGTATGACCACGCAATTGTCATTCAAAGTGTGAGAGCACTGAAAGCTGAAAATTGGCCTGGGCAGGAAGGGGGTAAAAGTGCCCCGTATTGAAGTGGTTAAAAACCTGCCGATTCAAAATGACTGCATTGTATTAACCCCTTCCTGCCCACCCCCGAACACCTTGGGGGGGGGGGTGGGGATGGAAATCATGTGACCTCAGTGATTGGCTGTCTGTCACAGTGGTCACTTGATGAGGAGTTGGTCCCATCGACTACCAAGAGCTCGGTCTCTGTGCTGGGAGCGCATACAGAAACATCAGGGCAGGCTCCTGATCATGTGATCACTATGACAGCCAATCACAGTGATCAGGAAGCCAGTGTAACGCCCCTGAGGTTACGATCTTTAAAAGAGCCGGCGGGAAGAGGTTATTCATCTCTGCACTATAAAGACCAGCATGCCGTATTATCAGGGGGGTCGTGACCTGCAGATATCTGATCAGTTTCCAGCGTCTCCCACTAGGGCACCACAAGGACTGCCGAGCGGCGTTCTCCCAGATTGTTCATCACGCTGTAATTAATCCTCCATAATGAACGCGCCCGATCCTCTTCACATCTCACCAAAATCTTTTTTTTTTTTTGCGCACGCAAGAAGAAGCCGCAACGTGTTGGTGTCAATCATCATCAGCCTCCGCTTTCTGGAGCCGACAGTTTTAGAATTAATTATCATCTGCGTCTCGGAAATTACGCGGGTTCCAGATTAGCGAATTAACCCCCGCCGGGCCCACGGCGAGATCTGGAGTGCAGTAATCTGGGCCGCGTTGTGGATTCCCGCCCCGTCTTCTCTCAAGTCGGGATATCGGCGAGATGGGCCACCTACCTAATACTTATTAATGGTAATTAGTGTCGTCTCCGCTCACCGCAACGATAATTATCACGCGGCTGTTTGTTTGTACACCGCTCCGGCAGCGGTCGCCACTTTGGACTGCGCCGTCTAGATTTTAGGTCAGCTGGATTTTTTTTATTATTGATTTGCAGAGAGAGTTGAGATTTTCTTTTGTACAACAAATTGGTATTGAGGAGCATCCGGGAACAATGTAGAAATCATCACTGAACTGTGTTGTGCCCACAGCTGCACCACCCTGCATGTGCCCACGGCACCACCACCCTGCGTGTGCCCGCGACTGCACCACCCTGCGTGTGCCCGCGGCTCCACCACCCTGCATGTGCCCGCGGCTCCACCACCCTGCATGTGCCCGCGGCTCCACCACCCTGCATGTGCCCATAGCTGCACCACCCTGCATGTGCCCGTGGCTCCACCACCCTGCATGTGCCCGCGGCTCCACCACCCTGCATGTGCCCGCGACTGCACCACCCTGCATGTGCCCGCGACTGCACCACCCTGCATGTGCCCGTGGCTGCACCACCCTGCATGTGCCCAAAGCTCCACCACCCTGCATGTGCCCAAAGCTCCACCACCCTGCATGTGCCCGCGGCTGCACCACCCTGCGTGTGCCCGCGGCTCCACCACCCTGCATGTGCCCGCGGCTCCACCACCCTGCATGTGCCCGTGGCTCCACCACCCTGCATGTGCCCATAGCTGCACCACCCTGCATGTGCCCGTGGCTCCACCACCCTGCATGTGCCCGCGGCTCCACCACCCTGCATGTGCCCGCGACTGCACCACCCTGCATGTGCCCGCGACTGCACCACCCTGCATGTGCCCGCGACTGCACCACCCTGCATGTGCCCGCGGCTGCACCACCCTGCATGTGCCCAAAGCTCCACCACCCTGCATGTGCCCGTGGCTCCACCACCCTGCATGTGCCCGCGGCTGCACCACCCTGCATGTGCCCGCGGCTCCACCACCCTGCATGTGCCCGTGGCTCCACCACCCTGCATGTGCCCGTGGCTCCACCACCCTGCATGTGCCCACGGCTGCACCACCCTGCATGTGCCCGCGGCTCCACCACCCTACATGCGCCCGCAGCTCCTCCACCCTGCATGTGCCTGCGTCTCCACCACTCTGCATGCGCCCAAGGCTGCACCACCCTGCATGTGCCCGCGGCTCCACCACCCTGCATGCACCCGAGGCTGCACCACCCTGCATGTGCCCGTGGCTCCTCCACCCTGCATGTGCCTGCAGCTCCACCACTCTGCATGCGCCCGCGGCTCCACCACCCTGCATGGTCTGCATGAGGTTTGGTGATTGCCATTTAGTTTTTTTCAAGCAGCGCGTATCATAAATAATCGCCTTTCTAAATATAATTGCCACTCTTTTTTCATCCTTTGTTTCCTCTTAGTGATGCCGATCTCCTGCAGCTTCTTTGCAGCTACTTCCTGTCTACATGCACTCCAGTGAGGGCTGCAATGCTTTTCTCAGGTTTTCTGATGGGGACAACAGTAGATTAGACATGTGGAGAATGAAAACATTTGTTTAGTTTCAATTCGTTATTTACATACATTTGTTTACTTCAATTTGTTTTCAGAACTCGTTTTGCTTATTTGAATTTGAATTTTCCAAATTCGGTCGAATTTGGAAAATTTTAATTGATTCGAATTCCATTTGAAATTTGAAAGATGGTTTTATTCTTTTTATTCCATTCCATTCTATTCTATTGTCTTTTCTATTCTATTCTATTATTTTCTGTTCTATTCTTTTCTATTATATTCAAAATTCGAATTTTGGAAAACAGTTATATTGTTATATTCTTTTTATTCTATTCTATAGTTTATTCTATTCTATTATTTTCTATTTTATTTTTTTATTTTCCATTCTATTCTTTTCTATTTTATTATTAGATTTTCTATTCTATTCTTTTCTATTTTATTATTTGATATTCTATCCTATTTGATTTTCGCATCTAATATTTTCTATTTTATTTTATTTTTAACTCTATTCTATTATTCTGTTCAATTATTTTCTATTTTATTATTAGATTTTGTATTCTAATCTATTTTTCCTTTTTTTTTTTATTCTGTTCTAATCTATTGTTCTATTATTTTCTATTTTATTTTAATTTTCTATTCTTTTCTTTCCTATTTTATTATTTGATTTTCTATTCTTTCCTATTTTTTATTTGATTTTCCATTCTATTCTTTTCTATTTTATTATTAGATTTTCTATTCTATTCTTTTCTATTTTATTAGATTTTTTTTATTCTATTCTATTCTATTCTATTCTATTGTTCTATTCTTTTCTATTTTATTTGATTTTCTATTCTATTCTTTTCTATTTTATTATTTGATATTCTATCCTATTTGATTTTCGAATCTATTATTTTCTATTTTATTTTTAACTCTATTCTATTGTTCTATTCAATCCTTTTCTGTTTTATTATTAGATTTTCTATTCTATTCTATTTTTCCTTTTTTTTTTTATTCTTTTCTAATCTATTGTTCTATTATTTTCTATTTTATTATTTGATTTTCTATTCTATTTGATTTTCTATTCTATTATTTTCTATTTTATTTTAATTTTCTATTCTTTTCCTTCCTATTTTTTATTTGATTTTCTATTTTATTCTTTTCTATTTTTTTATTTGATTTTCTATTCTTTTCTTTCCTATTTTATTATTTTGTTTTCTATTCCTTCCTATTTTATTATTTGATTTTCTATTCCTTCCTATTTTTTTATTTGATTTTCTATTCTATTCTTTTCTATTGTATTCTAATTCAAATTTATTCGAATTTCAGAAGATGGTTGTTCCTATTTTATTCTATTCTATTACTTTTATTTTCTATACAATTTTATTCTGATCTTGTATTTTCAATTCTTTTTTCTATTCTATTCTGTTTTATTCCTATTCTATTCTATTCTATTTGTTTCTGTTATATTCAATTCTTTTCTATTCTATTCCTTTATTTTCTATTTTGTACTATTCTCTTCGGAAATTTGAACTCCAAAACTATTCGAAAACTGTTTGAATTCGATTAGAAAACTATTTGAATTTCATCTGAAATTTTGTTTCATTATTTCTGATATGTTTAAATTAGTTACTCATGTAATTTAGAAATTTGGATACATCTGAACTTCAGAATAACAATAGGTTTGTCCGAATTTCAATTCAGAACGAAAGAACCGCACATGTCTACAGTAGACCACGCCTGAGTTATGTGTGTTGAAATGGCCACTTGTCCTCTCCATTGAAAGCCTGTGTGACCGGGGCCGGAATTAGATTCTGGGGGGCCCTCCAGGTTCGGTTGGCCCCTCACACACAGGACTTCTGGCAAATCACCAAATTTCCTGCATAACACGTTGGAACAAGTTCTTCTAGCCGTCATCGGAATCCAGAGTGACAGGGTGACAACGCAGGAGCACAGCTGAAGAGCGTTGTTACCCTATAACAGGAAGCGCCTGAACAAGGATCTTCATGGCGGGATCACCAGGGATTATTAATTTCCAGGATCTCCTGTTGCAAAGACAACTATCAAATGTATCAAATTTATTATTGCTGTCTGAGCCCCCATTAGGGAAATTCACCCTCTTTTATTTGTCTTCTTTAAGAAAATCACACATTTTGGGCTGTCCCCAGAACAGGAATAGAAGGGAAATCTTCCAATGGGCACATGAATTCTAGTGACACCCCGGGGATTCCCTCACTTTGGAGGGATTTCCTCTCACTTCCTGTTTTGTCTTTGAGACAGGAAGTGAAAGGAAGTGTCCCCAAAGGGGACAGGGGTTATAACCCTTCTTCACTCTCTCCAAAATGAGAAAACAAAAGTTTTGCCTGAAGTTCTACATAAAAAATACATGTGGGCGGAGGGTGGATTCTGCTCAGATCTCATGGATCCTGTTGGCTCTCTCAGATTGCCTCAGGAGGGTGGTGAGGATACGGGTGGGATAGTACTCAGGAGGATGGTGAGAATACGGGTGGGATAGTCCTCGGGAGGGTGGTGAGGATATGGGTGGGATAGTAATCAGGAGTAAGGTGAGGATACGGGTGGGATAGACCTTGGGAGGGTGTTGAGGATACGGATGGGATAGTCCTCAGGAGAATGGTGAAGATACGGATGGGATAATCCTCAGGAGGATGGTGAGGATACGGGTGGTATAGTCCTCAGGAGGGTGGTGAGGATACGGGTGGGATAGTCCTCAGGAGAATGGTAAGGATACAGGTGGTATAATCCTCAGGAGGATGATGAGGATACGGGTGGGATAGTACTCAGGAGGATGGTGAGAATATGGGTGGGATAGTTCTCAGGAGGGTGGTGAGAATATGGGTGGGATAGTTCTCAGGAGGGTGGTGAGAATATGGGTGGGATAGTACTCAGGAGGATGGTGAGAATATGGGTGGGATAGTTCTCAGGAGGGTGGTGAGGATACGGGTGGGATAGTACTTGGGAGGAAGGTGAGGATACGGGTGGGATAGTCCTCGGGAGGGTGGTGAGGATACGAGTGGGATAGTCCTCAGGAGGGTGGTGAGGATATGTCTGGGATAGTCCTCAGGAGGGTGGTGAAGATATGGGTGGGATAATCCTCAGGAGGGTGGTGATATGTCAGTCACTCTATTAAAGTGGATGGAAACCCATTATCTGTTTTTAGGATCTTCGGCTTTATAACTCCCTGCAAGCAGTTTTTTCTTATCTGTTACCAAATGTCTTCCCTGGAGATCCTGCCAGTAGCTGCAATTCCTGTGGAGGCTGATAGTGCTATTAGCAGCGTTGTTGTCAGCCTGTTGTTGAAACTCCTTAAATTGTTCGTTGGGCTTACTATGTTGACTGCTTATGCCGCCTGCAGTCCTGATAGGCAGCCAATGGCCAACTGAAGGTGAGTGTTGCTAAGAGTGTCTTGGCATTGTCTGCCGCAACAAGAAGGTTCTATTGGGCTAGGTTCACCAATATGCATGTTGCAGTTGATGCGTGTTTGGTGCATTTTGTGTTTATAAACACGCGTTTTTTATGATTTTTTTTGGGGGGGGGTTGCCAATAGGAACGCATGACAGTTGTGGGTTAGGATTTGCATTAAATGTTATGGTTAGGGGCTAAGGTTGGGGTAAATGCTAGGGCTCGTGTCAAATGTTAGGGTTAAGGGTTAGGGTTAAATATTAAGGTTACGAGTTAGGGTTAAATGTTAGGGTTAAGGGTTAAATGTTAGGGTTAGATGTTAGAATTAAATGTTAGGGTTAAGGGCCTAAATTTTAGGGTTAACGGTTAAATGTTAAACGTTAGGGTTAGATGTTGGGGTCAAGGGTGATGGTTAAATGTCAAATGTTAAGGCTTAAGAGTAAGGGTTAGAGTTAAGGGCTAAATGTTAGGGTTAAGGTTAGATGTTAGGGTTAAGGGTTAAATGTTAGGGTTAAGAGCTAATTGTTAAGGGTTAAATGTTAGGGTTAGATGTTAGGGTCAAGGGTTATGGTTAAATGTCAAATGGTAAGGTTAAGAGTAAGGGTTAGAGTTGAGGGCTAATTTTTAGGGTTAAGGTTAGATGTTAGGGTTAAGGGTTAAATGTTAGCGTTAAGGGCTAAATGTTAGGGTTAAGGGCTAATTGTTAAGGGTTAAATGTTGGGGTTAGATGTTAGGGTCAAGGGTTATGGTTAAATGTCAAATGGTAAGGTTAAGAGTAAGGGTTAGAGTTGAGGGCTAATTTTTAGGGTTAAGGTTAGATGTTAGGGTTAAGGGTTAAATGTTAGGGTTAAGGGCTAAATGTTAGGGTTAAGGGCTAATTGTTAAGGGTTAAATGTTGGGGTTAGATGTTAGGGTCAAGGGTTATGGTTAAATGTCAAATGTTAAGGTTAAGAGTAAGGGTTAGAGTTGAGGGCTAAATGTTTGGGTAAATGGTTAGGGTTAAATATTAGGGTTAAGGGCTAAATCTTAGTTTTAAGGGTTATGGTTAAATATTAAGGTTAAGATTTAGGTTTAAGGGTTTTGGTTTAATGTTCGGGTTAAGGGTTAAATGTTAAGGTTAAGAGTTAGGGTTAGATGTTAGGGTTAAGGTTTAATGTTAGGGTTAGAGTTAAGGGCTAAATGTTCAGGTTAGGGTTAAATGCTAAATGTTAGGGTTAAGGCCTAAAGGTTAGGCTTAGCTTTTAAAGTTAACCCTAGCCCTTACCCTTACCCTAACCCACAATTGTCATATTATCCTATTGGCCAAAAAAAAACCCCACCAAAAACACATCAAAAAGGCATAAAAATGCAACACTTGCGTTTTTGCTGCAGTTCCAGTGAAGTCTATTGCAGCAAAATTGCAATCTGCTGCAGGAAAAAAGTCCCTGATCCTTTCCAAAAAAACACTACAGCTGAAAGCGCACAGATGTGAACGTGTCCCATAGGAAACCATGTTAAATGGACTGTAGTGTGTTTCTGCAAAACACACTAAAAAAAAATGCAAAGGTGTGAACCGGGCCTTACTGGCAGCACCTCCAGGTAAATAAAGTTGTTAAAGACTTTGGCTATAGGCTTCCGATGACCTAGCAGGGATTTCTAAAGGTGAAAGGCGGAGGGGTCTTTCTGATCATGTGATTGTTGTGGTTGGCAGTCCCATGGGCCTCCTACCGGCTCCTGATGGTAAACGGTGACCGGGCACTGACAGTGGTGGCTCAATCCTTGAGCTGGGGGGGTGGCGTGCAGTAAGCGCACTCCTAGCTAAGGACCATAGAGCCGACGAGGCATAAAAGTGCACCATGGGTGTTCAGGCTCGGTCACAAATGCACATTATGCTAGTGTGAGGCTAAGAAACACGTATACAATGGAACTGAAATTCGTCCTAATTGTGTCCAGCTTCCTAGAGTTCAACACTTTATATGAGCACTACATACATATTATATATCGTTGCTGAGGACTTTTAAAATTATTTTTGTTTTTCCCTTTGAAATAGGATGAAGACAAGCATTCCTTCTGAGTGAAAGCCTTGTGGCCCTGGACAAGAGCCTTCACTTCTCAAGTGTCCCAGTGCCTGGAGATCTGTTCCTTCACGTAATGCTCTCTTCTAGCTGGTGAACGTCGTATGTTCCTCAAGAAGGATGAACAATTTAGGCCCATTACTTATTCTGAATGATAGGTAGAATGTGAAGCAGAGTCTCCAAACTTTCTATAAAAGGGGCCAGTTTACTGTCCTTTGGACTTTAGGGGGGCGGGACAGTGGCTAGTTTGGTGTCACTGGGAGGACTTGTGCCTGATCATTGGTGTCATTGGGGGATCTTATGGAGTCAGAGGGAGGAATTGTGCCACTTCATTGGGTTGAGCGGGAGTAATTATGCCCCATTGTTGGTATCAGTGGATGAAATAATGCCCCAAGGGCCAGATAAAAGCAAGCAAAGGGCTGCAGTTTGGAGATCACTGATGTAGAACCTACCAACATAACCTATTATCAGGTCAAGGAAGCGAGTTGATGAAGTGGCTCCATGAGTTACTGCTCATGGCTCATTTAGCTATACATTAGGAGACCTGGATTTAAATCCTAGAGCTTCCAGAAGATCATCTTCTTTGCCTTATTGATAATGAGATTGATTAATAGAAGTCATGGTCCTGATGGTCAAGGAGCTTGCTGCTAAACCCCAAAGCCAGATTCTCGATAGGAAGGACAAATATTCTGAGACCCACTTTTTACCCACCTAAGACAGCTCGTTACAAATATTGTTGCATAAATATCAGAGATAATTTGTGGAATTCAGGGATCACAGTCTTACTAAGACATAATTTACTAAGCACTGATGTTCTAGGGGCTGGCTACTGGACCCCCAAACCGGAGCTGTGCTGTGGCACAGGGATTTAGCAGCCAGCCAAAGGATCAGCAGTGATTTTGGAGTTGCAGGTTCAAATCTATTTACATTTGTAGGAGTCACTGATCACATTTCACTTACTAAGTCTTGATTTACAGAAACAACATCTCAAGGGTTGTGTGGCTTAGGAGTTTACCAAACAGCCTATAACCTACATGAAGTTTTGGAACTGCAGGTTTGAATTTCGATTCATCCGTTGGAATTTGAGATGTACCTCAAGACCTCTTCCCTCATGTAATGCTCTCTTCTAGCTGGTGAACATCTTATGTTCCTCAAGAGAAGAGAACAATTTGGTCCCGTTACTTATTCTGAATGATAGACCCCTATACAATGGGCCAGTTTACTGTTCTTCAGACCTTAGGGGGGGGAGGGGTGGACTGTGGCCATTGGGAGTAAAGACGTACCTAACATTTGTGGGAAAAACATCTTTGGTGTCATTGGGAGGAATTGGAAATTGGAAATTCTGTGTCATCGTTGGAGTCACTGGGAAGAATTGTGCCACTTCATTGATGTCAGCTGGGGTAATTATGCCCCATGGTTGGTATCCGGGATGGATAAAAGCAATCAAAGGGCTGTGGTTTGGAGATCACTGATGTAGAAGCTACCAAAATAACCTGTTATCAGCTCCATTAAACCAGTTGATGAAGTGGCTCCATGAGTTACTGCTCATGGCTCATTTGGTTATACTTTAGGAGACCTGGGTTTGAATCCTTGAACTTCCAGAAGATCATCTTCTTTGCCTTATTGATAATGAGATTATTAGAAGTCAGCAGTCATTTGATTTATTAAGTCTTGATGGTCAAAGAGCTTGCTGCTAAACCCCAGAGCCAGATCTTCAATAGGAAGGAGAAATATTCTAAATCCCACTTTTTACCCACCTGGGTAAGACAGCTTGTTACAAGTGTTGCATGAATATCACAGATGATTTGTGGAATTCAGGAATCACAGTTTATTTACTAAGCACTGATGTTCTAGGGGCTGGCTGCTGATCCCCAAATCGGAGCTGTGCTGTGGCACAGGGGTTAAGCAGCCAGCCACAGAATCAGTGGTGTTTTTGGAGTTGCAGGTCCGAATCTCTTTGCAGGAGTCACTGATCACATTTCATTCACTAAGTCTTGCAGAAAGAAACTTCTAAGGGTTGGATGGCTCAGGAGTTTACCAAACAGCCTATAACCCAGATGGGATTTTGAACCTGCAGGTTCGAATCTCAGTTCTTCTGTTGGAATATGTGATGACATTTTACCCTTGGAGTAGGAGAATGAGGATAGGAGTAGCTGAGCAGAGGCAAGTAGCTCAGTGGATAAGAGCGTTGACCCAGGGCGCCGTAAACCCGAGTTCAAATCCATAAGCACACAGTAGACCCCAGGGGCGGTTCCATAAAAGTGCTGTAGACTCCAAGGACAATGCCATGAAAGCACTGTAGACCCTGAGGGCAAGTATATGGAAGCACTGCAGACTTGAGCTCAAATCCCTGAGAGAAAGCTTGGAGGCCATGGACAACCCACCAGTCTGCTCCAGTCCCAGGCCCCCACAGGCTCGTAACATGTGTGGGCATCACATTAGGTTGTGGACACCCCTGCTTCTTCGGTCCACAGTCTGTGACATTACTGCAACATATATAAATAGAATGGGCTGTCTTACTGGGGCAGCCCATTCCAAAAGCTTATACTTAGCAAAAAATTTTCAATTTTTCTTACAACCATTCCCCAATATATGGGCCACACTAGGTACAACACAGTACCTTAACCCCACCTACTGGTGGGACATAGTAATGGGCTTGAAACATTACCACTACCCTCTTCCTCCAACAGGGGGACCAGACACTGCACAGCACATAGAAACCCCCCCCAATCTCCACCAGTGGGATTAGAACTCATGTCTCCATCACACCAGTCTGAGTCCTTACTGTCTGAGCCATCACCTGCACTCAAACACCAAGCTGTTCGTTCTCATAGTTCAGGTTTTAATCTGCTGCAACTAAATAAAGAGAAACAGAGTTTTGAACCTGCAATTCCAAAACCTCTGCTGGGTTAGTGGCTGGTTTCTAACCCTCAGAGCCACCTACCAGGCTGGTGGAGATGCTTGATTCAGATGGTTCTCAGTGTCATCACCCACATCGTACAATACAAAGGAAATAATGAGGTGCCAGCCCCGAGATTCCATCACACATCTGCAGAACATTCCAGACAATATAGGCGCACCAACTACCTGAGACACAAGGATCTGCTAGAAATTTTTCCCATCCTATTTCCTATATATTGGGTATGAGCTAAAAGAGAGGAAACATGCCAAGTCCCACCATCTAGAATAGAGGAGAATATTCTAAATGCCCCATACACACGATTGCACATTCCGACAACAAAATCCATGTTTTTTTGGGACAGCCCATCCCAAAAGTAGGGACTTAAGTTTTCTCTCTCTCTCTCTCTCTCTCTCTCTCTCTCTCTCTCTCTCTCTCTCTCTCTCTCTCTATATATATATATTTATTACCAACCCTAGGTACTGCACAGTACCTGAAACCCCTGCTGGTGGAACATTTTGTTCCACTAACAGAGGGTACAGGTGCTGTGCAGCACCCACATGGCTTTCCCTTAGAGGGATTTGAACTCAGGTCACCAGCAGAGCAGTCAGAGTCACAGTCTGAGCTACCACCAATGCTCAAGCATAGATACTCTCCTGTTTCAGTAATATAAACCAATCAACCATCAAAAAAAAAAAAAAAAATGAACAGAACTTCAGTCTGCTCTACAACCACCGAAGGGTAAAGCCCCGTACACACGATTGGACTTTCTGATGGGAAATGTTCGATGACAGGCTGTTGTCGGTAAAGCCGACCGTGTGTACGCTCCATCGGACAATTGTTGTCGGATTTTTCGCCAACAAATGTTGGCTAGCAGGTTTTCAAATGTGTGTTGTCGGATTTTCCGAGCGTGTGTACACAAGTCCATCGGACAAAAGTCCAAAGTACAAACACGCATGCTCGGAAGCAAGGACGAGCCGGAAGCGGTCGGTCTTGTAAACCAGCGCTCGTGACGTGGCAAATTATGAAATCTGGAAATGCAGCGCACAATTCTCTTCTTCTTTAATGGGATAATAAT
Organism: Aquarana catesbeiana; assembly: GCF_042186555.1. Lineage (NCBI taxonomy): Eukaryota > Metazoa > Chordata > Amphibia > Anura > Ranidae > Aquarana > Aquarana catesbeiana. The sequence goes on from NC_133335.1 coordinate 8,518,579, forward strand.
GAAGCTGCTTTTCTGGTGATACTGATGGAGTTATTGCAAATGAATTTTCAAAGGCTTTTTTTTTTCTAGTGATATCAAGAATAATATTATATTTTTTTTTCTTTTAATTTGGGCAAGTTACCACAACACCATTATCCTGTAGTTTTTAAGATCAAAGATACAACTATGTTGGTGTCCCTTGTCAATTTTACATTGTATTTTTTTAAATGTAACTGGCGACTCCCAAACTGTCATTTGAAGTAAAACATATAGCCAAGTATTATTCTCCACAATTTTTTTATTGTGCATTAATAAAAGAAAACAAATAAAATTAGACATGCTATCTGCTAATAGAACTTAACCAAAAAGTGCATTCTATGCATCTAAAAATATAGAAAATATAACAAATCAAATCATTATTAAAAAAAAATAATGTCAAAGCAATAACTCCAAGACCAATAATAAATAACACGTTATCTCCTCCGATTTCCGCAACATGGCTGGTTGACGAACGGTCATTCAGAAACGAATTGAATAGCACGAAATGAATCAACACTCACCAAACTTCTACTAACATGAAATAAGCAGAAGGAGCCCAAAGGGTGGTGCTAAAGAGCTGAAAAACAACGTAGCACCTCACTACGTTCGTAATTGTTGGCCAACAATTTTGTGGCAGTGTGTAGGCAAGACAAGTTTGGGACAAAATTCCATGGTTTTGTTGGCCAACAATCCGATCGTGTGTACGAGGCTTAAGTGCCTCCTATTTCAGAAGCTCAAAGGACATGTAAGCTGAGGACAGAGTTAAGTCAATTACAAAATTGTTGGAAGACTGGCAATCCAATATAAACAACTGCATGTTCCACCCCGTCAACTCTATTGATAACACTTTCCAGGAGCTTCAGACCCACTCACTGTACCTCGGCCTTCCTGTACCTTGTGCAGCCAATCAGAGAGCCGTGATCAGGAGCCCCTCTTACCAGCCTATTGCGGCCTGTTTAAAGCGGTTTTGTAAAAACCCAACCATCACAACGGGATGGCTCCCATTCCCCAATAAAAAAGATGCAGCCCTTGTGTCAATGCTTGATTCATAATGGCACTTATCTTTGTTTTATCCAGGGGTTCTATGCTCCCACCATCACCCCACCACAATATGACCAACCAACAGATATAAGGAAACACCAGACATAGAAATGTGGACAGGTTTTGGTCGTGGCCCTTTATTCAGGTTTTTAATAAAGTTTACTTGAACTTCTATTAAGTCTTAAAACAAACCCAACGATCTTAAGTCTCGTACATGTCATGAAGCTTGGAATAGTGGCTGATTCATAATGCTGGGACAAATACTGTTAGGAGACGCTGATGTCAATTCCAGCCACCTGTCTGTTGCCTGCTAGAATGTGTATTGTAAATAAGTCTACTATGGGATCTAAGAGTCATTAGATCCCCATTGTTGTTTGTGTTAATTAACTCTGCTATTGTGTGAAGAAGAGTCTATGTTGATTGTGTTTTCTGAGCTACAAGATGGCCAGTCTGGCCTAAAGGTCATGTCTGTGTCATCTAGGCTGTCTAAAGGGATTAGTTAATTAGCCCGTGTTAATTAGGTTTCTGGTCACAGGTGTATGTTCAGAGTAATATGAGCTGGAGGTATACATCTCCACTTTTAGTGTATAAAAGAGCCGGTATTTTGCAATAAAAGAGATTCCTGGTTGAACTTACATACAGCCTGCCTGGTGTTTGTTCTGAGCTATCACAACTGGGTTAGAACGGCACATAGCTGTAGTTCTAATCCCGGAGCATTGGATGACCGAGCAATCAGATGTTGCGATCTGCAATCTGATTCTATAGCAGCAGAGGAGTGTCGGGAGAGTGAAACCGAGCGAGCAAGGGGCTCGTTACAGTACACACGATCAGATTGTTGGCCAACAAAACTGTGGAATTTTGTCCGAGGGGCGTTGGCCCAAACTTGCCTTGCATACACACGGCCACACAATTGTTGGCCAACGATTGCCCGATGGAGCATACACACGGTCGGATTTTCCGCCAACAGCCTGTCATCACACATTTCCTCTCGGAAAATCCGATCGTGTGTATAAGGCTTAAGTCTTACAGCCTTAAGCACCATGAACCAAGCAGAATTGACTCTCATCAGTATTAGAATCCTTGGATGAGAAGACCTGGTTCAACCCCTATGAGGGCGACGTTATCCCCAATTAGGATAAATCACAACAAACAAGACCTTGCTGGTGGCTCTGTATAAAAAGGTACGATGATTTGGTTGTTGGATATTGATTTTTCCCACCAGTATCACCAATCCAGTGATCACATCCCCCTCCTAGCTTCTGTCCAGTAACACCAATGGTACCTGAAAGAAAGAAGAAGAAAGTCAGCAGACCATCCCCAAACCTGAGCCATCTTATATACGTTACATTCATTATGGAGAGGGTGGGGAGGACAATCTTCTTTCCTGGTGCCTCCATGACATCATACCTGTGACAAGCTCTGCCTTGGCTCCTCCCTCAGGACCAGTGAATATTATAAAAGAAAAGGATTAGTGCACTCCCAGCATTCTCCTTTTTTTCCCTCATAACTCATGGTCAGTGAATGGTGGTCGGACATCCCCTACCTCTGCAGTCGGCAGCTTCCAGCTGGGTTCAAGCCTCTGCCAGGTGCAGTCCCTACTCTTGGGCAGCTAAATGCGCTGATAAGAACAGGGAGTCCCTTCTGTGGGTCTTTTGGGACAGCAGTTGTCTCCTAAACTAAGAGCTCCTCTCTGCATTTATATACTGGAATTTGCTCAAGCCTGCAGCAGAGAAAGCAGATATATCTATTTTTCACTTAGCCATCCATTTCTCCCTCCTCTCATCCGTTCTCTCTCGCTTTCCTTTCTTTGCGTTCCTCTCTCTCTCTTTTTCACTTTCTTCCTCCCCCACCACCTTCCTCTCCTTGTGATATTGTACCTTCATTCCTGGTTACTATAATGGGCGGCGTGCACATCGCACCGGTGGGTCGGGCTGAGTCGGCCGGGCCACATAGGTCCTAGTGCCGCCGGCCGCTGTTTCATCGGATTTGGCGACCCGTCAGAATTGTTAACGGAAGTGACGTTTCGTCGCCGCCATCTTGTTACACCCTACACTCCTCCATAGTAAGGATACACTGAGAAGATGGAAAGCTGACATCTTGTTACGCCCACCGGAGTTTTGCATTTTACACTTATTTTTAACAGTAAACTGAGGTTATATAATGAAATACAGCACTTAGAACTCCATCTGACTGGTTAGATGTTGAATTTTAAAACTTCTTGTTGAACTTCTGTCAGATTAGCAAACCTGTGAGATGAGCAAGCTTGCAGCTGCTTTAAAAAAATTCAACATCTAACCAGTCAGATGGAGTTCTAAGTGCTGTATTTCACTATATAACCTCAGTTTACTGTTAAAAATTAGTGTAAAAGGCAGAACTCCGGTGGGTGGACCAAGATGTCCGCTTTCCCCCTTCTCAGTGTATCCCTACTATGGAGGAGTGCGGGGTGTAGCAAGATGGCAGCGACGGAACGTCACCTTCGTTACCAATTCTGACGGGTCACCTAATCTGATGAAACACCGTGCATGCACTGTCTGGCCTGAGGTCGTGGTGGCCATCTTGAATAGGGGCCAATTTTAAAATTTTTTCCCTTTTTTGTCAAAATCATTTATTTAGAGGGTTGTATCTTCCACAAGATGCCCCTCCCCTCTCCATTGTTTATTACCGGGGGCTTTCAGCATGGCAGCCTGTTGTCATCTGAGGAGGTTGCCTATGTGGGGAGCCACTGGAGGGGACCCTGTTTGTCGCCAACGGTAAATGTAATTTCTTTCTTTTTCTTTACTCGGGAAATGAAACAAGAAAATCAGTATTCTACATTAAAATAGAAAATAGAACAGTGTAATAATGTAGAATACTGATCAGTATTCTGCATTAAAATAGAACAGTGTAATAATGTAGAATACTGATCAGTATTCTGCATTAAAATAGAAAATATAATAGTGTAATAATTAATATAGAATACTGATTTGCTTGTTTAAACTATACCCCTGAAGATGGAGAATTATACTTTCACTCCGAAACGCGTTGGGTACAGGAAATATTAGTTCGCCATATGTATTCTGCTCTGTACGACAATACTGGAATGTTCACTTTAAACATGTCTTTTATTAAATGTTGTGTATTTTTCATATTTCAATAAATACTTTTCATATTAGAATAATTTTTAACCATTTTGTGCCTTAAAAGTCTGCCACCAGGGGATCTTGTTTCATTTCTTGTAAATATTGGATGTGGCACAATTATATGCCCAATCATAAACCGACTCACCCTCGCCTCCTTTACTCGGGAATACCGTTTCCTTGCTCCAGCTGAAATACCAGTCGCTAACTCCTTTATCTTTCTCTAGCTGCTTTTTCTGTCTGTTGCCTAAAATAAGCAGTAAGCCACCCGAACAAGACCCTCTCCAACATTTAAGGTAGGGACCGTCGTCCAGGTGAGTAAAAAAAAAAAAAAAAGGGAGCACTTATGCTGGTATGTTTATGTATTTCAGCCTTGTACACCAGAAGAAGTCCATGTGGACATCAAGGTGACATAAACAAACCTATGAAGGCTCCAACCAGATCAGGATACCATGCACGCAGCGAGGGTTCATCCGTGAAAAGACATAGTTCTTCACATTCACCAACTCTCAAATCCCTAAATGCCGAGCATGCGGGGTCATCCCATTACCAGCCAATTGGTCTGCAAAAGCTGTTTTAGAGTCTATGCAGCAGACAGAGAGTCAGAGGCATAACAGGTAAGCTGTCCTACTCAAAGAACATCAGGGGATACATAGCGGAACGGGCAACAGCAGTTCTATTGCAGCAATTAGCTCAATCTCCTCCAGAGAAGTTAACTCTTCCTGGCCCATCCTCGATAGAATCCTCTCACCACGCAGCAATTATCCCTCCTAGATATCTGGATGATGGAAGGGCCACCTGAGGATACCTCAGAAGAGCTCGGCCCTCGGAATACAACTTTTTTATAAGTTCAGCCTTATGTCCAGGCTGTAAAGCCAGCTATTGGCTGGGAGAAAGCCAACACTACATCTGAGTAGTCAAAAGATGCACTTCCCATTTCTAAAGAAGTAGGTTTCCTTCTTTCAGCTCGGTTTCCACTAGTGAGACTTGTCTTGGGACTGCAAAGTCACATGACAAGTCGTACCCCATGATTTCCAATGAGTTCTGTTTATCTGTGCGATTTTAAGTCACAGCGACTTCAGAGTAGTCCCTGCACTACTTTGGTCCCACTTTGATGCGACTTGAGGTCCATAGACCTCAAGAATACACAGGCTTTGTTTCAAGTCGCATTAAAATCGTGCGACTTTCAGGTCGCAATAGTGGAAACATAGGCTTACTCTGATGGATGATATCAGAGACCTTGTTGAAGAGGAAAGGAAAAAATTAAAAAGATTGTGTTTGCCTCTCAATTGCCTAGGAAAACTTTATCCACGGTCAGAACAAGATTCTGCAATGCCAGGCGGTCTGCCGGAGTGGTTCGTATAACAAAGAATTTCATCTCACCAATCGGTAATTCAGCCGCAATTGAGGATCTTTTAGACAAATGAATAGACCCCAACCTAATAGCGGGTAAACGCCTGGAAGTCAGCAATTGCCTTATCTGTATCCAAAGCCCTGTGGGCATGGGACAAAAACATGGAAACAATGATTCATCAAAATGTTCCTAGGGAAAAAGTATAGTCAAGGCTTTGGACGAATTATGTCTCTCAGCAGACTTCACCGGTGAGAGGGCGGTGCATACAATTCGTTACGTCGCAAGATCAATGTCACTACTTGTGATAGCCATATGGGTACTGTGGTCAGAACTACGGGCAGCTGACACTGTGTCAAAACAAAATTAGTATAAATACCTTTTTTTGATGGTAAATCACTGGGTTACAGAAAGCCATTTCCCGCGTCACAGGAGGAAAGTCAGATTTGATTCCTCAGAACTCCAGAATTAGACCTGAGAATTCAGGGATGCTTGCTTGAACGCACCCATACTACAACTGTTACAGAAGTATCTGAGATTTTCGGTCGACCAGGCCCATCTACAATTCCAGAGTCTCCCCTTCGAGCCCTGCACTTCCATCAGAGCCCTCACGAGGTCTCGGATCACTATCCAAGCTTCTTTATGAGAGCTGGGTCTCAGTTCTTTTCACTAACCAGATGATATCCTCCTTTTATCGAAAGATCCAGCCCAGTTAGTGGAACACAGGAGGTTGCTGTGGCCTACACTATAAAGATACGGTTGGATGGTAAATCATCAAACGAGTCATCTTTTCTCCAGTTTAGGCGCCTTATTCAACACCGCAAAGTGGACAGTGTCCCTGCTATCTCAGAAAGTGTGGGCAATCATTCAGAAAGTAAGGAAAGTGAGGACATGGTCCTACATAACAGCCTTGAGCTAACTCTACTTAATAGGGATTATTGTCTTTTTGTATCCAGATGGACACATGGATACCTCAGGCACCGTTTAGCTAGAATTCCTGAAGCAACGGAGCAAACCATCTATCCAAGTCCATATATCAAACAATTTTGATGCACAGGGGTCAGCACTAGTGGACAAAGAGGGAGATGCCTGTAAAGCCACGTCTTCTGGACCACAGTTACCACAGACGCCAATGCAATAGGCTAGGAGGCACATTGCAACCAGATGTTGGTTCAAGATGGGTGTTCAATGCGGCAGACATCATCGCAAATATCCTGGAAATCTAGGCAGCTTATCTCGCATCAACAGCATTTGCTCTCTCAGATCAAGGACAAATCAGTTCTGATTTGGATAGACAATAGAGCTGCAATATCATACATACATCACCAAGGCAGAGGAGAATCTGAAGGACCTAAGAGTAGTCTATCTTCCAGCCCACTTAAACACAGACGCCGATCACCTATCCCAAGGATTCCTGGATCCCAACAAATGGTCCCTACAACCGAAGTTATTCAGTTGGATTGTGGGCCAGTGGACCTTTCCTGAACTGCATTCTTTTGCTACAGCAAGCAATACCAAGCTGCAGAGGTTTATTTCACATCTACCTCATCCTTGGGCAAAAGCAATAGATGTCCTGTCAAGTCCTTGGGAATGCAATCTAATTTAGGCCTCCTCTGGCCTCCTACCTCGAAAATTCTCTCGAGACTTGCAATATCAACAATAAACGGTGATAACAGTCCTGTCGTATTTGCTCGGAGACCCATGATTCCTTAGGGCAATATTTCCTATGCCACGTACACACGGGCGGACTTTTTGACCGGACTGGTCCGACGGACTTTCGACTGACTTTTGAACGAACGGACTTGCCTACACACGATCACACCAAAGTCCGACGGATTCGTACGTGATGACATACGACCGGACTAAAATAAGGAAGTTGATAGCCAGTAGCCAATAGCTGCCCTAGCGTTGGTTTTCGTCCGTCGGACTAGCATACAGACGAGCGGATTTTTCGACCGGACTCGAGTCCGTCGGAAAGATTTGAAGCATGTTTCAAATCTAAAGTCCGTCAGATTTTCGACTGGAAAAGTCCGCTGAAGGTCCGATGAAGCCCACACACGTTCGGATTGTTCGCCGGACTGGGTCCGTCAGACCAGTCCGGTCGAAAAGTCTGCTCGTGTGTACGCGGCATTAGTGTCAAGCCTCCGGTAAGGGATCGAGTCATCACACCCATCAGAATCCTCACAGATTGAACCTTCACATTAGAATGTTAAAACAGATGCTTTAATCATTAAGATGTTCCTCCAGAGTTGTTTCAACTCTGCATAAAGCACAGGAGCCTTCAATGAACAATACGTGTGACAAGGTTTGGAATAAGTTTAGATTTTTCGCAAACGGCAAAACTTCAATCCTGATGTACCCTCTTCCTCCCAACTCCTTGACTTCCTGCAAGCAGACCTTGATTTAGGACTAAGCAACTTAAAGGTACAGCTGGTGGCAATCTCTGCTGTGACAACAAGAGATGGGCCGAAGATCTGTTAATGATCAAATTCTTCAAGACAGTCAAGAAGATAAGCCCACCCTTTAAAACAAATCTTTCCCACTTGGGATCTCTCTATCACTCTGGAGCCCTTATGCAAAAAGCCTTTTGCCCCATCTGATTCAGCATCCTTGTGGAATCTCACTTGGAAACTATTTTTCTTTGTGGCGATGACATCGGGTGGGGGAATAGCAGAACTTCAGGCTCTAAGATCAGAAGACAATAATATTATTTTTTGTACAAGGATAGAGTGGAACTTAGAAAAGTACATGGATTCATTCCTAAGTTCTCCTCTTCCTCTACTATCTCCGAGCCTTGGGCCCTGCCAATCTTTTCAGATCCAATTTTGACCTTCATGAAGACGATATTACTTCGGTACTAAGACACTATCTTCAAGCCACAACTCCCTTCAGACTTTCATCTAACCTATTTGTAATACTCCAAAAAAAAAAAAAAAAAAAGAAAAAAGACAGGGGCAAAGAAGCATCATCTGGGGGCCCTCCGGCCATTCCGGAACTGCAGTATCCAAGATGTCTAGTCATGTCTGTGAATATCAGAGCTTTACAATACCTCAAGGGACATGTGGTTCTGCGGCAGCTGGGGAGCCATAGTTTGCAGACTCCTAGTCTAGTACCATAGTTTCATTGATAATCAAGTTGGTTAAGAAGGTGTACAGGGATAGGGGACCTGAACCCCCTCTTCAGTTGGGCTGTATGTCACCCAGTTGTTTTCTGCTTCTTGGACGGCCAGAGCAGACGTATCCATCAAAATGATCTAAAGGGTAGCATAATTGTCATCCCAACATGCGTTTACGAGACATTACAGAGTAGACCCGGCAGCTTTCTCATCTGCAAATGTAGGCCGGCATTTGGCTATTTTTAATTATTTTTCAAATAAATCTTTTACTATGCATCATCCCACCCATTTCAGCTAGTTATTTGTCACAGGTATGCTGCCATGGAGGCACCAGGAAAACAGAAAATTGTTTCATACTTACCGTAATTTTCTTTTCCTGGTGCCTAGCCATGGCAGCATACAATCCCACCTTCGGTATGCTATATTACGTAGAATGCTGGGAGTGCACTAATCCTTTTCCTTTATAATAGTCACTGGTCCTGAGGGAAGAGCCAAGGCGGAGCTTGTCACAGGTATGCTGCCATGGATAGGCACCAGGAAAAGTAAATTACGGTAAGTATGAGACATTTTTCTTTTTTTCTTGTTGTCCTAACAATCTAAAAAATTCTCAGAATTGCAGCATCTCAACAGGGACGGGATCCTGTGCACAGGAGTAACTGATATGTACATGTTCCTGTATGTTTAAAGAGACCCTGTCATCAAATTTTTCATTTTAGCAACACTCTTCCCATAAGTTTATATGTGCATTTCATGTTATTTATCTGTAACATCCTTCACTGTGTTGACGTCCAAAAGCCCTGAGACTGCTGCTCAGTGCCACCATCTTGGATGTGATGTCGACAGCCCCAGCAGACCCAGAGGAGCTATCACTCAAGTCACACTGTATAGCAGCATTTCTCAACCTTGGTTTTGTGGAGCCCTAGGGTACCTCAAGATGACGCTTGGGGTTCCTAGGGCTGATTGACCTCCCACTTGATGGGGCTTGCATAGCTCCAGGGCCCCAACGCCTCTTGGCAGAGCCAGCTGGATGACACCAAAAATCATTTAGTTGTCTGTAAGAGGGGAATTCACTAACATAAAAGACATTCTTCCCACTGATCACCAACATAAGAGAAATTCTTTCCAATGATCACCAATGTAAGGGGCATTCTTCCCACTGACCACCAATGTAAGGGGCATTCTTACCACTGACGTAAGGGGCATTCTTACAACCGATCACCAATGTAAGAGACATTCTTCCCACTGATCACCAATGTAAGGGACATTCTTCCCACTGATCACCAATGTAAGGAACATTCTTCCCACCGATCACCAATGTAAGGAACATTCTTCTCACTGATCACCAATGTAAGGAATATTCTTCTCACTGATCACCAATGTAAGGGACATTCTTCCCACTGATCACCAATGTAAGGAACATTCTTCCCACTGATCACCAATGTAAGGAACATTCTTCTCACTGATCACCAATGTAAGGAACATTCTTCTCACTGATCACCAATGTAAGGAACATTCTTCCCACTGATCACCAATGTAAGGAACATTCTTCTCACTGATCACCAATGTAAGGAACATTCTTCTCACTGACTACCAATGTAAGGAACATTCTTCTCACTGATCACCAATGTAAGGACCATTCTTCTCACTGATCACCAATGTAAGGAACATTCTTCTCACTGACTACCAATGTAAGGAACATTCTTCTCACTGATCACCAATGTAAGGAACATTCTTCTCACTGATCACCAATGTAAGGAACAATCTTCTCACTGATCACCAATGTAAGGAACAATCTTCTCACTGACTACCAATGTAAGGAACATTCTTCTCACTGATCACCAATGTAAGGAACATTCTTCTCACTGACTACCAATGTAAGGAACATTCTTCTCACTGATCACCAATGTAAGGAACATTCTTCTCACTGATCACCAATGTAAGGAACATTCTTCTCACTGATCACCAATGTAAGGGACATTCTTCTCACTGATCACCAATGTAAGGGACATTCTTCTCACTGATCACCAATGTAAGGGACATTCTTCCCACTGATCACCAATGTAAGGAACATTCTTCTCACTGATCACCAATGTAAGGGACATTCTTCTCACTGATCACCAATGTAAGGGACATTCTTCTCACTGATCACCAATGTAAGGGACATTCTTCCCACTGATCACCAATGTAAGGAACAATCTTCTCACTGACTACCAATGTAAGGAACATTCTTCTCACTGATCACCAATGTAAGGAACATTCTTCTCACTGACCACCAATGTAAGGAACAATCTTCTCACTGATCACCAATGTAAGGAACATTCTTCCCACTGATCACCAATGTAAGGAACATTCTTCTCACTGATCACCAATGTAAGGGACATTCTTCTCACTGATCACCAATGTAAGGAACATTCTTCTCACTGACCACCAATGTAAGGAACAATCTTCTCACTGATCACCAATGTAAGGAACATTCTTCTCACTGATCACCAATGTAAGGAACATTCTTCTCACTGACCACCAATGTAAGGGACATTCTTCTCACTGATCACCAATGTAAGGGACATTCTTCCCACTGATCACCAATGTAAGGAACATTCTTCTCACTGATCACCAATGTAAGGAACATTCTTCTCACTGATCACCAATGTAAGGAACATTCTTCTCACTGATCACCAATGTAAGGGACATTCTTCCCACTGACCACCAATGTAAGGGACATTCTTCCCACTGACCTTCAATGTAAGAGACATTCTTCCCACTGACCACCAATGTAAGGGACATTCTTCCCACTGACCACCAATGTAAGGGACATTCTTCCCACTGACCTTCAATGTAAGAGACATTCTTCCCACTGACCACCAATGTAAGAGACATTCTTCTCACTGATTACCAATGTAAGGAACATTCTTCTCACTGATCACCAATGTAAGGAACATTCTTCCCACTGATCACCAATGTAAGGAGCATTCTTCTCACTGATCACCAATGTAAAGAGCATTCTTCCCACTGATCACCAATGTAAGGGACATTCTTCTCACTGATCACCAATGTAAAGACCATTCTTCTCACTGATCACCAATGTAAGGAACATTCTCCCCACTGATCACCAATGTAAGGGACATTCTTCTCACTGATCACCAATGTAAGGAACATTCTTCTCACTGATCACCAATGTAAGGGACATTCTTCTCACTGATCACCAATGTAAGGAACATTCTTCCCACTGACCACCAATGTAAGAGACATTCTTCTCACTGATCACCAATGTAAGGGACATTCTTCTCACTGATCACCAATGTAAGGGACATTCTTCTCACTGATCACCAATGTAAGGAACATTCTTCCCACTGATCACCAATGTAAGGGACATTCTTCCCACTGATCACCAATGTAAGGGACATTCTTCTCACTGATCACCAATGTAAGGAACATTCTTCCTACTGATCACCAATGTAAGGAACATTCTTCTCACTGATCACCAATGTAAGGAACATTCTTCTCACTGATCACCAATGTAAGGGACATTCTTCCCATTGATCACCAATGTAAGAGACATTCTTCATACTGACCACCAATGTAAGGGGCATTCTTCATACTGACCACCAATGTAAGGGGCATTCTTCATACTGACTACCAATGTAAGGAACATTTTCCTACAGACTACCATTGTATGGGACATTCCTCCCACTGACCACCAATAAATTGGTTTTATAAGAGGTTCCACAAGAAAATAATTTCAAGGGTTACTTTGGGGTAAAAAAAAAAAAAAAGGTTGAGAATGGCTGCTCAATAGTGTTCCCTTTTGCTCCTTCCCCAACAGCTACATGTAGGGGTGGGTGGAGGAGCTGGGTCAGCACAGAAAGTAATCAGACACTCCCAAAGGAGTAGAGAACTATTTTGAGGAAGGGGGCAGTGCCAAGGACCTGTCTCTTCCCGGAATAGTCACATTTTCTACCAAGTCCAGAATCACATTGTATGTGAATTAAAAAAGTCATTTATGAACGGGGGAAATTGCAGCCAGTAAGTCGTAAGCTGCTGGGCTGTGCAGTGGCCCTTTAAGACACTGGCAGCGCGGCCTGTGCGCCATCTGCTTCCTGCGACTCTCCCCAATAATAAATGCACATCGCCTCCAAAGGGGCTCATTATATCATTGTAGAGACGTTTCTCTAAAGCTCGGGATGATTTTTCAGTGGAGTAGCCCTCAGCAAAATGTATTATGCATTGCCTCCTGATAAACAGACCGCTGTTATGTAAGTGTTCTGAGAGAGACAGAGCGGCTTAGACAAGCCAAGAAAAAAAAAATGAAAAAGATTAAAAAAAAAACGCAGTTTGGGTCTGTGTGCGCTAGAGCGCGGAACCCGGAGATGGGAGGAAGAGTTTAAGAAAGACAGGAAGTTCTGGGAGCATTCCAGGAGGACCTCTCTCCTCCGTCTCTCACCTTCTCTCCGCTTCGGGAGGGGGGGGGTCATTGAGAAAAGAAAAAACTGCCGACAGCCAGAGAAGGCGATATGAAATGTAAACCGCATGTCGCACATTTGATCAGTGTGAACTTTTTGGATGCCTTCTTTTTTTGGGGATTTTTACTTATTCCGAGTCAGTAACTGCAGAAAGCTGAGCTCCAGGAATGGATTACATTGTATTGTTACATTGCTCCAACTTGGATCAATAGAAGTCATATATGCCATACCGGAGGGACTGCTATGGAACTGGAGAATCACTGGAGCTAAAGAGGAACCCCAGTTAACAAAAATAAAGAAAATACCCTATCTGCTGACTTTTAATAAACACTTGAAGGCCTCTTCTGACACGTTTTTTAAAAATCTGTATTTTTTTAGTAGAAAGTTACTTCGCATCCCCAAAATTTATATATATATACACAGTAAGGGGGTGAAAGGCATTTGATCCCCTGCTGATTTTGTACGTTTGCCCACATCCCTGCAATAAACCATTGCGCCCCCTCCTGCTCACCCCTTGTCCCGGCTCTGCTTTGGCAGCTGGTAAACAAAAGACGTACAGTGAGGGGAAAAAAGTATTTGATCCCCTGCTGATTTTGTAGGTTTGCTCACAAAGAAATGATCAGTCTATAATTTTAATGGTCGGTTTATTATAACAGTGAGAGACAGAATAACAACAAAAATATCCCAAAAAAGTTATAAATTGATTTGCATTTTAATGCGTGAAATAAGTATTTGATCCTCCCATCAATTAGCAAGATTTCTGGCTCTCGGGTGTCTTCTATACAGGTAACAAGCTGAGATTAGGAGCACTCCCTTAAAGGGAGTGCTCCTAATCTCAGCTTGTTACCTGTATAAAAGACACCTGTCCACAGAAGCAATCAGATTCCAATCTCTCCACCATGGCCAAGACCAAAGAGCTGTCCAAGGATGTCAGGGACAAGATTGTAGACCTACACAAGGCTGGAATGGGCTACAAGACCCTCACCAAGCAGCTTGGTGAGAAGGCGACAACAGTTGGTGCGATTGTTCACAAATGGAAGAAACACAAAATAGCAGTCAATCTCCCTCAGTCTGGGGCTCCATGGAAGATCTCACCTCATGGAGTTTCAATGATCATGAGAACGGTGAGGAACCAGACCAGAACTACACAGGAGAATCTTGTCAATGATCTCAAGTTAGCTGGGACCATAGTCACCAAGAAAACAATTGGTAACAAACACACTACGCCGTGAAGGACTGAAATCCTGCAGCACCCGCAAGGTCCCCCTGCTCAAGAAAGCACATGTACAGGACCGTCTGAAGTTTGCTAATTAACTTCTGAATGATTCAGAGGAGAACTGGGTTGTGGTCAGATGAGACCAAAATCGAGCTCTTTGGCATCAACTCAACTCGCTGTGTTTGGAGGAGGAGGAATGCTGCCCATGACCCCAAGAACACCATCCCTACCGTCAAACATGGAGGTGGAAACATTATTCTTCTGGGGGGGGGGGGTTTCTTTTAAGGGACAGGACAACTTCACCGCATCAAAGGGACAATGGACGGGGCCATGTACTGTCAAATCTTCGGTGAGAACTTTCTTCCCTAAGCCAGGGCATTGAAAATGGATCGTGGATGGGTATTCCACATGAAAATGACCCAAAACACACGGCCAAGTCAACAAAGGAGTGGTTCCAGAAGCACATTAAGGTCCTGGAGTGGCCTAGCCAGTCTCCAGACCTTAATCCCATAGAAAGTATGTGGAGGGGGCTGAAGGTTCGAGTTACCAAACGTCAGCCTGGAAACCTTAATAACTGCAAAGAGGACAAAATCCCTCCTGAGATGTGTGCAAACCTGGTCACCAACTACAAGAAACGTCTGACCTCTGTGATCACCAACAAGGGTTTCTCCACCAACTACTAAGTCATGTTTTGTGAAGGGGTCAAATACTTATTTCACTCATCAAAATGCAAATCAGTTTATAACTTTTTTTAAATGTTTTTCTGGATATTTTTGTTGTTATTCCGTCGATAACTGTTATAATAAAACGACCAATAAAATTATAGACTGATCATTTCTTTGTCAGTGGGCAAACGTACAAAATCAGCAGGGGGTCAAATACTTTTTCCCCTCATATATATATATATATATATATATATATAATTTTACCAAAAGTATTGGGATGCCTGCCTTTACATGCAACCCTGTATCTCCATCTTCCCCTGCTGGTATGACTCATCAATATTTAAAGGCTCCCTGCTAGGCCAACTTCCAGGGATTGGCCAGGAGCCTCCAAATATGCTGAACAACCCCTCCTAGACTCCATCCACTATCTTCCTGAATGTTCTCCAACACTCTGGAAACAGGGGGAGACACCAGAGAGCTGCTGAGAAGAGTCATCCAGCCCTAAACTCTAATAACCCTGACCCAATTGCAGCCACACAAATTTACAGCATGAGTCAAGTGTATGGTTTGCCTGCTCTACTTCTAGCACACACTAGAGGGTGCTACATATGGATTGCAGGGGTTGTTACCGATGTGGTGAAAATTTCATGTCAATAGCACCTTTAGAAATACACTCTATTACCAAAAGTATTGGGACGCCTGCTTTCACATGCACATGAACTTTAATGGCATCCCAGTCTTAGTCCGTAGGGCTGAATTGGCCCACCCTTTGCAGATATAACAGCTTCAACTCTTCTGGGAAGGCTGTCCACAAGGTTTAGGAGTGTGTCTATGGGAACGTTTGACCATTCTTCCAGAAGCGCATTTGTGAGGTCAGGCACTGATGTTGGACGAGAAGGCCTGACTTGCAGTCTCCGCTCCGATTCATCCCAAAGGTGTTTTATTGGGTTGAGGTCAGGACTCTGTGCAGGCCAGTCAAGTTCCTTTACCCCAAACTCGCTCATCCATGTCTTTATAGACCTTGCTTTGTGCACTGGTCCCAATCATTTGGTGGAGGGGGGATTATGATGTGGGGTTGTTTTTCAGGGGTTGGGCTTGGCCCCTTAGTTCCAGTGAAGGGAACTCTTAAGGCGTCAGCATACCAAGACATTTTGGACAATTTCATCTTCCCAACTTTGAGGGAACAGTTTGGGGACGGCCCCTTCCTGTTCCAACATGACTGCCCACCAGTGCACAAAGCAAGGTTCATAAAGACTTTCTTTCCTTTCCTTTCCTCCTTCCCCTTCCATTTCTACCTTTCCTATCACTTTATTCCTTAACTTTTTTCCTTACTTCCCTTTCTACCTTCCTTCCTCATTTCCTTCCTTTCTATTTCCTTCTCTCCTCTGGAAACAACTCAGAAATAAGCAGGCATGTTATGTCCTCGATGGTACTTGGAATATGAAGGCTTAGAACTTATGACAATTTTGCTGTCTGTGCTGCGCTCCCCTCATTGCTTGTATGAGTGTCACAGGGACAGGAAGTGAGAGAAAATCTCCCTAATGAAGTCAGAGAAAATCTCCCTAATGAAGTCAGAGATAACAATAAAAATAAACAAAGAAGAAAAATGCATCATGACAAACGTGATGTTTCTACCATTTTTATCTTCTTTTTATTTTTTTATATATGGAAATCTGAAATACATTTTTACTTAAAGCGAAACTAACTTTTCACACAAATAGAGCTTTCTTTTGGAGGTATTTGATCTCCACTGTTTTTTTTTTTTTTTCATTATATAAACAAAAAAAAACTGAAAATTTTGAAAAAAATATATATATTTTTTTTACTTTTGGTTATAAAAGATATCCAATAAAATAAAATAAAATAAAAATCAAATTCCTTTATAAATTTAGGCCAAAATGTATTCTGCTACGTCTTTTTTAAAACAAAAATACCAATAAATGTATATTGATTGGTTTGTGTGAAAGCTATAGCGCCTACAAATTATGGGATATATACTGTATTTTTTTTTTTTCCATACTAGTAATGGCGGTGATCAGCGATTTATAGACGTGCAATTCGCTTCGCACCAAATTCATTTTTTATAACGAATTTCGACAAATTCGTTAATTCGTAAATATCTGAATTAACAAATTTTTCCTAAATTCTAAAATCTGTAAATTCTGAAATTTGTAAATTCTGAAATTTGTAAATTCGAAGATCCAAAAACCAGAAAATCTGAAATAATAACCAACTAATAATAACTTAACTATTACCAACTATTAAATTATAGGTATTGGAATTTCCTTTCAAATTTGGCTGTTAGTGAACGTAACGAATACGAATTTATCCGAAGTTACGAATTATCTGAAATAAATGCCGTATCTAAACGAATGGAACGTAACAAATTAATAATAATAAATAACAATAATAATAAAAAAATGTTCCATTTGTTTAGATGCGGCATTCGTTATTTCGGATAATTCGTAAAGTCAGATAAATTCGTATTCATTACGTTCACTAACAGACAAATTTTAAAGGAAATTCCAATACTTATCATTTAATAGTTATTCTTTCGAATTTACGAATTGCGATCAATGAATTACCTGAAAAACTAAAAAAGAAAAATACGAATAAAACGAAAACGAACTAATTTTTCGGCAGTGCACATGTCTAGCGACTTATAATGGGACTGCAATAGTGCGGAGGCAATCTGACACTAACTGACACTGGGTGGGAACTGACACTGACATCACCAGTGACACTAATACAGTGATCAGTGATAGCAACATATACTGTCACTGTACTAATGACACTGGCTGGAAAGTGGTTAACATCTCGGCGATCAAGGGGTTAAATGCATGCCTAACAAGTGTAATGTGTGCTGATTTTTACTAATGATCTCTTTTTCTCTTACCCCTGAAACAGGGACAAGAAACAGAGAGATTGTTCCCTCTGTATAAAGCTCTGTGTTGATTGTCAACACAAGGCTCTGGACTGTGATTGGATACAGATGATCAGAAGGTCCCGGACAATGATTTATCAGCTGTGTCCAATCACAGTCCAGAGCCTTGTGTTGACAATCAACACAGAGCTTTATACAGAGGGAACAATCTCTCTGTTTCTTGTCCCTGTTTCAGAGATGAGAAAAGAAGACATCATAAGTACAAAGACAGCAGGTGTCGGCGGAAGGGCGCCCGCGCATGCACCCTAAATCCCAGAGACAGGCAGCGATGTACCAGTACATCGCTTTGCCTGTTGGGCCCCCCCATCCCATTACATTGCAAGCGGGCTTTCCGTAAGTGGCCAAAGAGCGATGTAGCATTTATCGGCGTATAACTCGCACTGCAATGATGTGAAATGGTGAGGCTGCAGATGGGCACTGGTGAGGCTGCATTAATAAGCAATGGTGAGGCTGCAGATGGGCACTGATCAGGCTGCAATGATTGGCAATAGTGAGGATGCTGATTGGCACTGATCAGGCTTCATTAAAGGGAAATGGTGAGGCTATCGATGGGCACTGATCAGGTTGCATTAATGGGAAATGGTGAGGCTGTCCATGGGCACTGATCAAGCTGCATTAATGGACAATGGTGAGGCTGCAGATGGGCACCGATCAGGCTGCAATGATGGGCAATGGCGAGGCTGCATTAATGGGCAATGGTGAGGCTGCAGATAGGCACTGATCAGGCTGCAATGATGGGCAATGGCGAGGCTGCAGATGGCCACTGATCAGGCTGCATTAATGGACAAACGTAAGGCTGCAGATGGGCACTGATCAGGCAACAATGATGGGCAATGGCGAGGCTGCAGATGGGCACTGATCAGGCTGCATTAATGGGAAATGGTGAGGTTACAGATGGGCACTGGTGAGGCTGTCGATGGGCACTGATCAGGCTGCATTAATGGGAAATGGTGAGGTTACAGATGGGCACTGGTGAGGCTGTCGATGGGCACTGATCAGGCTGCAATGATTGGCAATGGTGAGGCTGCAGATGGGCACTGATCAGGCTGCATTAATGGGAAATGGTGAGGTTACAGATGGGCACTGGTGAGGCTGTTGATGGGCACTGATCAGGCTGCAATGATTGGCAATGGTGAGGCTGCAGATGGGCACTGATCAGGCTACAATGATGGGCAATGGCGAGGCTGCAGATGGGCACTGATCAGGCTGCATTAATGGGCAATGGTGAGGTTACAGATGGGCACTGGTGAGGCTGTTGATGGGCACTGATCCTTATTTTGCTTCAAAGTTCTTTATTTAAAATTTAAGGTTTTTTTCCTGAAACTTCCCTCTTAAAAGTAAGGTGCTTGTTATATGCCGACTGCTGGGATGTATGACATAATTTTCACCTAAGTCAGAAACAGGAAGTGACTGAAGAAATGTAAAAAAAAAAAAAAAGTATAAAACTAGTAAATATAATCGACCCTCCTATCTATTTGCTAATGCTGGCAGCATAAGGATTAAAAAAAAGTTCATGTTGAGTGAGAGAATTTAGTTGAAGAAAGCATTAAAAAAATAAATAAATACTCCATCCACAAAGAATTGGTTTAAAGCGACTCTAGGAGAAGCCGGTAGGATATTTGGCGTCCTCGCGGTTCCCTCCACGCCGCGCTCTCCTTAGTATAAATTTGCACCTTTCCAGTTTAAAGCCGGCCGGGCCGCTTTCTAGAAGATGTGAATAAACAGCCCCAGCCATTCTTATTGATCCCGTCAGCCCGAGCGTCTGGTAATTATGAGCACAGGGGGGGGCGTCTGGTGAACGCAGTGCTTTCCATTACCACGTTGCCTTCTAAACGTTTTCTCCAGAAAGGTCACCTCTCCAGAGGCGGGCGGCCGGGCCGCATTGTCATCGCCTAGGATCTATTTTTTTTTTTTTTATCTGTCTGAGCTAATACCTGAGCTGGCAGCTTTTGTCTCTCGCCTCTTCCGCTCCTCGGCTGATGACAGCTCACAAAAAGTAGGAATGTTTAATCGATAGATCGGTATTGTCTGCGAGGTGTCATTATGTGCGCCGGGGGGGCCGGATCTCAGGCCTTCTTTTGTCATCTTTCGCTCGCCGAGCAAGTTTGAAAATGAGCTTTTAAATCGTTTAATGTTTTGTGTTTTGTGTTTTGTTTTTTCCCAGCTATATTATCGATCGAATCTCATTGTTGGGCTGGGTGATCCGGGGGTACCTGGCTGAAGTTTGCATGCTGGCTTATCGGGGGGCTCGCGCCTTGGTTCAGGGGATCGATACCGGCCAGGGCTTTATCCACATGGAGTTTGTAGGTTCTGAAAATGTTTTGTCTGCGTTTTCTTGGGGCGTCGTGATTTTCCGAGAACTTGCTGCCTCTCAAGCCTCAGCAGATGGTCGGACATTCCCAGACCTGATGCTCAGGTCCCAGACAGACCCCAACGGGATCCATATTCAAACAGCAGCCCTGAGGAAGCCCCCCCGAAACATGTTGGCTACATTCTACCATCTATACTCCAAATAAAGCAGTTTATTCCACAACTACTGCATTTGGGGAGCTCCATTACATTCACTTCCTTTGACCACTACGGGAGCGACCACTTGGCCGCCCCCTGAGGTAGCAGCCCATACCCATAACAGTGGTTACCATCTTCACAAAACAGTTGGGCATCAAACTCTGGAAAGAAACCTTTCTTGCCTTGCCTTTTGGACCTCCTATCTACAACCAGCGACCAACCAAGTCAGTCCAGCGCGATCTCTACCCTTCAAGAACATACCTGTGGCTTGCTTCGTCTATGACTAAATTGCTTAGCGAAAATCTGTTTCCTGCAGGACATCGCTTCTATTACCTTGCCGTGTTGCTGCCCACCGGGGAGGTCCTGCAAGTTGCATTTTTTTCTGAGCTCCGGGGTGCAGCAGGGTGACCTGTGTTGGCAATAGGAATGGGGTTCGGGTTCACCTCTACCATGGGTTCTCCAGCAGGTTTGAAATTCACAGTCCCAAAAATTTCATCAGAACTCATTCCGAAATCATCAGATGTAAAGAAATTTGGATACATACAGCGGGTAAAATAAGTATTGAACATGTCACCATTTTTCTAGGTAAATATACACTATATTACTAAAAGTATTGGGACACCTGCCGTTTACACGCACATGAACTTTAATGGCATCCCAGTCTTAGTCCATAGGGTTTGGCCCCTCCTAGACTCCGTCCACTATCTTCCTGAATGTTCTCCAACACTCTGGAAACAAAGGGAGACACCAGAGAGCTGCTGAGAAGAGTCATCCAGCCCTAAACTCTAATAACCCTGACCCAATTGCAGACTCACAAATTTACAGCATGAGTCAAGTGTATGGTTTGCCTGCTCTACTTCTAGCACACACTAGAGGGTGCTACATATGGATTGCAGGGGTTGTTACCGACGTTGTGAAAATTTCATGTCAATAGCACCTTTAGAAATACACTATATTAGCAAAAGTATTGGGACGCCTGCCTTCACACGCACCTGAACTTTAATGGCATCCCAGTCTTAGTCCGTAGGGTTCAATATTGAGTTGGCCCACCCTTTGCAGCTATAACAGCTTCAACTCTTCTGGGAAGGCCGTCCACAAGGTTTAGGAGTGTGTCTATGGGAATGTGTGGGAACAGTTTGGTGATGGCCTCTCAACATGACTGCGCTCCAGTGCACAAAGCAAGGTCCATAAAGACATGGATGAGCGAGTTTGGGGTGGAGGAACTTGACTGGCCTGCACAGAGTCCTGACCTCATACCAATAGAACACCTTTGGGATGAATTCGAGCGGAGACAGCAAGCCAGGCCTTCTCGTCCAACATCAGTGCCTGACCTCACAAATGCGCTTCTGGAAGAATGGTCAAACATTCCCATAGACACCCTCCTAAACCTTGTGGTTTAGGAGGGTGTCCTCCCAGGCTCCTCCCACGTACATAAGTATCACAGGCTCCTCCCACAAACATAAGTATCACAGGCTCCTCCCACGTACATAAGTATCACAGGCTCCTCCCATGTACATAAGTATCACAGGCTCCTCCCATGTACATAAGTACCACAGGCTCCTCCCATGTACATAAGTATCACAGGCTCCTCCCACGTACATAAGTATCACAGGCTCCTCCCATGTACATAAGTCTCTCAGGCTCCTCCCATGTACATAAGTATCACAGGCTCCTCCCATGTACATAAGTATCACAGGCTCCTCCCATGTACATAAGTATCACAGCCTTTCATCAATACTTTGGTGAAGCTCCTTTGGCACCAATTACAGCCTCAAGTCTTTTTGAGTATGATGCTACAAGCTTGGCACACCGATTTTTGGGCAATCTCTCCCATTCTTCTTTGTAGGACCTCTCAAGCTCCATCAGGTTGGATGGGGAATGTCGGTGCACAGCCATTTTCAGATCTCTCCAGAGATGTTTAATCGGGTTCAAGTCTGGGCTCTGGCTGGGCCACTCAAGGACATTCACAGAGTTGTCCCGTAGCCACTCCTTTGTTATCTTGGCTGTGTACTTAGGATCGTTGTCCTGTTGGAAGATGAACCTTCGCCCCAGTCTGAGGTCCAGAGGAGCAGGTTTTCATCAAGGATGTCTCTCTACATTGCTGCATTCATCTTTCCCTCGATCCTGACTAGTCTCCCATTTCCTGCTGCTAAAAAACATCCCCGCAGCATGATGCTGCCACCACCATGTTTCACTGTAGGGATGGTATTGGCCAGGTGATGAGCGGTGCCTGGTTTCCTCCAGACATGATGCTTGCCATTCAGGCCAAAGAGTTCAATCTTTGTTTCATCAGAAAAGAGAATTTTGTTTCTCATGGTCTGAGAGTCCTTCAGGTGCTTTTTGGCAAACTCCAGGTGGGCTGTCATGTGCCTTTTACTGAGGAGTGGCTTCCGTCTGACCACTCTACCATACAGATCTGATTGGAGGAGTACTGCAGAGATGATTGTTCTGGAAGGTTCTCCTCTCCACAGAGAAACACTGGAGCTCTGTCAGAGTGACCATCGGGTTCTTGGACACCTCCCTAAGGCCCTTCTCCCCCAATCGTTCAGTTTGGCCGGGTGGCTCTCTCTAGGAAGAGTCCTGGTGGTTCCAAACTTCTTCCATTTACAGATGATGGAGGCCACTGTGCTCATTGGGACCTTCAATGCTGCAGAAATGTTTCTGTACCCTTCCCCAGATCTGTGCCTCCATACAATCCTGTCTCGGAGGTCTACTTTTTGTGCTCTGACATGCACTGTTATCTGTGGGACCTTCTATAGACAGGTGTGTGCCTTTCCAAACCATGTCCAATCAACTGAATTTACCACAGGTGGACTCCAATCAAGTTGTAGAAACATCTCAAGGATGATCGGTGGAAACAGGAGGCACCTGAGTTTAATTGTGAGTGTCATGGCAAAGGCTGTGATACTTATGTACATGGGAGGAGCCTGTGATACTTATGTACATGGGAGGAGCCTGTGATACTTATGTACATGGGAGGAGCCTGTGATACTTATGTACATGGGAGGAGCCTGTGATACTTATGTACATGGGAGGAGCCTGTGATACTTATGTACATGGGAGGAGCCTGTGATACTTATGTACATAGGAGGAGCCTGTGATACTTATGTACATGGGAGGAGTCTGTGATTCTTATGTACATGGGAGGAGTCTGTGATACTTCTGTACATGGGAGGAGCCTGTGATACTTATGTAAATGGGAGGAGGCTGTGATACTTATGTACATGGGAAGAGCCTGTGATACTTATGTACATGGGAGGAGCCTGTGATACTTATGTACATGGGAGGAGCCTGTGATACTTATGTACATGGGAGGAGCCTGTGATACTTATGTACATGGGAGGAGCCTGTGATACTTATGTACATGGGAGGAGCCTGTGATACTTATGTACATGGGAGGAGTCTGTGATACTTATGTACATGGGATTTTTTTCCTTTTTTATTTGTAGTAAATTTGCAAAGATTTCAAACAAACTTCTTTCACGTTGTCATTATGGGGGATTGTTTGTAGAATTTTGAGAAAAATAATACATTTAATCCATTTTGGAATGAGGCTGTAACATAACAAAATGTGGAAAAAGTGAAGCGCTGTGAATACTTTCCGGATGCGCTGTACGTTGAAGTTTAATGAATGTTAAGCAGGATCCTTAAAAAAGAACCCAAGCCTGTCAATCCCTACTCAGCAACTAAGTCAGAAAATTCCGCTCTTCCTTGCCGGGTTCACCCACGTTTTGCGGGTTTTGCGTGAGCGTAAATCTGTCGCCGCTGCCACCCAAACTCCGCTAATTAGCTAGCATGCAGGCGCGGTTCGCTCTCATTAACGGTGTCACAGAGCAGTCTGGTCTCTCTAGGAGCCCACCTCCTTCTCTCTCCGGCGTGCCTCTGTTAGATAAACGAGCAAACACAAAGCTGACATTTCCGAGCAGACGGCGATAATAGAGCGGGTCGCCGTATCGTTTAACCCTCCCATGGCTGAACGGGCAAGCTCGTGCAAATCGCTCATCACTGACGAGACTCGGGGGGGGGGGGGATTTTGTCCTCGCTAATCGTGACAGCTGTGCAAGTGATCTCGCTGAGACTTTTTTTTTTTTTTTTTTTTTAACCCCAGCTGTAAGGGGGCCTCAAAACTTTGATGGATGACAACCCAAAGCCCACGTTCACATTGAAGCGACCCGTCAAATCACATGACAAGTCGCAGGCTATTGCCGGCAATGGCGCGCTCCAATCGGTGCGACGCCGACTTTGCAGTGCCGCACCGATTTGCAGATTTCGCACTGGAAGTCACGGCTTGGAAATCGTGCGATTTCAGATAGAGTTGCACAATTTCAAAGCCGTGTTCAGTGTGAACGAGGGCTGAAAAGAAAAAAAAATCAGCCAACGTGCTGGAAAATAGTCATCACCATTACGAGAAGCTAAATGGGCAACCGGCGCAGTGCTGGTATAAGATCATCCAGCACCCAGGGAAAAGATCCCAAATTGCGCTCAGTCTATAATTTTATTGGTCGGTTTATTTTAACAGTGAGAGACAGAATATGAACAAAAATATCCAGAAAAATGCATTTGAAAAAAGTTATAAATTGATTTGCCTTTTAATGAGTGAAATAAATATTTGACCCCTTCACAAAACATGACTTTTCAGTACTTGGTGGAGAAACCCTTGTTGGTAATCACAGAGGTCAGACGTTTCTTGGAGTTGGCCTCCAGGTTTGCACACATCTCAGGAGGGATTTTGTCCTCTTTGCAGATCTTCTCCGAGTCATTAAGGTTTCCAGGCTGATGTTTGGTAACTCGAACCTTCAGCTCCCTCCACATATTTTCTATGGGATTAAGGTCTGGAGACTGGCTAGGCCACTCCGGGACCTTAATGTGCTTCTTCTTGAGCCACTCCTTTGTTGCCTTGGCCCTGTGTTTTGGGGTCATTGTCATGCTGGAATACTCATCCACCACCCATTTTTAATGCCCTGGCTGAGGGAAGGAGGTTCTCACCCAAGAT
Organism: Aquarana catesbeiana; assembly: GCF_042186555.1. Lineage (NCBI taxonomy): Eukaryota > Metazoa > Chordata > Amphibia > Anura > Ranidae > Aquarana > Aquarana catesbeiana. The sequence continues at coordinate 8,544,006 of NC_133335.1, forward strand.
TTGATGGTACATGACCCCGTCCATCATCCCTTTTGATGCGGTGAAGTTGTCCTGTCCCCTTAGCAGAAAAACACCCCCAAAGCATAATGTTTCCACCTCCATGTATGACGGTGGGGATGGTGTTCTTGGGGTCATAGGCATCATTCCTCCTCCTCCAAACACGGTGACTTGAGTTGATGCCAAAGAGCTCGATTTTGGTCTCATCTGACCATAACACTTTCCCCCAGTTCTCCTCTGAATTCATTCAGATGTTCATTAGTAATCTTCAGACGGCCTGTACATGGGCTTTCCTGAGCAGGGGGACCTTGAGGGCGCTGCAGGATTTCAGTCCTTCACGGTGTAGTGTGTTACCGATTGTTTTCTTGGTGACTATGGTCCCAGCTGAGATCATTGAGAAGATTCTCCTGTGTAGTTCTGGGCTGATTCCTCACCGTCCTCATGATCATTGAAACTCCACGAGGTGAGATCTTCCATGGAGCCCCAGACCGAGGGAGACTGACAGTTATTTTGTGTTTCTTCCATTTGTGAATAATCGCACCAACTGTTGTCACCCTCTCACCAAGCTCCTTGGCGATGGTCTTGTAGCCCATTCCAGCCTTGTGTAGGTCTACAGTCTTGTCCCTGACATCCTCGGACAGCTCTTTGGTCTTGGCCATGGTGGAGAGATTGGAATCTGATCGATTGCTTCTGTGGACAGGTGTCTTTTATACAGGTAACAAGCTGAGATTAGGAGCACTCCCTTTAAGAGAGTCCTCCTAATCTCAGCTCGTTACCTGTATAGAAGACACCTGGGAGCCAGAAATCTTGCTGATTGATAGGGGATCAAATACTTATTTCACTCATTAAAATGCAAATCAATTTATAACTTTTTTGAAATGCGTTTTTCTGGATATTTTTGTTGTTATTCTGTCTCTCACTGTTATAATAGACCGACCAATAAAATTATAGACTGATCATTTCTTTGTCGGCGGGCAAATGTACAAAATCAGCAGAGGGATCAAATACTTTTTTTCCCATCACTGTACGTTTTTGTTTACCACCCGCTAAAGCAGGGCCGGGACAAGGGGTGGGCAGGAAGGGGGCTCCATGGTTTATTGCAGGGTTGGGGGCACCCTAACCCTATAGGGAAAAGGGGGGGCACAATGGTTTATTGCAGGGATGGGGGTACCCTAACCCTAAAGGAAAGGGGGGGAGCACAGTGGTTTATTGCAGGGATGGGGGTACCCTAATCCTAAGGGAAAAAGGGGGGCGCAATGGTTTATTGCAGGGTTGGGGGCACCCTAACCCTGAGGGAAAAGGGGGGGGCACAATGGTTTATTGCAGAGATGGGGGCACCCTAACCCTAAGGGAAAAGGGGGGGCACAATGGTTTATTGCAGGGTTGGGGGCACCCTAACCCTAAGGGAAAAGGGGGGGCACAATGGTTTATTGCAGGGTTGGGGGCACACAAACCCTAAGGGAAAAGGGGGGGCACAATGGTTTATTGCAGAGATGGGGGCACCCTAACCCTAAGGGAAAAGGGGGGGCACAATGGTTTATTGCAGGGTTGGGGGCACACTAACCCTAAGGGAAAAGGGGGGGGCACAATGGTTTATTGCAGGGTTGGGGGCATGCTAACCCTAAGGGAAAAGGGGGGGGGGCACAATGGTTTATTGCAGGGATGGTGGCACCCTAACCCTAACGGAAAAGGGGGGGCTCAATGGTTTATTGCAGGGATGGTGGCACCCTAACCCTAAGGGAAAAGGGGGGGCTCAATGGTTTATTGCAGGGATGGTGGCACCCTAACCCTAAGGGAAAAGGGGGGGCTCAATGGTTTATTGCAGGGATGGTGGCACCCTAACCCTAAGGGAAAATGGGGGGGGGCACAATGGTTTATTGCAGGGATGGTGGCACCCTAACCCTAACGGAAAAGGGGGTCTCAATGGTTAATTGCAGGGATGGTGGCACCCCAACCCTAAGGGAAAAGGGGGGGCGCAGTTTGGGATCTTTTCTATGGGCGCTGGATGATCTTATTCCAGCACTGTGCCAATAGAATATTTTCGCTCTATCGCAGTTCTCGGAAATGCAAAGAAAGATTCTTTAGCGGCCCATTTGCTTGCAAAAAAGAAATAAAAAATGAGTAAACCGATGACTAGTCGATTATTTTTTGCACGCGACCGATAAGGTATAAAACCGTTACCGGATGGCGGTGAAACACAGATTGGGGTTGGCTGCCAAAAAAACAGCACCCCCCCTCTGCCCTGCGAAGGGCTTTGGTTTTTCACGATCCGACGGGTCAATCAAGGTGAATAAAATGGCGCCGTTTTTTCTAAACTGCAATCCAACTCCGTCTTTGCAGCAAACTCTTTTTTTTTTTCCCTCTCTCCCCTTCTTGCTATTTCGGTTGCCTGTGGCAGGGAGGAAGTTGTGCTATCTCTGTGCCTCCGATGGCTCCTATCAAAGGATTTTGCCGCATAGAGCATCCATAATTATCCCGCCGTCTGCAATTTGCAAAGAGCTGACAAGCTAATCCCCCCGCCGAGGCGCAGGTGAGCGGCGCGCGATACGGAGGTGAAAGGGTTACCGACGTGTTCTTTGTTCTGTTTTTTTTTTTTTTAATGTCTCCGACAAATCCCCATCCAGCGGATAGCGGGAGGAAATCTGGACTGTCAATTGCTTTTTCGGAAACAATTCAGCAGTTGTGTCTAGACAGAGCTGAGATAGAGCGCGGGCCCCCCCTCCCCCTCCCCTATCTCCCTCTGCGTGCCGTCTCACTGCGCCGCGTGTCTGCTAATTACCCTGAAATTGTTCGCCCCAAAAAACCCCCATAGAGCAGCAGGGTTTTTTTTTTTTTCTTTTGCAAATCTAGGTCATTTGACTGACATGTGTTCCTCTCTCGCGAGCCGGCTCGCTGTGCGCCATGCGGAATATGTCTGCTGGCGTTACACCGCGTCTATCCGCTGCTTACATAACCGGCTGGAAAGTTATACAAACGTATGGGGGGGGAGGGGGGCGTGTAACGGGCGCGTCACATAAAGGCGAGACTTTTCTATTGAGTGACGCGCTGAGGACCCCAGAGAGTCCGCTAATCTCATCTCTAACACTCTCCTGTAGTCATATCTGTACTATGTCTGCAGTCTCTGATCATCTCCTGTATTAAGTCTGCAGTCTCTGATCATCTCCTGTACTATGTCTGCAGTCTCTGATCATCTCCTGTATTATGTCTGCAGTCTCTGATCATCTCCTTTACTATGTCTGCAGTCTCTGATCATCTCCTGTATTATGTCTGCAGTCTCTGATCATCTCCTGTATTATGTCTGCAGTCTCTAATCACCTCCTGTATCATGTCTGCAGTCTCTGATCATCTCCTGTATCATGTCTGCAGTCTCTGATCATCTCCTGTAGTATGTCTGCAGTCTCTGATCATCTCCTGTATCATGTCTGCAGTCTCTGATCATCTCCTGTACTATGTCTGCAGTCTCTGATCATCTCCTGTACTATTTCTGCAGTCTCTGATCATCTCCTGTATTATGTCTGCAGTCTCTGATCATCTCCTGTATTATGTCTGCAGTCTCTGATCATCTCCTGTACTATTTCTGCAGTCTCTGATCATCTCCTGTACTATTTCTGCAGTCTCTGATCATCTCCTGTATTATGTCTGCAGTCTCTGATCATCTCCTGTATTATGTCTGCAGTCTCTGATCATCTCCTGTATTATGTCTGTAGTCTCTGATCATCTCCTGTACTATGTCTGCAGTCTCTGATCATCTCCTGTACTATGTCTGCAGTCTCTGATCATCTCCTGTACTATGTCTGTAGTCTCTGATCATCTCCTGTACTATGTCTGCAGTCTCTGATCATCTCCTGTACTATGTCTGCAGTCTCTGATCATCTCCTGTACTATGTCTGCAGTCTCTGATCATCTCCTGTACTATGTCTGTAGTCTCTGATCATCTCCTGTACTATTTCTGCAGTCTCTGATCATCTCCTGTATTATGTCTGCAGTCTCTGATCATCTCCTGTATTATGTCTGCAGTCTCTGATCATCTCCTGTATTATGTCTGCAGTCTCTGATCATCTCCTGTACTATGTCTGTAGTCTCTGATCATCTCCTGTATTATGTCTGCAGTCTCTGATCATCTCCTGTATTATGTCTGCAGTCTCTAATCACCTCCTGTAGTATGTCTGCAGTCTCTGATCATCTCCTGTATCATGTCTGCAGTCTCTGATCATCTCCTGTATTATGTCTGCAGTCTCTGATCATCTCTGTACTGTGTCTGCAGTCTCTGATCATCTCCTGTATTATGTCTGCAGTCTCTGATCATCTCCTGTACTATGTCTGTAGTCTCTGATCATCTCCTGTATTATGTCTGCAGTCTCTGATCATCTTCTGTATTATGTCTGCAGTCTCTGATCATCTCCTGTACTATGTCTGCAGTCTCTGATCATCTCCTGTATTATGTCTGCAGTCTCTGATCATCTCCTGTATTATGTCTGCAGTCTCTGATCATCTCCTGTATTATGTCTGCAGTCTCTGATCATCTCCTGTACTATGTCTGCAGTCTCTGATCATCTCCTGTACTATGTCTGCAGTCTCTGATCATCTCCTGTACTATGTCTGCAGTCTCTGATCATCTCCTGTACTATGTCTGCAGTCTCTGATCATCTCCTGTACTATGTCTGCAGTCTCTGATCATCTCCTGTACAATGTCTGCAGTCTCTGATCATCTCCTGTATTATGTCTGCAGTCTCTGATCATCTCCTGTATTATGTCTGCAGTCTCTGATCATCTCCTGTATTATGTCTGCAGTCTCTGATCATCTCCTGTACTATGTCTGCAGTCTCTGATCATCTCCTGTATTATGTCTGCAGTCTCTGACCATCTCCTGTACTATGTCTGCAGTCTCTGATCATCTCCTGTACTATGTCTGCAATCTCTGACCATCTCCTGTACTATGTCTGCAGTCTCTGATCATCTCCTGTATTATGTCTGCAGTCTCTGACCATCTCCTGTATTATGTCTGCAGTCTCTGACCATCTCCTGTACTATGTCTGCAGTCTCTGATCATCTCCTGTATTATGTCTGCAGTCTCTGACCATCTCCTGTATTATGTCTGCAGTCTCTGACCATCTCCTGTATTATGTCTGCAGTCTCTGACCATCTCCTGTATTATGTCTGCAGTCTCTGACCATCTCCTGTATTATGTCTGCAGTCTCTGACCATCTTTCTGTGATGTCACTCCTGTATAATAGATCTTATATCTGGAGAGCGGTGATGTCACTCCTGTATAATATATCTTATATCTGGAGAGTGGTGATGTCACTCCTGTATAATATATCTTATATCTGGAGAGCGGTGATGTCACTCCTGTATAATATATCTTATATCTGGAGAGTGGTGATGTCACTCCTGTATAATATATCTTATATCTGGAGAGCGGTGATGTCACTCCTGTATAATATATCTTATATCTGGAGAGTGGTGATGTCACTCCTGTATAATATATCTTATATCTGGAGAGCGGTGATGTCACTCCTGTATAATATATCTTCTATCTGGAGGGCGGTGATGTCACTCCTGTATAAGAGATCCTATATCTGGAGAGAAGCTTTGATTGATGTAAATACTGTAATAGGATGAGAAGCGATGGGACATTTTTACGATTACAGGACATCTCAGGATAATAATAAAACACGGAGCATGACGTCACGGAGGACGTGGACTGGATACACGGATGTCATGCCGGGGAGAAGAAGGAAATGACGTTCTTCATGAACAATAGCAGTAAAATCAAACAAATGTAATCTCTATGGGGGATTAAAGTACAGACATCAAATTATACATTAGGATAAGGAAACCCTCCGCCTGGTGGTGAACGTCAGGAACTGCAACCGAGAAAAAGAGTTTTGTAATAGAGAAGTTAGCAATGAAATGACGCGGGGAGAACTGCGCTATGTACTAATCACTTCTACACACAGCATAGATACACGACTAGATCATCCTGGAAATAACCAAAACACTTTCTGCCAAATGAAGTAGAACTTGTATGGTTTACTATATGCCTGTCATAAAACATTTGTAGATTTTATATTTTTTTCTGTCCGTTTTGAAATCCTTCCAAATTTAAACCCCAGCAATCCTCATAATGCACAACAGATTTGCCGATATATACACTATATTGTCATAATTCTCATGTGGGACCTAAAAGATGAATTGCAGGCAAGTGTCTGAATAAACAGAAAAAATACACTATATTACCAAAAGTATTGGGACACCTGCCTTTACACGCACATGAACTTTAATGACATCCCAGGCTTAGTCCGTAGGGTTCAATATTGAGTTGGTCCACCCTTTACAGCTATAACAGCTTCAACTCTTCTGGGAAGGCTGTCCACAAGGTTTAGGAGGGTGTCTATGGGAATGTTTGACCATTCTTCCAGAAGAGCATTTGTAAGGTCAGGCACTGATGTTGGACGAGAAGGCCTGGCTAGCAGTCTCCACTCTAATTCATCCCAAAGGTGTTCTATCAGCTTGAGGTCAGGACTCTGTGCAGGTAACTCAAGTTCCTCCACCCCAAACTCGCTCATCCATGTCTTTATGGACCTTGCTTTGTGCACTGGTGCGCAGTCATGTTGGAACAGGAAGGGGCCATCCCCAAACTGTTCCCACAAAGTTGGGAGCATGAAATTGTCCAAAATGTCTTGGTATGCTGACGCATTAGGAGTTCCCTTCACTGGAACTAAGGGGCCAAGCCCAACCCCTGAAAAACAACCCCCACACCATAATCCCCCCTCCACCAAATGATTTGGACCAGTGCACAAAGCAAGGTCCATAAAGACATGGATGAGCGATTTTGGGGTGGAGGAACTTGACTGGCCTGCACAGAGTCCTGACCCCAACCCAATAGAACACCTTTGGGGTGAATTAGAGCGGAGACTGCGAGCCAGGCCTTCTCATCCAACATCAGAGCCTGACCTCACAAATGCTCTTCTGGAAGAATGGTCAAACATTCCCATAGACACACTCGTAAACCTTGTGGACGGCCTTCCCAGAAGAGTTGAAGCTGTTATAGCTGCAAAGGGCGGAGCCAACTCAATATTGAACCCTCCGGACTAAGACTGGGATGTCATTAAAGTTCATGTGTGTGTAAAGGCAGGCGTCCCAATACTTTTGACTATATATATATATATAATTTCCTGTTTCAGCCCTTACAGGACATACAATTGTAACTGCTATAGGATTATTTTTGTATAAACAAACCCCAAAATGCTTCCACAGCCCCTTTTAAGTTTTGAATGGAGTAGGGGGGCTCAAACATGTTTTTTTTTTTTTTTTTTTGCAGTTTTTTTCTGTCTCATTGAGAAAATTTGCCTTCACTTCCTGTCCCGAAGACACAACAGGAAGTTGCAGAAAATATCTGCAAGGCGAGGAGAAATCACATTTTAGGAGTTAAAGTTCTGACAGGTGGAAGATTTCCCTTCTATTTCTGTAAATGTCGGTGGTTTTCCCTTTCTTTCAATTCCATTAATAGTCACCAGAACAAATAGATAGTTATTCCCCCCCCCCCCCCCAATGGGGACACAGCATAAAAACTTACAAGGGGCTCCGGGCTTTTCCTACCCCATCCAAAACTAAATAAAAAGTTGAGTGTATTTATTTAAAAAAAAAAAATGGTAAATTTGTTCTGTGCAAATCGAATGTTCTCAGGCTGTATTCTGCAGAGTGAATATGTGGGAATGGGGACAATACTACATTATGGCCACTAGATGGTGCTGAATATCATATGAAATAGGCATGCTCCTCACCACCATCTAGTGGCCATAATGTGATCTTTTCCTCATTCACACAGGTCATCTGAAGAGAATACAACCTAACATTCAATTTCTCCTGAAGTAAATTAATAAATATTTTTGATGGGCGAACAGTTATGCACACCCAATATATATATATAGAATTAAAAAAATATATAAATACAAATAAATAGTATATAAATATATATATATATAAACACACATACACACTGTATATATCCCTTTAAGTTGCTGGTCTTTCAATGTGTGCAACATCAGAGCAGACACAACACATTTTAACACAGAAAAACCCACAAATTTGCCACTTCATCCTCTAGTACAAACCTTCAATCACTCCCACAATCAATGTAAATGATACGAACGCGTTTCGCCCAATCCTGGCTGTCGTCTTAGCCAAAAGGTGTCGAGGCCATCTGCTGCCATGAATATCTTCCCAAATTATGGAGGAGCATCAGGAAGAGACGGGCCGGAACCACACACACACCTATACCTAATATCAATAATTATTATACGTGAACAAAAAAAAAAAAAAAAAACATAAAACGCAATGAATACAACTACACTTCACCTATGTAGATCGTATCGGGGATGACCTCATGTATATAGATAACATCGGGGACTAATATAAATAAAAAATAATATAATATAAACAAAAATGATATAATATGAACATGATTTTTTAAAAATATATAATAATATTAAAAAAAATAGTTTGTTTACTTTTGTTTCATTGGTTGTTATTTTTGGTGTCTATTAGGCATAAAAATTTCAAAAATAAATTCTGATAAAAAAAAATTATATATATATATATATATATATATATATATATATATATATATATATATATATATATATTTATTATTATTATATACTCCAATTATACTGTAAATATTGGTATAAAAATTTCAAAAATAAATTCTGATAAAAAATAAATAAATATATATATTATTATTATATACTCCAATTATACGGTATATATTGGCATAAAAATTTCAAAAATAAATTCTGATAAAATAATAATAATAATATATATTATAATTATTATTATATACTCCAATTATACTGTATATATTGGCATAAAAATTTCAAAAATAAATTCTGATAAAAAAATATATATATATATATTATTATTATATACTCCAATTATAATGTATATATTGGCATAAAAATTTCAAAAATAAATTCTGATAAAATAATAATAATAATATATATTATTATTATTATATACTCCAATTATACTGTAAATATTGGTATAAAAATTTCAAAAATAAATTCTGATAAAAAATAAATAAATATATATATTATTATTATATACTCCAATTATACTGTATATATTGGCATAAAAATTTCAAAAATAAATTCTGATAAAAAATAAATATATATATTATTATTATATACTCCAATTATACGGTATATATTGGCATAACAATTTCAAAAATAAATTCTGATAAAATAATAATATATATCATTATTATTATTATTATTATATACTCCAATTATACTGTATATATTGGTATAAAAATTTCAAAAATAAATTCTGATAAAAAATAAATAAATATATATATTATTATTATTATATACTCCAATTATACTGTATATATTGGCATAAAAATTTCAAATATAAATTCTGATAAAATAATAATAATAATATATATTATTATTATTATATACTCCAATTATATTGTATATATTGGTATACAAATTTCAAAAATACATTCTGATAAAAAAATAAATAAATATATATATTATTATTATATACTCCAATTATACTGTATATATTGGCATAAAAATTTCAAAAATACATTCTGATAAAAAATAAATATATATATTATTATTATATACTCCAATTATACGGTATATATTGGCATAACAATTTCAAAAATAAATTCTGATAAAATAATAATAATAATAATATATATCATTATTATTATTATTATATACTCCAATTATACTGTATATATTGGTATAAAAATTTCTAAAATAAATTCTGATAAAAAATAAATAAATATATATATTATTATTATTATATACTCCAATTATACTGTATATATTGGCATAAAAATTTCAAAAATAAATTCTGATAAAATAATAATAATAATATATATTATTATTATTATATACTCCAATTATACTGTATATATTGGTATACAAATTTCAAAAATAAATTCTGACTATATATATATATATATATATATATATATATAATTAAATACTCCAATTAAGCAGTATATTATAAGTATTAATCAAGACAAAATATCAGCAATAGCAATTTCTGCTTCTCATCCCATTTCCTGCCTCTATCATTTTTAATGATTTTCAAACTTATACAGATTTTCCAGCATAAAATCTGATTAAATAAAAAAAATAATAAAGAAATATATATACAATTTATTATTATTATTATATACTCCAATTATACTGTGTATATATTGAGTATTAATCCAGACAAAATAGTAGCTTATTATCCCATTTCCTGCCTCTATCATTTTTAATAATTTTTACACTAACAGAGATTTTCCACCATACTGGAGAATTTTCTGCCACCCTAATCTAAAGACTTATTTTGTACCATGCAGGTAGGGGGTCCCAAGGGCCTTGAAGAACATATGTGGACACCCCCCCCCACCACCACCAATATTTCTGCAGCCATGATTCATGCACTTGTTATTGGGCTGCTATTTTTTAAAGTGGAACACACACACACGTAATGTCCAATGTTTCACGTAGGGGGCACCGTCAGGAATTTTGGAGGGATAATCCTTTAATAATTCAGCCCTCTCAGCCCCCTGTTGGCAATTTGCATGAAATAGAATAAGCCCGGCCTGAGGCATCAATAAAACCCCCCCCAGGAAGGCCTTTGTACATCGTTATTAATATCTACGCTGCCAGCAGGGGGCCACAGGGCCCGTCCTGAAGAGGGTTAAGCTGGGAGATTGACAGTGCCGAGCAGCTGGGAGCGAATCCACAAACTGCAAGAGCAGCAAACAGATATCCTCCCGGGAGAGGCGATGAGACCGCACTGTCACTTCCTAATCACGGCCCATTAACCCCTCTTCTCCTTGGCACCAAACACTGAGGGGGGGCCCCCAGATGAGACCTGAATTTAAAGGGGAACTCCTGCTGACAGCTACAGGGCTGCTCTGGTGTTGTTTGAACGAGAGAAGCAAAACAAGAAATCCCTCCTCATTGATGTACATTGCATTACAGATCCTCACCTGCTTCTTCTATGTAGGTACTGGGTGATCCATGGACGCAACTTGCAGGGCTGCTGTTGGAAATCATGGGGCCCCCCGTACAGCCTACCTGAAATAAATACACCAAAATCATTATTAGCAGACACAATAACTTACAAAATTCCTAAGTCTAAAAGATAAAACTGTACTGAGGTCAGGAATAAAGCTCTCTGAGGCCTCGAGGCTCACTCACACGGGTGCTGTGACCTCTACACTGTGAATCAGTGGCTGTGGCTGTGTGTAGGAAGCCCGTGTTACACTACAAGAACACAGCCACAGGTCCTAACTTGACAGGTGGATGCAGGTGTACGGCCCCAAAGACAGTCAGTATACATTCAGGGCCCCTCACCCATACCTGCACACCTGTCAAATTAAGACTGACCTGTGGCTGTGTTCGTTCAGCCACTGCGTCCTCAGAATAACAAGGGGAACTGCTAATTCACACTGTATAGGTCAGAGAACCCGTGTAAATGAGCCTGTCATTTTTTTATTTTATTTATTTTTTTTATTTTACATTTTTATTATTTTTTTACATTTTTATTATTTTTTAAAAATTTATTACATTTTTATCATTATTATTATATTTGTTTTTTTTTTTACAATTTTTAAATTATTTATTTACACTTTTAGTAAAAAAAAATAAATTGTTGCTATGTTGAGATAAAAATGGGGATAAAAGTGATTTTGCTCCCCATTCACTCCTGGCTCCTGTGCGCTGCCCATTTACTCCTGGCTCTTGTGCGCTCCCCGTTCACTCCTGGCTCTTGTGCGCTCCCCGTTCACTCTTGGCTCTTGTGCGCTCCCCGTTCACTCCTGGGGCTCTTGTGCGCTCCCCGTTCAATCCTGGCTCTTGTGCGCTCCCCGTTCACTCCTGGCTCTTGTGCGCTCCCCGTTCACTCCTGGCTCTTGTGCGCTCCCCGTTCACTCCTGGCTCTGGTGCGCTCCCCGTTCACTCCTGTCTCTTGTGTGCTCCCCGTTCACTCCTGGCTCTTGTGCGCTCCCCGTTCACTCCTGGCTCCTGTGCGCTCCCCGTTTACTCCTGGCTCTTGTGCGCTCCCCATTCACTCCTGGCTCTTGTGCGATCCCCGTTCACTCCTGGCTCTTGTGCGGTCCCCATTCACAACTGGCTCCTGTGCGCTCCCTGATTACTCCTAGGTCTTGTGCGCTCCCCGTTCACTCCTGGCTCTTGTGCGCTCTCCATTCACTCCTGGTTCTTGTGCGGTCCACATTCACTCCTGGCTCTTGTGCGCTCCCCGTTCACTCCTAGCTCTTGTGCGCTCCCTGTTTACTCCTGGCTCTTGTGCGCTCCCCATTCACAACTGGCTCCTGTGCGCTCCCTGATTACTCCTGGCTCTTGTGCGCTCCCCATTCACTCCTGGCTCTTGTGCGCTCTCCATTCACTCCTGGCTCTTGTGCGCTCTCCATTCACTCCTGGTTCTTGTGAGCTCCCTGTTCACTCCTGGCTCCTGTGCGCTCCCTGTTCACTCCTGGCTCCTGTGCGCTCTCTGTTTACTCCTGGCTCTTGTGCGCACCCCATTCACTCCTGGCTCTTGTGCGCTCCCCGTTCACTCCTGGCTCACGTGCGCTCCCCATTTACTTCTGGCTCTTGTGCGCTCCCCGTTCACTCCTAGCTCTTGTGCGCTCCCCGTTCACTCCTAGCTCTTGTGCGCTCCCCGTTCACTCCTAGCTCTTGTGCGCTCCCCGTTCACTCCTAGCTCTTGTGCGCTCCCCGTTCGCTCCTAGCTCTTGTGCGCTCCCCGTTCACTCCTAGCTCTTGTGCGCTCCCCGTTCACTCCTAGCTCTTGTGCGCTCCCCATTCACTCCTGGCTCTTGTGCGATCCCCATTCACTCCTGGCTCTTGTGAGCTCCCCATTCACTCCTGGCTCCTGTGCGCTCCCTTTTTACTCCTGGCTCTTGTGCGCTCCCCTTCACTCCTAGCTCTTGTGCGCTCCCCGTTCACTCCTAGCTCTTGTGCGCTCCCCGTTCACTCCTAGCTCTCTGTGCGCTCCCCGTTCACTCCTAGATCTTGTGCGCTCCCCGTTCACTCCTGGCTCTTGTACGATCCCCATTCACTCCTGGCTCTTGTGAGCTCCCCATTCACTCCTGGCTCCTGTGCGCTCCCTGTTCACTCCTGGCTCCTGTGCGCTCTCTGTTTACTCCTGGCTCTTGTGCGCACCCCATTCACTCCTGGCTCTTGTGCGCTCCCCGTTCACTCCTGGCTCACGTGCGCTCCCCATTTACTTCTGGCTCTTGTGTACTCCCCGTTCACTCCTGGCTCTTGTGCGCTCCCCGTTCACTCCTAGCTCTTGTGCGCTCCCCGTTCACTCCTAGCTCTTGTGCGCTCCCCATTCACTCCTAGCTCTTGTGCACTCCCCGTTCACTCCTGGCTCTTGTGCGATCCCCATTCACTCCTGGCTCTTGTGCGATCCCCATTCACTCCTGGCTCTTGTGAGCTCCCCATTCACTCCTGGCTCCTGTGCGCTCCCTGTTCACTCCTGGCTCCTGTGCGCTCTCTGTTTACTCCTGGCTCTTGTGCGCACCCCATTCACTCCTGGCTCTTGTGCGCTCCCCGTTCACTCCTGGCTCTCGTGCGCTCCCCATTTACTCCTGGCTCTTGTGCGGTCCCCATTCACAACTGGCTCCTGTGCACTCCAAATTCACTCCTGGCTTCTGTGCGCTCCCTGATTACTCCTGGCTCTTGTGCGCTCCCCATTCACTCCTGGCTCTTGTGCGCTCCCCATTTACTCCTGGCTCTTGTGCGCTCCCCGTTCACTCCTGGCTCTTGTGCGGTCCCCATTCACAACTGGCTCCTGTGCGCTCCCTGATTACTCCTGGCTCTTGTGCGCTCCCCGTTCACTCCTGGCTCTTGTGCGCTCTCCATTCACTCCTGGTTCTTGTGCGGTCCACATTCACTCCTGGCTCTTGTGCGCTCCCCGTTCACTCCTAGCTCTTGTGCACTCCCTGTTTACTCCTGGCTCTTGTGCGCTCCCCGTTCACTCCTAGCTCTTGTGCGCTCCCCGTTCACTCCTAGCTCTTGTGCGCTCCCCGTTCACTCCTAGCTCTTGTACGATCCCCATTCACTCCTGGCTCTTGTGAGCTCCCCATTCACTCCTGGCTCCTGTGCGCTCCCTGTTCACTCCTGGCTCCTGTGCGCTCTCTGTTTACTCTTCGCTCTTGTGCGCACCCCATTCACTCCTGGCTCTTGTGCGCTCCCCGTTCACTCCTGGCTCTCGTGCGCTCCCCATTTACTCCTGGCTCTTGTGCGGTCCCCATTCACAACTGGCTCCTGTGCACTCCAAATTCACTCCTGGCTTCTGTGCGCTCCCTGATTACTCCTGGCTCTTGTGCGCTCCCCATTCACTCCTGGCTCTTGTGCGCTCCCCATTTACTCCTGGCTCTTGTGCACTCCCCGTTCACTCCTGGCTCTTGTGCAGTCCCCATTCACAACTGGCTCCTGTGCGCTCCCTGATTACTCCTGGCTCTTGTGCGCTCCCCATTCACTCCTGGCTCTTGTGCGCTCCCCATTTACTCCTGGCTCTTGTGCGCTCCCCGTTCACTCCTGGCTCTTGTGCGGTCCCCATTCACAACTGGCTCCTGTGCGCTCCCTGATTACTCCTGGCTCTTGTGCGCTCCCCGTTCACTCCTGGCTCTTGTGCGCTCTCCATTCACTCCTGGTTCTTGTGCGGTCCACATTCACTCCTGGCTCTTGTGCGCTCCCCGTTCACTCCTAGCTCTTGTGCACTCCCTGTTTACTCCTGGCTCTTGTGCGCTCCCCGTTCACTCCTAGCTCTTGTGCGCTCCCCGTTCACTCCTAGCTCTTGTGCGCTCCCCGTTCACTCCTAGCTCTTGTACGATCCCCATTCACTCCTGGCTCTTGTGAGCTCCCCATTCACTCCTGGCTCCTGTGCGCTCCCTGTTCACTCCTGGCTCCTGTGCGCTCTCTGTTTACTCTTCGCTCTTGTGCGCACCCCATTCACTCCTGGCTCTTGTGCGCTCCCCGTTCACTCCTGGCTCTCGTGCGCTCCCCATTTACTCCTGGCTCTTGTGCGGTCCCCATTCACAACTGGCTCCTGTGCACTCCAAATTCACTCCTGGCTTCTGTGCGCTCCCTGATTACTCCTGGCTCTTGTGCGCTCCCCATTCACTCCTGGCTCTTGTGCGCTCCCCATTTACTCCTGGCTCTTGTGCACTCCCCGTTCACTCCTGGCTCTTGTGCAGTCCCCATTCACAACTGGCTCCTGTGCGCTCCCTGATTACTCCTGGCTCTTGTGCGCTCCCCGTTCACTCCTGGCTCTTGTGCGCTCTCCATTCACTCCTGGTTCTTGTGCGGTCCACATTCACTCCTGGCTCTTGTGCGCTCCCCGTTCACTCCTAGCTCTTGTGCGTTCCCTGTTTACTCCTGGCTCTTGTGCGCTCCCCGTTCACTCCTAGCTCTTGTGCGCTCCCCGTTCACTCCTAGCTCTTGTGCGCTCCCCGTTCACTCCTGGCTCTTGTGCGATCCCCGTTCACTCCTGGCTCTTGTGAGCTCCCCATTCACTCCTGGCTCCTGTGCGCTCCCTGTTCACTCCTGGCTCCTGTGCGCTCTCTGTTTACTCCTGGCTCTTGTGCGCACCCCATTCACTCCTGGCTCTTGTGCGCTCCCCGTTCACTCCTGGCTCACGTGCACTCCCCATTTACTTCTGGCTCTTGTGTGCTCCCCGTTCACTCCTGGCTCTTGTGCACTCCCCGTTCACTCCTAGCTCTTGTGCGCTCCCCGTTCACTCCTAGCTCTTGTGCGCTCCCCGTTCACTCCTAGCTCTTGTGCGCTCCCCGTTCACTCCTAGCTCTTGTGCGCTCCCCGTTCACTCCTGGCTCTTGTGCGATCCCCATTCACTCCTGGCTCTTGTGAGCTCCCCATTCACTCCTGGCTCCTGTGCGCTCCCTGTTTACTCCTGGCTCTTGTGCGCTCCCCTTCACTCCTAGCTCTTGTGCGCTCTCCATTCACTCCTGGTTCTTGTGCGGTCCACATTCACTCCTGGCTCTTGTGCACTCCCCGTTCACTCCTAGCTCTTGTGCACTCCCTGTTTACTCCTGGCTCTTGTGCGCTCCCCGTTCACTCCTAGCTCTTGTGCGCTCCCCGTTCACTCCTAGCTCTTGTGCGCTCCCCGTTCACTCCTAGCTCTTGTGCGATCCCCATTCACTCCTGGCTCTTGTGAGCTCCCCATTCACTCCTGGCTCCTGTGCGCTCCCTGTTCACTCCTGGCTCTTGTGCGCTCTCCATTCACTCCTGGTTCTTGTGCGGTCCACATTCACTCCTGGTTCTTGTGAGCTCCCCATTCACTCCTGGCTCCTGTGCGCTCCCTGTTCATTCCTGGCTCCTGTGCGCTCTCTGTTTACTCCTGGCTCTTGTGCGCACCCCATTCACTCCTGGCTCTTGTGCACTCCCCGTTCACTCCTGGCTCACGTCGCTCCCCATTTACTTCTGGCTCTTGTGTGCTCCCCGTTCACTCCTGGCTCTTGTGCGCTCCCCGTTCACTCCTAGCTCTTGTGCACTCCCTGTTCACTCCTAGCTCTTGTGCGCTCCCCGTTCGCTCCTAGCTCTTGTGCGCTCCCCGTTCACTCCTAGCTCTTGTGCGCTCCCCGTTCACTCCTAGCTCTTGTGCGCTCCCCGTTCACTCCTAGCTCTTGTGCGCTCCCCGTTCACTCCTGGCTCTTGTGCGATCCCCGTTCACTCCTGGCTCTTGTGAGCTCCCCATTCACTCCTGGCTCCTGTGCGCTCCCTGTTCACTCCTGGCTCCTGTGCGCTCTCTGTTTACTCCTGGCTCTTGTGCGCACCCCATTCACTCCTGGCTCTTGTGCGCTCCCCGTTCACTTCTGGCTCACGTGCACTCCCCATTTACTTCTGGCTCTTGTGTGCTCCCCGTTCACTCCTGGCTCTTGTGCACTTCCCGTTCACTCCTAGCTCTTGTGCGCTCCCCGTTCACTCCTAGCTCTTGTGCGCTCCCTGTTCACTCCTAGCTCTTGTGCGCTCCCCGTTCGCTCCTAGCTCTTGTGTGCTCCCCGTTCACTCCTAGCTCTTGTGCGCTCCCCGTTCACTCCTGGCTCTTGTGCGATCCCCATTCACTCCTGGCTCTTGTGAGCTCCCCATTCACTCCTGGCTCCTGTGCGCTCCCTGTTTACTCCTGGGTCTTGTGCGCTCCCCTTCACTCCTAGCTCTTGTGCGCTCTCCATTCACTCCTGGTTCTTGTGCGGTCCACATTCACTCCTGGCTCTTGTGCACTCCCCGTTCACTCCTAGCTCTTGTGCACTCCCTGTTTACTCCTGGCTCTTGTGCGCTCCCCGTTCACTCCTAGCTCTTGTGCGCTCCCCGTTCACTCCTAGCTCTTGTGCGCTCCCCGTTCACTCCTAGCTCTTGTGCGATCCCCATTCACTCCTGGCTCTTGTGAGCTCCCCATTCACTCCTGGCTCCTGTGCGCTCCCTGTTCACTCCTGGCTCCTGTGCGCTCCCTGTTCACTCCTGGCTCTTGTGCGCTCTCCATTCACTCCTGGTTCTTGTGCGGTCCACATTCACTCCTGGTTCTTGTGAGCTCCCCATTCACTCCTGGCTCCTGTGCGCTCCCTGTTCATTCCTGGCTCCTGTGCGCTCTCTGTTTACTCCTGGCTCTTGTGCGCACCCCATTCACTCCTGGCTCTTGTGCACTCCCCGTTCACTCCTGGCTCACGTCGCTCCCCATTTACTTCTGGCTCTTGTGTGCTCCCCGTTCACTCCTGGCTCTTGTGCGCTCCCCGTTCACTCCTAGCTCTTGTGCACTCCCTGTTCACTCCTAGCTCTTGTGCGCTCCCCGTTCGCTCCTAGCTCTTGTGCGCTCCCCGTTCACTCCTAGCTCTTGTGCGCTCCCCGTTCACTCCTGGCTCTTGTGCGTTCCCCATTCACTCCTGGCTCTTGTGAGCTCCCCATTCACTCCTGGCTCCTGTGCGCTCCCTGTTTACTCCTGGCTCTTGTGCGCTCCCCTTCACTCCTAGCTCTTGTGCGCTCCCCGTTCACTCCTAGCTCTTGTGCACTCCCCGTTCACTCCTAGCTCTCTGTGCGCTCCCTGTTCACTCCTAGCTCTTGTGCGCTCCCCGTTCACTCCTGGCTCTTGTGCGATCCCCATTCACTCCTGGCTCTTGTGAGCTCCCCGTTCACTCCTGGCTCCTGTGCGCTCCCTGTTCACTCCTGGCTCCTGTGCGCTCTCTGTTTACTCCTGGCTCTTGTGCGCACCCCATTCACTGCTGGCTCTTGTGCGCTCCCCGTTCACTCCTGGCTCACGTGCGCTCCCCATTTACTTCTGGCTCTTGTGTGCTCCCCGTTCACTCCTGGCTCTTGTGCGCTCCCCGTTCACTCCTGGCTCTTGTGCGCTCCCCGTTCACTCCTAGCTCTTGTGCGCTCCCCGTTCACTCCTAGCTCTTGTGCGCTCCCCGTTCACTCCTAGCTCTTGTGCGCTCCCCGTTCACTCCTGGCTCTTGTGCGATCCCCATTCACTCCTGGCTCTTGTGCGATCCCCATTCACTCCTGGCTCTTGTGAGCTCCCCATTCACTCCTGGCTCCTGTGCGCTCCCTGTTCACTCCTGGCTCCTGTGCGCTCTCTGTTTACTCCTGGCTCTTGTGCGCACCCCATTCACTCCTGGCTCTTGTGGGCTCCCCGTTCACTCCTGGCTCTCGTGCGCTCCCCATTTACTCCTAGTTCTTGTGCGGTCCCCATTCACAACTGGCTCCTGTGCACTCCAAATTCACTCCTGGCTTCTGTGCGCTCCCTGATTACTCCTGGCTCTTGTGCGCTCCCCATTTACTCCTGGCTCTTGTGCGCTCCCCGTTCACTCCTGGCTCTTGTGCGGTCCCCATTCACAACTGGCTCCTGTGCGCTCCCTGATTACTCCTGGCTCTTGTGCGCTCCCCGTTCACTCCTGGCTCTTGTGCGCTCTCCATTCACTCCTGGTTCTTGTGCGGTCCACATTCACTCCTGGCTCTTGTGCGCTCCCCGTTCACTCCTAGCTCTTGTGCACTCCCTGTTTACTCCTGGCTCTTGTGCGCTCCCCGTTCACTCCTAGCTCTTGTGCGCTCCCCGTTCACTCCTAGCTCTTGTGCGCTCCCCGTTCACTCCAAGCTCTTGTGCTCTCCCCGTTCACTCCTAGCTCTTGTGCGATCCCCATTCACTCCTGGCTCTTGTGAGCTCCCCATTCACTCCTGGCTCCTGTGCGCTCTCTGTTTACTCTTGGCTCTTGTGCGCACCCCATTCACTCCTGGCTCTTGTGCGCTCCCCGTTCACTCCTGGCTCTCGTGCGCTCCCCATTTACTCCTGGCTCTTGTGCGGTCCCCATTCACAACTGGCTCCTGTGCACTCCAAATTCACTCCTGGCTTCTGTGCGCTCCCTGATTACTCCTGGCTCTTGTGCGCTCCCCGTTCACTCCTAGCTCTTGTGCGCTCCCCGTTCACTCCTGGCTCTTGTGCGATCCCCATTCACTCCTGGCTCTTGTGAGCTCCCCATTCACTCCTGGCTCCTGTGCGCTCCCTGTTCACTCCTGGCTCCTGTGTGCTCTCTGTTTACTCCTTGCTCTTGTGCGCACCCCATTCACTCCTGGCTCTTGTGAGCTCCCCGTTCACTCCTGGCTCACGTGCGCTCCCCATTTACTTCTGGCTCTTGTGTGCTCCCCGTTCACTCCTGGCTCTTGTGCGCTCCCCGTTCACTCCTAGCTCTTGTGCGCTCCCCGTTCACTCCTAGCTCTTGTGCGCTCCCCGTTCACGCCTAGCTCTTGTGCGCTCCCCGTTCACTCCTAGCTCTTGTGCGCTCCCCGTTCACTCCTAGCTCTTGTGCGCTCCCCGTTCACTCCTGGCTCTTGTGCGATCCCCATTCACTCCTAGCTCTTGTGAGCTCCCCATTCACTCCTGGCTCCTGTGCGCTCCCTGTTCACTCCTGGCTCCTGTGCGCTCTCTGTTTACTCCTGGCTCTTGTGCGCACTCCATTCACTCCTGGCTCTCGTGCGCTCCCCATTTACTCCTGGCTCTTGTGCGGTCCCCATTCACAATTGGCTCCTGTGCACTCCAAATTCACTCCTGGCTTCTGTGCGCTCCCTGATTACTCCTGGCTCTTGTGCGCTCCCCATTCACTCCTGGCTCTTGTGTGCTCCCCATTCACTCCTGGCTCCTGCACGCTCCAAATTCACTCCTGGCTCCTGCACGCTCCAAATTCACTCCTGCGCGCTCCCAATTCACTCCTGGCTCCCGCACGGTCCCTATTCACTCCTGGCTCCTGGGTGCTCCCTATGCACTTCTGTCCCCTGCGCGCTCCTAATTCACTCTTGGCTCCTGCACGCTCCTGTGTGCCTTCTTTGCATTTCTGCGTGCTCCTAATTTATTCCTGGCTTCTGGGCACTCCCTATGCGCTCCTGGCTACTGTGCACTCCCTATGCACTCCTGGAACTTGTGTGCACCCAATTTACTCCTGTGCGCTCCAATACACTCCTGGCTCCTGTGCGCTCCCTATACACTCCTGGCTCCTGTGCACTCCCTATACACTCCTGGCTCCTGTGCACTCCCTATACACTCCTGGCTCCTGTGCACTCCCTATACACTCCTGGCTCCTGTGCACTCCCTATACACTCCTGGCTCCTGTGCGCTCCCTATACACTCCTGGCTTCTGTGTGCTCCCTATACACTCCTGGCTCCTGTGCGCTCCCTATACACTCCTGGCTCCTGTGCACTCCCTATACACTCCTGGCTCCTGTGCGCTCCCTATACACTCCTGGCTCCTGTGTGCTCCCTATACACTCCTGGCTTCTGTGCGCTTCCTATACACTCCTGGCTCCTGCGTGCTCCCTATACACTCCTGGCTCCTGTGCGCTCCCTATACACTCCTGGCTCCTGTGCACTCCCTATACACTCCTGGCTCCTGTGTGCTCCCTATACACTCCTGGCTTCTGTGCGCTTCCTATACACTCCTGGCTCCTGCGTGCTCCCTATACACTCCTGGCTGCTGTGCGCTCCCTATACACTCCTGGCTCCTGCGTGCTCCCTATACACTCCTGGCTCCTGTGCGCTCCCTATACACTCCTGGCTCCTGCGTGCTCCCTATACACTCCTGGCTCCTGTGCGCTCCCTCTACACTCCTGGCTCCTGTGCGCTCCCTATTCTCTCCCAGCTGTCACAGTTCTGTATGAAGGATGGAAGGTTGGATGAATTCACCTTGCCCGGGGAAGGGGGAGCTCCGGCAGTATTATGTGTCCATGGAGCGGATTACACTGCAGTCTGCTTGGGAAGCATGCCCAGGTCAGAGTCACCTTTCTATAAATCACTCTCATCCTGAGACGTCCTAATGTTTTCCACAGCAATTTCCCAACTTATTCATCTTCTTCACTGTCAGCCCGGCCAACTACAACACTCCTGAGAGCTCTGTGGTCAGAGAAAACCTGCTATTCAGAGAGTTCCCCGGGGTTAGGAATACACCGAGCCAGCCAAGGCTGATACTATCCAGGGAGGAGGGGGGAGAGGGGACGGCCAGAGGTACAGGTCCATATTTTAAAAAAAAAATCTTGCCTACAGTGCCTTGAAAAAGTATTCATACCCCTTGAAATTTTCCACATTTTGTCATGTTACAACCAAAAACGTAAATGTATTTTATTAGATTTTATGTGATAAACCAACACAAAGTGGCACATAATTGTGAAGTGGAAGGAAAATGATAAATGGTTTTCAAATTTTTTACAAATAAATACGTGAAAAGTGTGGGGGGGGGGACATTTGTATTCAGCCCCCTTTACTCCGATACCCTTAACTAAAATCTAGTGGAACCAATTGCCTTCAGAAATCACCTAATTGGTAAATAGAGTCCATCCGTGTGTAATTTAATCTCAGTATAAATAAATCTGTTCTGTGAAGCCTTCAGAGGTTTGTTAGAGAGCCTTAGTGAACAAACAGCATCATGAAGGCCAAGGAACACACCAGATAGTATAAAGTATAAAGCAGGGTTAGGTTATAAAAAAATCTCCCAAGCTTTGAACATCTCACGGAGCTCTGTTCAATCCATCATCGGAAAATGGAAAGAGTATGGCACAACTGCAAACCTACCAAGACATGGCCGTCCACCTAAACTGACCGGCCGGGCAAGGAGAGCATTCATCAGAGAAGAGCCAAGAGGTCCATGGTAACTCTGGAGGAGCTGCAGAGATCCACAGCTCAGGTGGGAGAATCTGTCCACAGGACAACTATTAGTCGTGTTCTCCACAAATCTGCCCTTTATGGAAGAGTGACAAGAAGAAAGACATTGGTGAAAGAAAGTCATAAGAAGTCCTGTTTGTAGTTTGTGAGAAGCCATGTGGGGGACACAGCAAACATGTGGAAGAAGGTGCTCTGGTCAGAGGAGACCAAAATTGAAATTTTTGGCCTAAAAGCAAAACGCTATGTGTGGGGGAAAACTAACACTGCCCATCACCCTGAACACACCATCCCCACCGTGAAACATGGTGGTGGCAGAATCATGTGGTGGGGATGCTTTTCTTCAGCAGGGACAGGGAAGCTGGTCAGAGTTGATGAGAAGATGGATGGAGCCAAATACAGGACAATCTTAGAAGAAAACCTGTTAGTCTGCAAAAGACTTGAGACTGGGCGGAGGTTCACCTTCCAGCAGGACAACGACCCGAAACATACAGCCAGAGCTACAATAGAATGGTTTAGATCAAAGCATATTCATGTGTTAGAATGGCCCAGTCACAGTCCAGACCTAAATCACATTGAGAGTCTGTGGCAAGACTTGAAAATTGCTGTTCACAGACGCTCTCCATCCAATCTGACAGAGCTTGAGATATTTAGCAAAGAAGAATGGGCAAAGATGTCCCTCTCTAGATGTGCAAAGCTGGTAGAGACATCCCCAAAAAGACTTGTAGAGAAAGGGGGTTCTACAAAGTATTGACTCCGGGGGGCGCCATACAAATGTACCCCCCACACTTTTCACACATTTATTTGTATAATTTATCATTTTCCTTCCACTTCACAATTATGAGCCACTTTGTGTTGGTCTATCACTTAAAATCCCAGTAAAATACATTTACGTTTTTGGTTGTAACATGATAAAATGTGGAAAATTTCAAGGGGTATGAATACTTTTTCAAGGCACTGTATATGTTGGACTGTTAGAGGTATGAGGACCTGGAAGTAGAAGGTGCCTGAGAGTTTCTTATGTGGGCAGTGTAGACACAAGCCGCAATTAGGTGGAAATTGGTTCCCAGTAGTCGTCTGCTTTAAAGGGTATTTTTTAAAGAGGGGCTCTAGCAGATAGA
This sequence comes from Aquarana catesbeiana, assembly GCF_042186555.1. Taxonomy (NCBI): domain Eukaryota; kingdom Metazoa; phylum Chordata; class Amphibia; order Anura; family Ranidae; genus Aquarana; species Aquarana catesbeiana. The sequence goes on from NC_133335.1 coordinate 8,567,318, forward strand.
TAAAAAAAAGGAAGGAGGAAGAGAAGAAATAAAGAAAGGACGATAGGAAAGAAGAAAGGAGATGGAAATAAAAATTGGAAGGAAGGGGATGAAAAAGAAGAAAGAAAGGGAGAAGGAATGAAAGAAAGGAAGGAAAAAGAGATAGGAAGGGAAGAAAGGAAGGAAGAAAGAAGGAAGGGGGATAGGAAGGAAAAAAAAGAAAGAAGATAGGAAGGAAGAAAGGAGGAAGGTAAGAAAGGAAGGAAACAAGAAAGGAAGGAAGGAAGGAAAGAATGCAGATAGGAAGTAAGAGAAGAAAAGAAAAGAAGATAGGAAGTAAGAGAAAAAAGGAAGGAAGGAAGATAGAAAGAAAAGAAAGAAAGGAAGGAGGATAGGAAGGAGTATAGGAAGTAAGAGAAGGAAGGAAGGAGTATAGGAAGTAAGAGAAGGAAGGAAGGACTATAGGAAGTAAAAGAAGAAAGGAAAGAAGGAGTATAGGAAGTAAAAGAAGAAAGGAAGGAAGTAGTATAGGAAGTAAGAGAAGAAAGGAAGGAGTATAGGAAGTAAGAGAAGAAAGGAAGGAAGGAGTATAGGAAGTAAGAGAAGAAAGGAAGGAGTATAGGAAGTAAGAGAAGAAAGGAAGAAGTATAGGAAGTAAGAGAAGAAAGGAAGGAAGGAGTATAGGAAGTAAGAGAAGAAAGGAAGAAGTATAGGAAGTAAGAGAAGAAAGGAAGAAAGGAGTATAGGAAGTAAGAGAAGAAAGGAAGAAGTATAGGAAGTAAGAGAAGAAAGGAAGAAAGGAGTATAGGAAGTAAGAGAAGAAAGGAAGAAGTATAGGAAGTAAGAGAAGAAAGGAAGGAAGCAGTATAGGAAGTAAGAGAAGAAAGGAAGGAAGGAAGATAGGAAGTAAGGGAAGAAAGGAAGGAATATATGAAGTAAGAGAACAAAGGAAGGAAGAAGTGAAGAAAGGAAGACAGAAAGGAAAGGAAAATAAAAAGGAAGAACAAAAGGAAGGAGGGAAAGGAAGGGAGGGACCTCTGATGGAGACCCTGGTGTAAGGGGGACTCTGATATAATAGGGGACTCCTAAGGCAGACTCTGATGTAAAGGGGGCTCTGATGGGGACCATAGTGTAAGGGAGAACTCTAATGGGAACCCTGATGTAGGGAGTACTTCTAAAGCTGACTCTGATGTAAGTAGGGCTCTGATAGGGGCCCTAATGTAAGGAAGGACCCTGATGTAAGGAGGACTTCTAAAGCTGACTCTGATGTAAGGAGGGATCTGATAGGGGCCCCAATGTAAGGAGGGACCCTGATTTAAGGGGGGATTCCTAAGGCAGACTATCATGAAAAGGGGGCTCTGATCAGAGACCTAAAGTAAGGGGGGACTCTGATGGGGTCCCTGATGTATGAGAGGCCCCTTAAGGCACACTCTATTGTAAAGGGGCTCTGATTAGGGCCCCAATGTAAGGGGGGGTCTGATGGGGTCCCAGATGTAAGGGGGCACTCCTAAGGCAGCCTCTGATGTAAGGAGGGCTCTGATGGGAAAACTGATGTAACGGAGGGGGCTCCTAAAGAAGACTCTGATCTAAGGGGGGCTCTGATGTAAGGGGGGGTCCTTAAGTAGACTCTGATGTAAGGGGGGGGCTCTGATGGGGGCCCTAATGTAAGGGGAGACTCTCATGTAAGGGGGGGGCTCTAATGGGTACCCTGATGTATGGGAGGCTCTGATTTAAAGTGGAACTCTGATGGGGACCCTGATGTAAAGGGGGACTCTAATGGGGATTTTTTGCACTCCATCATTGGTAAAACATACAGTGCAGTCCTCCTACTGAGAAGTTTGGAGACCCCTGCACTAAACTAAGGGAAAATTCCCTTGCAAACTGAACAGGCCATGGTGTATTTTTGGACCTCCTGGGGGCGCAAAGTGGTAACTCTTCCCCTTATAGCTTTGGCCGGAGTTCCTCTTTAATCAGCGCTCAGCACTGTGTTCTCGAGCTGTCAGAAACGATCGCGCTGGGACTTGTAGTACACACAGACGGCGCGCACCGCCTGCGTCCAGCCGCTATCTTAGGACTTGCGAGCGCATCGCCTGCAAAGCTCGATAACCCGCAGCCTGAGAGTGTAAATCCGCAGACCGCCCTTGTCGATCGACAAGAAAAGAGGCCGGTGAGACTTGTTTATCCAGCGCTGAACTCTCCTTGTAATAAGAAGGCAGTTGTCTAGAGCTCCCCTGAGCCCCTCCGCTTCCTGCGCTGCGGCTGTAATGAAAACAGAGGATGTGGGAGAGGAGAGCCTGCGCTGACACCGCTCTGTTATTGACACAAACTCTTATTAAAATGTTTTTCCCTCTTCTGGGAAGGTCCTGAGAACGCAATCGATGCGTGCCGGTGAAATATTGCTCTTGGACACGGGATGTTTGGGTTCCCATCTCCTAACATCTTTGGGGGGGGGTTCTTTAAACGCTCGCCGGCTCAGGGGGGGGGGGCGCGGTGGGAATATCACCAAGCTGTTTTTTCGGCTATAAACTCGCGCTGCCAAGACGTAATTATATGCTGAGTTTTATGCTGTGTAAACAATACCGAAGCCTACAAAAAAAAAAAAAAAGATTCCTTTTTTTTTGGGGGGGGGGGGGATAAAAATGAGGGATCAAAGGAATGCTTCACTGTATTTAAATAGCAAGATATTATATTTAAAGTAAAGCTATAATCTTTTCGAAGTGCCGGTGGGAAGATAATATAAAAAAAAAAAAAAAAATTAAACAAAAAAAAAAAAAAAAAAAAACAACACAGTTCCCCGTGGCTGAGCCGGATACATTGTAAGAATTTTAGCAAACTATGGCTTGCCCCGAGCCGCTTCTGTTCTGTAGATACTAGGGAGGAGCGGAGGCGTTTCGGCAAATTTGCTTACCCCGGAAAATTACCGATTTGTCATCAGCAGAATTTTTCTGAAGCGAAAAAATCTCAATTTCCCTCCGATTCCTATTGTACAAAATTGTATTGTAACTGTACTGTCTGCCTTCATTTTGTAAAGCACTGCGTAAAATGTTGGTGCTATATAAATCCCCTATTATAATAATAATAATAATAATTTATAATAATAATTTCACTCACTGAGGTGCTAAGACAAAATTTGCTTGGAAAAAAAAAATATCTAGGCTCTCTCTTTTTATTTTTTTTTTCAGTTTTGCCGTTGTGTTTTTTTTTTTTATGAGTAGATTTAGGGTAGCTTGCCCCCCCCCCCCCCCCCCCCCAGCCGCTTCTGTTCTGTAGATACTAGGGAGGAGCGGAGGCATTTCGGCAAAATTGCTTACCCCGTAAAAAATTACTGAAGCAAAAAAAATCTTAGTTTTCACTCGTTGAGATAATTAAACAAAATTGCTTGAAAAAAACTAAAAAAACAAAACAAGAAAAGAAAAACAACTATCTGCAAAAAAGACCCCAAAAAACAAAAAAATATTTTTTTTATTTATTTTTTTTTTAGTAGGTGTTTTTTTCGGAGTAGATTTAGGGTAGATTGCCCCGAGCCACTTCTGTTCTGTAGCTACTAGGGAGGGGCGGAGGTATGAGGTATTTTTGCAAAATTACTTACTGATTTCGTCATCTCTAAAATTTTGCTGAAGCAAAAAAATCTTAGTTTTTACTATTGAGATACTAAAAATTGTTTGCCCTGTAAAATTACTGATTTTGTCATTGCCAAAGTTTTGCTTAAGCAAAAAATTAAAAAAAAATTGAAAAATTGAGATACTTAAGCAAAAAAGACCCCCCAAAAAAACAAAAAACATACCCCATAAATATTACTGATTTTGTCATCGGTAACATTTTGCTGAAGCAAAAAAATCCTAATTTTTGCTCATTGAGATACTTTAGCAAAATTGCTTGAAAAAACAAACAACAACCCCCCCCCCCCAAAAAAAAAACAAAAACAAAACCTATCTACTCACTTTATTTAGCAGGCAGGGCTGGATTGGAACAAAAATGTGGCCCTGGACTTCATCTAGACCGGCCCAGGGCACAACACACCAGGGTACGGTACATCAGGGCACAGCACATCAGGGCACAACACACCAGGGTACGGTACATCAGGGCACAGCACATCAGGGCACAACACACCAGGGTACGGTACATCAGGGCACAAGGCACATCAGGGCACAACACACCAGGGTACGGTACATCAGGGCACAGTACATCAGGGCACAAGGCACATCAGGGCACAACACACCAGGGTACGGTACATCAGGGCACAACACACCAGGGTACGGTACATCAGGGCACAGTACATCAGGGCACAAGGCACATCAGGGTACAACACACCAGGCCACATCAGGGTACAGAGCCCAGCACATCAGCGTTCAGGGCACATCAGGGTACAGGACATCAGGGTACAGAACCCAGCACATCAGGGTACAGCACATCAGGGTACAGGACATCAGGGTACAGAACCCAGCACATCAGGGTACAGCACATCAGGGTACAGGACATCAGGGTACAGGTCACAGTACATTAGGGCACAACACATCAGGGTACAGGGCACAACACATCAGGGCATGTCAGGGCACAGTACATCATGGCACAGGACATCGGGGCACATCAGGGCACAAGGAACATCAGGGCATAGGACATCGGGGCACAGCACATCAGGGCACGGGGCACATCAGGGCACAAGGCACATCAGGTCACGGGGCACATCAGGGCATAGGACATTGGGGCACAGCACATCAGGGCACGGGGCACATCAGGTCACGGGGCACATCAGGACATAGGACATCGGGGCACATCAGGGCACGGGGCACATCAGGGCACAGGGCACATCAGGACATAGGACATCGGGGCACATCAGGGCACGGGGCATGGGGCACATCAGGGCTCATAGCACATCATGGCACATCAGGGCACATTGAGGCACATTAGGGCTCTGGGCACATCAGGGCACATTATGGCACATCAGGGCACATGGCACATTATGGGGCACATCAGGCACATTATGGGGCACATAGCACATCAGGGCACACAGCAAATCAGGGCACATAGCACATCAGGCCATGGGGCACATCAGGGCACAGGGCATATCAGGGCACATAGCACATCAGGGCACAGGGCACATAACACATCAGGGCACATGGCACATCAGGGCAGATGGCACATAGCACATCAGAGCACGGAGCACATCAGGGCACATGGCACATTGGGGCACATCAGGGCTCAGGGCACATGGCACTTCAGGGCACGGGGCACATCAGGGCACATGGCACATTATGGGGCACATAGCACATCAGGGCACATAGCACATCAGGGTACGGGGCACATCAGGGCATGGGGCACATAGCACATCAGGGCACATGATGGGGCACATCAGGGGGGGCATGATGGGGCACATTATAGAGCACATCTGGGGGCACATCATCAGGGCACATCATGGGATCTTACTAGCCAGTATGCAGAGTAGCGCAGGAAGCGTCTGTCTGTAGTAAGTTCTCTCTCATGTCACGCAGTGCTGCTCGCTCCCCGGCGGCCCCTCCTCTCTTCTCATCTATCCCAGATGATGTCACAAGCCAATGGGGATACACGAGAAGAGAGGTGGGGCCGCCAGGGAGCGAGCAGCGCTGAGTGACATGAGAGAGAACTTACTTGGCTAAATCTCGATCTACCCGTCAGGCCAGCTGTCGGCGGTTGACGGGTAGATCGCCGCACACCGCAGATGCGGCTAAAACCGGCCCACACTGAGCTATCGGCCCACTGGGAATCTCCCGGTAGTACCGATGGCCAGTCCATCCCTGTTAGCAGGTGTGCTTTTGGAGTAGAATTAGGGCAGTTTGCCCGGGCCACTTCTGTTCCGTAGATATTAGGAAGGAGCGGAGGCATTTCTAAGAAATTGTTTGCCCTGTAAAATTACTGATTTCATCATTGGCAACATTTTGCTTAAGCAAAAAAAAAAAAAATCGGGATACTTAAGCAAAAAAGAGTCCAAAAAAAGTAGTAGATTTAGGGTAGATTTAGGGTAGTTTGCCCCGGGCCACTTCTGTTCTGTAAATATTAGGAAGGAGCAGAGGCATTTCTAAGAAATTGTTTGCTCCGGAAAAATTACTGATTTAGTTATCAGCAAAATTTTTACTCATTGAGAAACTTAAGCAGAATTGTTTAAAAAAAAAAACAACAAAAAAAAAAAAACAGCAACAACAAAAAAAATTTTTTTTTCTCTTTTTTTTTTTTTAAATTTAGCGTGAGTAGATTCAGGGTAGTTACTAGGTACAGTGGATATAAAAAGTCTACACACCCCTTTTAAAATGTCAGGTTTCTGTGATGTAAAAAAATAAGACAAAGATAAATAATTTCAGAACTTTTTCCACCTTTAATGTGACCGATAAACTGTACAACTCAGCTGAACAACAAAACCAACAAACTAAAATCTTTTAGGTGGGGGGAAGTAAAAATAAAAAAAATAAAGTTATATGGTTGCATAAGTGTGCATAGGGAACTGCCTCGAAGGAGGACATCATCCTTCCCAGAAGACTCATACAGAGCCGAATGGAGGGTTGCCTGGTGCCCCTTACCTGACACACCTGATCCTTCAGGGCACAGATCTTTACAGGTCATCAAAAATACCATTGGCCAGACCGTATCTAGGATCAGACCTAAATATTTCAGGGACTGAGCTGGCCTCAGGGCTGACCTTTCGGTATTTATAACCCAGCCCAAGTTTTCTAAACACCACACTACGCTCTGTTCTAGGGCCTACAGTGAATGATCTCTGACCAGGAGGTCGCCCAAGTATCCTGACCACCAAGATTCCCTGGACCCTTAAAAGACCCCTCTCCATACTGGTGCTAGGACCTTTGTAAATACCCAGGGTGCTGTGGCAAGCCCGAAGGGCAGAGCCACAAACTGGAAGTTACGTTCTTCTACTGCAAATCGCAGGAACATCTGATGAGGTTGAAAGATAGGTACGTTTAAATACGCGTCCTTGATATCGATGGAGGCTAGATAGTCTCTCATCTGGAGCGAGGCTACTACCGAGCGGACTGACTCCATCCGAAAGGACTGGATTACCAGTTACTGGCTCAGGAATCTTAGATCCAAAACGGGCCGTGTGTCCCCATTCGGTTTTAGAACCGTGAACAGGTCAGAATAAAACCCTGCGCCCCCTTTTCGGATACAGGAACCTGTATAATCACTCCCTGATGCACTAAATGATCTAGTGCCTGAAACAATGAGTCTCTTTTGGAGGATCCGAAGGAACGCTGGATCTTAAAAACCTCTGAGGAGGAAATGCCCGCAATTCCAGCTTGGAACCGCGGGATACTGCTGAGGTGACCCACTCGTCCTGAACCACTGTTCTCCAAATGTCCGCAAAGTACAGCAGTGTTCCCCCCACCCAAAAGAGTGGGGGCGTCCCCTCAAAGGGAGGGTTTGGTGCTGGGTTTGGAAGAGTTCATTTTGTTCCAAAAAAGAAATTCGGATGAATTTTCATTTTTTGCAAATTCGGATGTATCCGAATTTCCGAATTACAATAGTACCGAATTTAAACGAATCTGAAATAACGAAAAAAAAAATTTGGAGAAAATTTGAATTAGAATTGATTCAAATAGTTTCCAAATCAAATTCGAATAGTATTCTAATTCAAAACGTTTTCACAATAGTATAAATGTAAACAAATTCAAAATAATTTAAAAAATTCAGAAAAATTAGAATTCATCAAATAGATTCAAAACGTTTTTTTCAAATAGTTTTTCGAATTCGAATCATTTTCAAATTCGAAAAGTTTTCCAATTTCCAAAGAGAATAAATAGAAAATAAAGAATAAAATAGAAAAAAATAAATAGAATTGAAAAGAATATAACAGAAAATAAAAGAATAGAGTATAATATAGTAACAGAACAAAATAGAAAATAAAAGAACAAAATAGAAAATAAAAGAACAAAATAGAAACTAATAGAATAGAATAGAATAGAATATAACCATCTTCTGAAATTCAAATTTCAAATAGAATAAATTCGAGGACATAAAAAAAAGAATATAATAGAAAAAAAATAGAATAGACTATAATAATAGCGGAGAAAAGAATAGAATTCAATAAACAATAGAATAGAAAGAATATAACCATTTCCCAAAACTCAAATAGAATCAATTCGAATTTGAAAAGAATAGATTAGAATAGAATAGAAATTAACAGAATAGTATAGAAAAAAACAACAGAATAGAAGAAAAAGAATATACCCATCTTGCGAAATTCAAATAAAATAAATTTGAATTTGAATAGAAAAGAAGAGAATAGAATAAACACATAGAAAAAGAACAAAATTCAAAAGACAATAGAATAGAAAGTATATAACCATTTCCAAAATTCAAATAGAATCAATTTTTGATTTTGAATAGAATAGCAAAGAAAAGATTAGAATAGGAAGATGGTTATATTCTTTATATTCCATTATGTTTTTTTCTATACTATTCTGTTATTTTCTATTCTTTTCAAATTTGAATTAATTCTATTTGAGTTTTGGGAAATGGTTATATTATTTCTATTTTATTCTATTGTTTTTTTTTAATTCTTTTCTTTCCTATTCTATTCAAATTTCAGAGGATGGTTATATTCTATTTTAGTCTATTCGTTTCTATTCCATTATATTCTATTCTTTTATTTTCTGTTATATTCTTTTCTATTTTATTATATTTTTTTCTATTCTATTCCTTTATTTTCAATTCTATTTTAATCTCTTAGAAAATGGAAAACTATTCGATTCGAAAACTATTGAAATTGATTAGAAAATGATTCCAATTCCGATTCGAATACAAATAAATGAAACGAATTCCGAAATCTGCGGTGGGCGGTCCTTAAGTGGTTAATGCAATCTTTGTGACGTAGGAGCACTGAACCTTATGCGGATGTGTTATGACGGGGGATAGGTGGTTTGTGGTCCTGGAGGCTGCTCAACAGCAACTGTGGGGTCTTGCTGGACCCCCAGAGGGGTTCGTTGCAGTTTTGAAAGGATGGGAGCGCCACACAGCTTGTACAGATGTTTTTAAAGATTTTAATTTTGGAACAGCCAACGCGTTTCGGGGGCTCAGCAACCCCCCCCCCCTTCATCAGGGCTAAAAACTATACAAAAAAAAAATATACAGAGAATGCTTAAACTGTGTTAAAAGCTATTGATATTTAAAAGTATAAAAGTACAAAGGCATTCATGCAGTAATTATCTGAGCCACAAAAGGACATACATTACTCAACAAAACCAAGAATTATAAAAAACAAGGACAAAGAAAACATGTTTTTATTAGGGCTACAGGGCAACATAAAAACAAAAGACAGGTAAAGTTGTAAAAGTTAAGTGGTTAAGGGCATGGATGTTGGACGAGAAGGTCTGTCTCGAAGTCTCTGCTCTAATTCATCCCAAAGGTGAGCTATCGGGTTGAGGTCAGGACTCTGTGCAGGCCAGTCAAGTTTCTCCACCCCAAACTCGCTCATCCATGTCTTTATGGACCTTTCTTTGTGCACTGGTGCTCAGTCATGTTGGAACAGGAAGGGGCCATCCCCAAACCGTTCCCACAAAGTTGGGAGCATGAAATTGTCCAAAATGTCTTGGTATGCTGACGCCTTAAGAGTTCCCCTCACTGGAACTAAGGGGCCAAGTCAAGGCCAGTCAAGTTCCTCCACCCCAAACTCACTCTTCCATGTCTTTATGGACCTTGCTTTGTGCACTGGTCCAAATCATTTGGTGGAGGGGGATTATGGTGTAGGGGTTGTTTTTCAGGGGTTGGGCTTGGCCACCTTAGTTCCAGTGAAGGGAACTCTAAAGGTGTCAGCATACCAAGACATTTTGGACAATGGAGACTGCGAGCTAGGCCTTCTTGTCCTACATCATTGCCTGACCTCACAAATGCTCTTCTGGAAGAATGGTCAAACATTCCCATAGACACACTCCTAAACCTTGTGGACGGCCTTCCCAGAAGAGTTGAAGCTGTTATAGCTGCAAAGGGTGGGGCCAACTCAATATTGAACCCTACAGACTAAGACTGGGATGCCATTAAAGTTCATGTGTGTGTAAAGGCAGGTGTCCCAATACTTTTGGCTATATATACCGTAGATAGATTTTTGGACCCAGAGTTCATCTCTAAGTCTGATCATTTCAACATTGGTAGAAGGCTAACTGTGACTGGTCCTCTTTCATTTTAAACATACCACAGGGCCTCAGATTGGGGTTGGGTGGGGTGGATCGGGGTGGGGTGGTGTGGGGGGGTTGGGTAGACAGAAGGGTGGGGTGGGGGGGTGTTGGGTATACAGAAGGTCGATGTCTGTACGTCGTGTACTTTTAGAAATAGAATACCTGCCTGGAGATGGCTCAACCCTCTCATTGACCATAAACCACAGCGCCCGGCCCGCCGTTCTCCGCCAGACATAAACACCACCAATGGCATCTCAGACATAAATATTTGAGGAGAGCAGACAATCTGTTTACGGAAGACCCGGCCTGTACTCCTCGCTCTCTAAACATCTCCTCACATCGTGCATTTTAGTCATCAAAACGTTCTGTAGATAGGTCTCTGGTCTGACCCCACATTGTCTGGAGGAACCCGTCACTGCACAACCATCTCTAGATATACTTGTCAAAGAGATCGACCTGATGTGACCCGTCTTCACTGTGAACGTTAAAGGCTGTCTAATGCTGAAAAATTACTTTTTTTGAGGGGGGTTTGGATAGAGTTGGAACGGCTAGAACCCCTGCCAAGTTTTTTTTTTTTTGCCATCTGGAAGATTTGCCCTCTTTATTTGTCCTCTTGAATGAATGAATGAATGAGTGACTTGTATAGCGCTACCTATGCGAACTGAATCGCCTCAGGGCGCTTTTTAGCCGCCGGTGTCCATCGGCGGTATAGCGCGGTCCTTTGCCCCATGGCGTCCTGACACGCTTACAAACACATACAACATACACATATTTGGCCAATTTTTCGACAGGATCTAATTAACCTACCAGCATGTCTTTGGAGTGTGGGAGGAAACCCGGAGTACCCGGAGGAAACCCAGGCAGGCACAGGGAGAACAAGCAAGCTCCAGGCAGATGGTGTCGTGGTCGGGATTTGAACCAGCGACCCTATTGCTGCTAGGTGAAAGTGCTAACCACTACACCACTGTGCTGCCCTCTTGTGATGATAAAATCCTACTGTGTCACCAGAAAAGGAATAGAGGGTAAATCTTCCAATGGGGGCACCTGTTCCAGTGGCCATTGTCTAAGAGGAGAATTTCCCTAACTTCGTGATTGGATAGGCTGCATTCTCAGTGATGTCACCGCTCTCTAGTGATTGGATAGGCTGCATTCTCAGTGATGTCTCCGCTCTCTAGTGATTGGATAGGCTGCATTCTCAGTGATGTCACCGCTCTCTAGTGATTGGATAGGCTTCATTCTCAGTGATGTCACCGCTCTCTAGTGATTGGATAGGCTTCATTCTCAGTGATGACACCGCTCTCTAGTGATTGAATAGGCTTCATTCTCAGTGATGTCACTGGTCTCTAGTGATTGGATAGGCTTCATTCTCAGTGATGTCACCGCTCTCTAGTGATTGGATAGGCTTAATTCTCAGTGATGTCACTGGTCTCTAGTGATTGGATAGGCTTCATTCTCAGTGATGTCACCGCTCTCTAGTGATTGGATAGGCTTCATTCTCAGTGATGTCACCGCTCTCTAGTGATTGGATAGGCTGCATTCTCAGTGATGTCACCACTTTCTAGTGAATGGATAGGCTGCATTCTCAGTGATGTCACCGCTCTCTAGTGATTGGATAGGCTGCATTCTCAGTGATGTCACCGCTCTCTAGTGATTGCATAGGCTGCATTCTCAGTGATGTCACCACTGTCTAGTGAATGGATAGGCTGCATTCTCAGTAATGTCTCCGGTCTCTAGTGATTGGATAGGCTTCATTCTCAGTGATGTCACCGCTCTCTAGTGAATGGATAGGCTGCATTCTCAGTGATGTCACCGCTCTCTAGTGAAGGGTAAGTTGCAGCGCCAGCGGCGTCACCTGACCTTACTTCCTATAATAATCAGGCAGCCAATTAGTAATATTTCCCATTATAAAAGTGCATTTTGCTAAAGGCGCAGTGTCTATTTGCGGCCTACAGGTGGAGCAGTACACGTTCCTGGGGGGAAACATCCATAATGAGGAGAACGCTTCCTCCTCTGACATTGAAATATTTGGGTTCCAAAAAGTGCCTCAACTCCCAGCAAGTAAGCTCCAGTCTATTCAGTAAAATAAATCCATTTACTTTAAAAGGAAAAATAAAACAGTCCACATTTTCTATTACCGGCTGGAGTGCATTGTAATAAAGGCGAGTTGATTGTCAATTCAGCGGCTCGGCGTCTGTCAAATAAGAATGCGTTCCCTTAATGTCTGCGACAGAGCGGAATCCGCGTCCCTCAGAGCTTCGCTTTGCCACAGGAGGAGAGCGGCTGTGCTAGGCGTGCGGAAGTGATTTCCTCTGGGTACGCCGGGTTGCCTTGATTGACCCGGCTCAGCTGACAGCTCAGAAATCTCATTTCACTCACAAAGTGGATGGAGCCTTCAAAATATCCCGTTTTGTCAACCTGAGTTATCACTACAGATAGCTGAGGAACGAGGTGACGCCATAAAGATGGTTGCGCTTTCGCAGCGGGAATAATGAAGTGGCCAGTGGCCAATTTATAAAAAGTTTAGGGAAGAGGGCGATGGGGGTCATCGATATCAGGAAGCCCCTGAAGGTGAAAGATGGACCTTGGTTTACCAGATTGTGTAGACCCAACAACCTGGGAGATGCGGTAGCTGGGCAGGGCTCCAGGGATTTTGAAAACCTGTTGGAGAACGATCCAGGTGTGGACCAAGCTGACTTGGAGAAGAACCGGGCAGCGGGGCGGCAAAAGCAGACAGCCGGGGCTAAGAGAGAGAGGGGGTTGGCCTGGACTAAGGGAAATTCCTGGAGAACGTTTCGCAAGCTGACCAAGATGGGGCTTGGAAGAATTAAATAATAAGAGAGGATGATTCAGGGGAAGGGCCACGAAAGTGGCCGGCCAAGGCTCCATGGATCTTGAAAAACCCTTGGAGAACCGTCCGGGATTAAAGGCTGATCACGAGAGCCGGGCAGGGCAGTCTTGTCTATCTTGTCTAGCCAAAACTTTTTCTTATATAATTTTTGGATGGAGTGGGGAAGGGTTAGAAACCCCATCACATATTTATTGCTGCCTCTGTTCCCACTGGAAAGATTTACCTTTTTTTGTCCTGGTGACCATAATCGTTGGACAGAAGTTGATGGGAAATCCAACATTTTATGGTGGTCACCAGAATAGGAGGTGAGGATAAATCTTCCAGTGGGGACACCTGTTGCGGTGACAACCTAAGATGGGGTCTCCCTTCACTTTAGGGAGATTTCCCTTCACTTCCTGTTGTGTCTCTTATGCCAATCTACCCAAACTGGAAGAAAGTTCTGGTTCCTGTAATGGATAATTCTACTTTCATTCCTTTCTCCTTACACCCACCCCAGCACCCCTCACTGAGATAACCTATCCATGGGAAGGAATAGGGTTTCTCCATAGGGAGAAGAAGGTGATCAGCCAGAAGATGCAATGGCGGCTGGGCCATGCAACGATGGTTCTGGCAGGATAACTATACTGAAGTACATTAGGTTGACTTTAAAAAATAAAGTCAACCTAATGTAATAAAAAAAATCTATAAAATCCCTGCACCCCCCTCCCCCCCCCAAAAAAAAGAGTCATTGTAAGAGGCAATCACAGCTTCCTGAACAATAAAACTTCTAGGGACCTTCAGCATGCTGGCAGGAGCAGAGAGAAAAGTGATGACTCATCAGTCTGCCGCTGCTCCTCCACTGTCCAATCACAAGCTGGGGGGCAGAGAGCTGACCCAGTTGTACGTCTGAGAAAAGTCACTGACTTTGCTGTGCTGTCTGGGAGCGATAAGGCCGGACTCACACATCTTCGTGTTTTTTGCTTAGTGTGTTTTCCATTGAAATCAATGAAAGCGCATCCCAGTGCATGTGTCATGGCTCACTTTGATGCGTCATAGTGCACATAAACGCACCATGATGCCTATCAATGGGCTGTGATGTGCATTATAATGTGTGTTGACATCCAATATGAAGTGCATTGCAATACAACATTGAAAAAAGGTGAAAGATGGACCTTGGTTTACCAGATTGTGTAGACCTGACGACGTTACTTCCTGGAGGACGTTGGGGGAACCATCCAGGTGCAGGTCCGCAGGGTTCGCCATTTATCCTACACCTCTCATGTCTCTTCACAGTTGCAGACTAGAGTCAAGCTGACCGGAGAAGAACCAGGGCGGGGTCGGCAGAAGCAGACAGCTGGGGCTGAGAGGAGGTTTGCCTGGACTCAGGGAAATTCCTGGGGAACCTTCTGCAAGCTGACCAGGAATGGGGCTTGGAAGAACGTTATAACAATAGAGGATAATTCAGGGGAATTTCTGCGAAAGTGGTCGGCCAAGGCTCCATAGAGGTCAGCTGTGATCTTGGAAAGCCCTTGGAGACCCGTCTGGGATCTTAAAGGCTGATTACGAGAGCCGGGCAAGGCAGTCTCATCTATGGTGAGGCACCCGTAATCAGATTTTATAGCACATTCAAAAGTGTTGGGGGGCGGTTAAAGTAGACAAAATTTTTATTTTTTTATTTTTGGATGGAGTGGGGAAAGGGTTAGAACCAGGGCGGGGTCGGCAGAAGCAGACAACTGGGGCTGAGAGGGGGTCAGCCTGAAAATTCATCTGGAACCTTCCTCAAGCTGATAAGGACGGGGATTGAAAGAAAGACATAACAACAGAGGATGATTCAGGGGGTGGTCCGCAAAAGTGGCCGGCCAAAGCTCCATGGAGGCCATCCGTGATCTTGGAAAGCCCTTGGAGACCCGTCCGGGATCTCAAAGGTTGATCATGAGAGCCGGGCAAGGCAGTCTGTCTATGGTGAGACACCCCATAATCAGATTTTATAGCAAACTCTTAAGTGTTGGGGGAGTGGGGAAGGGTTAGAACCCCCATCAAATATGTATAGCTGTTTCTGTCCCCACTGGAAAGATTGACCTTATTTGTCCTGGTGACCATAATCGCTGGACAGATGTTGCTGGGAGATCCAACATTTTATAGTTGTCACCAGAATAGGTGGTGAGGAGAAATCTTCCAGTGGGGACACCTGTTGCTGTGACAAAACAACATTGAAAAAAAGCGCATTTTAGCTAACCTTAAGGCTAGGTTATACCAATGCGTTTCGGGGACGCGTGTTACATTTTGAATAGTATACACACTCAGACGACACATATGCGTTGCAGCACAAATTTTAAGACACGTCCGATTTTTTGGGCCCACCTAAACACAGGAATGCAGCCGCTCAGGGCGGTACACAGGCCGCGGCCACAGCAGCAAAAATTGTACTGCCACCAAAGGTGACACATTCAAGAGAACGGGGATGTGTCACAACCGTCTTGCAAGTACGTGCAGCGCATCCGGGTGTCACATGGTGGGTCTGCATTTTGAGGGTTAAAGTAGGTGGTGAGGTCACATATCACCTCCTCACCCGCCTGTCAAATGTCTCTGAAATGCGATCCACCACAAAACGCTTTTCAAAGGAGCAACAATAAAAGCTTTGAATGGTGATCCCTTAGACTTCAGCTCTATGTAAAGGGGCATAATAAAATACTCCTATGTACGCTGGCAGAAAGATTCAGCCTAAAAAATGCTCACTGTGGGGTGTAATTATTCACGTTTATAAGCATATCCACATAAACTCATTCTGTTGGCTAGAACAGTGTCCCTATTAGAGTCCCTCCTTACATCAGAGTCCCTATCACAGTCTCCCCTTACATCAGGGTCCCTGACTGAGTCCCCCCCCCTTACATCAAGGTAACCAGCAGATTCTCCCCGTACATCAAGGTCCCCATCAGCATCCCCTGTTACATCAGGGTCCCCACCAGAGTCTCCCATTACATCAGGGTCCCCATCAGAGCGTCGGTGCACAGCCATGTTCAGATCTCTCCAGAGATATCCAATCGGGTTCAAGTCTGGGCTCTGGTTGGGCCACTCAAGGACATTCACAGACTTGTCCCGTAGCCACTCCTTTGTTATCTTGGCTGTGTTCTTAGGGTCGTTGTCCTGTTGGAAGATGAAACTTCGCTCCAGTCTGAGATCCAGATAGCTCTGGAGCAGGTTTTCATCAAGAATGTCTCTGTACATTGCTGCATTCATCGTTCCCTCGATCCTGACTAGTCTCCCAGTTCCTGCCACTGAAAACATCCCCACAGCATGATGCTGCCACCACCATGCTTCACTGTAGGGATGGTATTGGCCAGGTGATAAGCGGTGCCTGGTTTTCTCCAGACATGACGCTTGTCATTCAGGCCAGAGAGTTCAATCTTTGTTTCATCAGACCAGAGAATTTTGTTTCTCATGATCTGAGAGTCCTTCAGGTGCCTTTTGGCAAACTCCAGGTGGGCTGTCATGTGCCTTCTACTGAGGAGTGTCTGACCACTCTACCATACAGGCCTGATTGGTGGAGTGCTGCAGAGATGGTTGTTCTTCTGGAAGGTTCTCCTCTCTCCACAGAGAAACACTGGAGCTCTGTCAGAGTGACCATCGGGTTCTTGGTCACCTCCCTGACTAAGGTTCTCCTCCCCCGATCATTCAGTTTGGCCGAGCGGCCCGCTCTAGGAAGAGTCCTGGTGGTTCCAAACTTCTTCCATTTATGGATGATGGAGGCCACTGTGCTCATTGGGAGCTTCAATGCTGCAGAAATGTTTCTGTACCCTTCCCCAGATCTGTGCCTCCATACAATCCTGTCTCGGAGGTCTACAGACAATTCCTTGGACTTCATGGCTTGGTTTGTGCTCTAACATGCACTGTTACCTGTGGGACCTTCTATAGACAGGTGTGTGCCTTTCCAAATCATGTCCAATCAACTGAATTTACCACAGGTGGACTCCAAGTAGTAGAAACCTCTCAAGGATGATCAGTGGAAACAGGAGGGACCTGAGCTCAATTGTGAGTGTCATGGCAAAGGCTGTGATACTTATGTACATGGGAGGAGCCTGTGATACTTATGTACATGGGAGGAGCCTGTGATACTTATGTACATGGGAGGAGCCTGTGATACTTATGTACATGGGAGGAGCCTGTGATACTTATGTACATGGGAGGAGCCTGTGAGACTTATGTACATGGGAAGAGCCTGTGAGACTTATGTACATGGGAGGAGCCTGTGAGACTTATGTACATGGGAGGAGCCTGTGATACTTATGTACATGGGAGGAGCCTGTGAGACTTATGTACATGGGAAGAGCCTGTGAGACTTATGTACATGGGAGGAGCCTGTGAGACTTATGTACATGGGAGGAGCCTGTAATACTTCTGTACATGGGAGGAGCCTGTGATACTTCTGTACATGGGAGGAGCCTGTGATACTTCTGTACATGGGAGGAGCCTGTGATACTACATGGGAGGAGTCTGTGATACTTATGTACATGGGAGGAGTCTGTGATACTTATGTACATGGGAGGATCCTGAGAGACTTATGTACATGGGAGGAGCCTGTGATACTTATGTACATGGGAGGAGTCTGTGATACTTATGTACATGGGAGGAGCCTGTGATACTTATGTACATGGGAGGAGCCTGTGATACTTATGTACATGGGAGGAGTCTGTGAATACTTAAGTACATGGGAGGAGCCTGTGATACTTATGTACATGGGAGGAGTCTGTGAATACTTAAGTACATGGGAGGAGTCTGTGAATACTTAAGTACATGGGAGGAGCCTGTGATACTTATGTACATGGGAGGAGTCTGTGATACTTATGTACATGGGAGGAGTCTGTGAATACTTATGTACATGGGAGGAGCCTGTGAATACTTAAGTACATGGGAGGAGCCTGTGATACTTATGTACATGGGAGGAGCCTGTGATACTTATGTACATGGGAGGAGTCTGTGAATACTTATGTAGGTAGCATTTTATTTTTGGCTTTTAATTTTTAATATATTTGCAAAGATTTTAAACAAACTTCTCTCACATTGTCATCATGGGGGATTGTTTGTAGAATTTTGAGCAAATAATGAATTAATTTAATCCATTTTGGAATGAGGCTGTAACATAACAAAATGTGTAAAAAGTGAAGCGCTGTGAATACTTTCCGGATGCGCTGTATTTGGCCCCCCGTGTACAAAGTATAAAGATTATTACAATTTACATTCAATAAAAAACATATGTCAATAAAAACAAATAAAAAATCTGTAAAGAGTCTCTTTCAGATGTCACCCCAGAACGCGGCAGATGCAACATGTCGGACGCGGAAGAGGTTAAAATCTCTGCCAAAAAATGTATTCCGATGAATATGATCGCTCGTACTCCTCCCTCCCCCCTCCAAAATACATCGTGTCCTGTTCGGCGGCGGTGACAGACGGTTTTTATCCATATTTAGTCGTGCCTGTCAGAAGGAGCGAGTGATTGGCAGCGCCAGAAAGTACTTAAAAGTTCAGGTGACAAAAATCTTTTTTTTTTTTTTTTTTTTGTATGTGTGTGTGAGAGTTTTATGTCGGGAATGAAAAGAACTTTGGAGATGACAATCACAAATTTCTACATAATTGAGTCACTTAGAAAGCCGGCGACGGATCTGCCCGCGCTATTGTAGAGACATCTGCGATTATTACCCACAATCCCCGGCTGCAGCGATCTTCTTTTTTTTTTTTTTTTTTCCTTCTCTCTAAAAAGCCGTTTGGCTTCACCTGAACAAGAGGCAGAATTGTCTCCTTTAGAAAAACAAATTTGTGTCAAAGATTTGGGGGCGGGGCCAGGAATTTGATTTCATTTTTTAGGAAATGTCTTAAAAGGGACCCTTTTTTGCTGCCAGCTTTTCCTATATTCAGCAAATATCAGCTTCAGTCTATCACTACCAAAACTTTTTTTTTTTTTTTTTTTTTTGATAAAGTAGGCTTAGAACCTCTGCTGGTTTTTTTTCTTTTTCCTTCCACTTCCTGGCCCTGGAACCCAACAGGAAGTTGGAAGAAATCTGATTTTAGTTGTCACTGGAACAGGTGTCCCCCATTGGAAGATTTCCCCCTTGTTCCAGGAACTTCTATGAAAATTAAAAATTGCCATAATTTTCTGTTCCAGTGACAATGATCATCAGGACATCTCTATCTATCTATCTATCTATCTATATACACGGTATATATATATAGAAGGTTACCGACTTTCCACCCGTGCTATAGCCGAAAGACGACTACAGCACGGGCTTCCAGTGCCGGTAGGGCTTTAATAGACGACCCCGTGTGATCGTGCGCACCCCCCGTGGCGAGCTCTGCGATTGTGAAATCCTTCGAACTTGGCTGATCACACATCGGGGTAAAGGGCAAATCACAGCAGCCCTTTACCATGTGATCAGCTGTCAGCCAATGACAGCTGATTACAGAAGTGAACAGAATCAGCGTGAGGAGAAAAGAAGAACCCTGGTAACCGACTTCTGTTACAGGGACATCGGTCCCAATCTGTGCCCACCAGTGCTGCTAAAATCAGTGCCGCCTATCAGTGCCCATCAGTGCTGCCTATCAGTGCTGCCTAACTGTGCCTATCAGTGCCCACCAGTGCCACCTATCAGTTCCCACCTACAAGTGCCCACCAGTGCAGCCTATCAGTGCCCACCAGTGCTGCCAAGCAGTGCCTCATCATCAGTGCTGCCTATCAGTGCCGCCTAACTGTGCCTATTAGTGTCCATCAGTGCCTATCAGTGCCACCTATCAGTGCCGCCTAACTGAGCTGCCCATCAGTGTCGCCTAACTGTACCCATCAGTGCCCATCAGTGCTGCCAATCAGTGCCCACCAGTGCCACCCATCAGTGCCCACCAGTGCCACTTATCAGTGTCCATCAGTGCCTCATCATCAGTGCTGCCTATCAGTGCCACCTATCAGTGCCTACAATCAGTGCCCACCAGTGCCACCTATCAGTTTCCACCTACCAGTGCCCACCAGTGCAGCCTATCAGTGCCCACCAGTGCCACCTATCAGTGCCCAATAGTGCTGCCAATCAGTGCCTCATCATCGGTGCTGCCTATCAGTGCCGCCTAACTGTGCCTATCAGTGCCCACCATTTCCACCTATCCGTGCCCACCAGTGCCACCTATCAGTTCCCACCTACCAGTGCCCACCAATGCAGCCTATCAGTGCCCACCAGTGCCACCTATTAGTGCCCACCAGTGCTGCCAAGCAGTGCCTCATCATCAGTGCTGCCTATCAGTGCCGCCTAACTGTGCCTATTAGTATCCATCAGTGCCTATCAGTGCCATCTATCAGTGCCGCCTAACTGAGCTGCCCATCAGTGTCGCCTAACTGTACCCATCAGTGCCCATCAGGGCTGCCAATCAGTGCCCACCATTGCCACCCATCAGTGCCCACCAGTGCCACTTATCAGTGTCCATCAGTTCTGCCAATCAGTGCCTCATCATCAGTGCTGCCTATCAGTGCCACCTAACTGTGCCTATCAGTGCCACCTATCAGTGCCTACAATCAGTGCCCACCAGTGCCACCTATCAGTGCCCACCAGTGCTGCCAATCAGTGCCTCATCATCAGTGCTGCCCATCAGTGCCGCCTAACTGTGCCTATCAGTGCCCACCATTTCCACCTATCAGTGCCCACCAGTGCCACCTATCAGTTCCCACCTACCAGTGCCCACCAATGCAGCCTATCAGTGCCCACCAGTGCCACCTATCAGTGCCCACCAGTGCTGCCAAGCAGTGCCTCATCATCAGTGCTGCCTATCAGTGCCCACCATTGCCACCCATCAGTGCCCACCAGTGCTACTTATCAGTGTCCATCAGTGCTGCCAATCAGTGCCTCATCATCAGTGCTGCCTATCAATGCCACCTATCAGTGCCTACAATCAGTGCCCACCAGTGCCACCTATCAGTGCCTACAATCAGTGCCCACCAGTGCCACCTATCAGTGCCTCATCATCAGTGCTGCCTATCAGTGCCCACCATTTGCACCTATCAGTGCCCACCATTTGCACCTGTCAGTGCCCACCAGTGCCACCTATCAGTTCCCACCTACCAGTGCCCACCAATGCAGCCTATCAGTGCCCACCAGTGCCACCTATCAGTGCCCACCAGTGCTGCCAAGCAGTGCCTCATCATCAGTGCTGCCTATCAGTGCCCACCATTGCCACCCATCAGTGCCCACCAGTGCTACTTATCAGTGTCCATCAGTGCTGCCAATCAGTGCCTCATCATCAGTGCTGCCTATCAATGCCACCTATCAGTGCCTACAATCAGTGCCCAGCAGTGCCGCCTATCAGTGCCTCATCGTCAGTGCCGCCTATCAGTGCACATCAGGGAAGAAGAAAATCTACCTGTTTGCAAAATCTTATAACAAACTATTTAAAAAAAAATTTTTTTTTTCAAAATTTTCAGTCTTTTTTTGTTTGTTTAGCAAAAAATAAAAACCCGCAGAGGTGATTAAATACCACCAAAGGAAAGCTCTATTTGTGGGAACAAAATGATAAAAATGTCCTATGTGTACAGTGTTGGATGACCGCGTAATTGTCATTCAAAGTGTGACAGCGCTGAAAGCTGAGAATTGGCCTGGAAGGGGGGGAAGTGCCGGTATTGAAGGGGTTAAATAAGATCTCCAGGTACGGATATTTTTATAACCATATTAAATCCAAAACCAAAAATGTAAAACATTGCAGCTTACAAACCAATACATGTGGTGGCTGCGTTTCTTTTCTTTAGTCTTCTTTCCCCTCCGTTTTCACCTGGTGACCTGGCCAGTAACACACCTCCTGTATTAGAACCCCCCCCCCACTCTGGATGAAGGAGCACAGGAGGCACAGCAGCGTTGTCAGTCTGTGGGGCAGAAAGTGTTAAATGTATTAGCAGATTTGAATACACTAACACACTGAAGCCAATCTCCAGCTCGTACTTTATAATCAGTTATAGCAAACATTTTTTTTTTCTTTTTTGGGATAAAGGCTTTACATAATATAAAATAAAAATAATAGCTGACCATTGTGAGCACCCCGGTCAGTGTTGAGTGGTTTGTATCATCTATACATAGAGTTTGTGTGCTTTTGAAAAACAACAGACTTGCTGCTTGGATGAAAATAGAAGAAAGAAAACCTAAAAAAAAGGAAACGAAGCCCCCACCGTTCACACCGGTGCGAGTCGTCGCGCGATTTATCCGGTCCAAATCTCAAGGAAAGTCGCACCCTATCGTTCGGCAATGGAATTCGTTCAAATCGGTGCAAAGCCGACTGAGCGATTCCGCACCGATTTGGAATAAAAAGGTGCCTGCGCTATTTTTTTTTTTTTGCAATTTCAGGTACGACTCGCATAGACATCTGTGCATGAAGTCCCACCGACCTGCGACTTTGAAATTGTGCGATTTGAAGTGAAGTCGCACTATTCTAAAGTCAGGGTTGGTGTAAACGAGGGCAAATACAGTCGTCACATCTAAGAATTGGTAAGCTGCAATATGATAAATGTTTGCTTTTGGGTTTAATACCGATTTAACCACTTGCCCTCCGGAAGATTTACTCCCCCTTCCTGACCAGGCCATTTTTTGCGATACGGCACTGCGTTACTTTAACTAACAATTGCGTGGTCACCTAACCCTGTACCCAAATAAAATTTATGTCCTTTTTTCCAACAAATAGAGCTTTCTTTTGGTGGTATTTGATCACCTCTGCGGTTTGAATTTTTTGCGCTATAAACAAAAAAAGAGCGACAATTTAGAAAAAAAAACAAAAAAAACAAAAAACAAAAAAAACAATATTTTTTACTTTCTGCTATAAATATCCAATAAATCCATATAATATATATATATATATATATATATATATATATATATATATATATATATATATATATATATATATATAAAATATAAATCTAAAATAAAATATAATATAAAATAAAATATAATATAGAAATATAATCTAATATAATATATAATATAAAAATAAAATATATATAATATAGAAATATAATATTATATATATATATATATATATATATAATGTTTTTATATTATATTATATTTGTATATTATATTTTATTTTAGATTCATATTTTATATATATTATATGGATATATATATATATATATATATATATATATATATATATATATATATATATATATAAAGCACTGCGTAAACTGTTGGCGCTATATAAATCCTGTATAATAATAATAATATATATATATATATATATATATATATATATATATATATATATATATATTGTATAAAATATCCAATAAAAAATGTAAAAAATCACAATTTAGGCCAATATGTATTCTGCTACATATTTTTGGTAAATGGAAATCCCAATAAGCGTATATTGATTGGTGTGCGCAAAAGAATAGCGTCTACAAACTATGGGATATATACTGTATACTGGAATTTAAATTAATTCTTTTTTTAAATACTAGTATGGTGGCGATCAGCGACCCTTTGCGAGACTTGCATATTGCAGCGGACAATCGGACACCAACTGACACTTTTTGGGGACCAGTGACACGGATACAGTGATCAGTGCTAAAAAATATGCACTGTCACTGTACTAATGACACTGGCTGAGAAGGGGTTAAACATCTAGGGGGATTAAAGCATTAACTGTGTGCCTAGCCAGTGTTTATGTGTGTACTATGTGGTGCTTTCACTGAGGGAAGTGATGGATTTTAATCCCTGCTTTGCTGGTGCTTTTACAAAGGGATGTGCTTTGCAGGGAAACAAAATCCAGCACATCCCCGCTGACAGGATCGGGCTCTGGATTGTTTACATACGCAGAGCTCCATCCTGTCTGTCTCCTCATTGATCAGCGGGTGCTGGAGGACATCCATTGGCCGGCACCCGCTGATCGGCTTGTGCTGTGACCAATCACCCGGAGGAGCGGGATCACGTGTATATATATATATATATATATATATATATATATATATATATATGTGGTTCTAGCAGTAAAGCTACAGTACGCGGTCGGCAAGTGGTTAAATAGTTCCATTGGTCCAGCTTGGACCAATATATGTATGCATGTGCTATACCTGTGGGATCCCCCCCCCCCCCCCCCCCCCGGCAGCTGAAAATCACTGGAGTAGGCTACAGGAGCCCATGAGGGTTAGAACCCCTGTTGTTATTGTCTGTGTTCTGCTTCTCTGCAAGGCTATTACATTTAATAGGTAAAAATAACAACAGATTCACCTTAAAGAGGAACTGCAGTCTGCTCACATAATTTGTAAAAAAAAACATCTTTGCCATTCTGAAGCTTCCCTCCAACCACTTTGCATATTATTTTGTATATACTGTGATTCTGTACTTGCCAAATATGCTGCAGAAATCTCTCTCCACTGAGTCTGGCTGTAGCCATTTTAACTGTGGGCAGCTGAAGCTGCTGCCTGTACACTTCGTGGATTTACACAGACACACAGAGGCACGCCTCCAGCTCTGCAGCTCTCATTGGCCCTCTTATGACTCATCCCCCCCTCCTTTCCGGGTAAACTCTCAGGAGAGTGAAAGAGAGAGCTGTGCATTATGTCATAAGCCTAGGCCAATGACCAGATAAGAAACAGGAAGTGGGCTGTATAAGGGATTTACTGGCAGAAAAAAAAATGTTTTACTATCCAAAGAAAAAACAACAACAAGGGCAGAAGATTTAATAGATGGAAAGATGAAAAAATGACTGAAGTTCCTCTTTTACCACTTTAGCCCCAGAAGATTTACCCCTCAATCCAATGAGCTCCAAGGGACGGTGCTCAGAGGTGGGTAGGGGGTGGAACCAAGGGAGAGTGCTCAGAGGTGGGTAGGGGGTGGAACCAAGGGACAGTGCTCAGAGGTGGGTAGGGGGTGGAACCAAAGGACGGTGCTCAGAGGTGGGTAGGGGGTGGAACCAAGGGACAGTGCTCAGAGGTGGGTGGGGGGTGGAACCAAGGGACAGTGCCCAGAGGTGGGTAGGGGGTAGAACCAAGGGACGGTGCTCAGAGGTGAGTGAGTAGAGGGTGGAACCAAGGGACAGTGCTCAGAGGTGGGTAGGAGGTGGAACCAAGGGACAGTGCTCAGAGGTGGGTAGGGGGTGGAACCAAGGGACAGTGCTCAGAGGTGGGTAGGAGGTGGAACCAAGGGACAGTGCTCAGAGGTGGGTAGGGGGTGGAACCAAGGGACAGTGCTCAGAGGTGGGTAGGAGGTGGAACCAAGGGACAGTGCTCAGAGGTGGGTAGGGGGTGGAACCAAGGGACGGGGCTAAGAGGTGGGTAGAGGGTAGAACCAAGGGACAGTGCTCAGAGGTGGGTAGGGGGTGGAACCAAGGGACGGTGTTCAGAAATGGGCAGGGGGTGGAACCAAGGGACGGTGCTCATCGGTGAGTAGGGGGTGGAACCAAGGGACGGTGTTCAGAGATGGGCAGGGGGTGGAACCAAGGGATGGTGCTCAGCAGTGAGTAGAGGGTGCCACCAAGGGACAGTGCTTAGAGGTGGGTAGGGGGTGGAACCAATGGACAGTGCTCAGAGGTGAGTAGAGGGTGGAACCAAGGGACAGTGCTTAGATGTGGGTAGGGGGTGAAACCAATGGACAGTGCTCAGAGGTGGGTAGGGGGTGGAACAAAAGGACAGTGCTCAGAGGTGGGCAGGGGGTGGAACCAAGGGACAGTGCTCAGAGGTGGGTAGGGGGTGGAACCAAGGGACAGTGCTCAGAGGTGGGTAGGGGGTGGAACCAAGCTCAGAGGTGGGTAGGGGGTGGAACCAAGGGACAGTGCTCAGAGGTGGGTAGGGGGTGGAACCAAGGGACAGTGCTCAGAGGTGGGTGGGGGGTGGAACCAAAGGATGGTGCTCAGAGATGGGCAGGGGGTGGAACCAAGGGACAGTGCTCAGAGGTGGGTAGGGGTGGAACCAAAGGACAGTGCTAAGAGGTGGGTAGGGGCCAGAAACTTGGAAGAGGGAAGTACCTGGACCTATTCTCTGAGGGAAAAAGCCTTGCCTATGAGTGAAAGTGAGCTTCCCTTGTTAACCACTTGCTGACTGCAGCGGGTAATTATATGTCCTGTTAGCAAGTGGTGATACGAAGATCATGGCATTGGTATTGTATTTTCTACAGCCAGCGATTTGCTGTTTAGTAAAAGTGACCTGGGCAGCTGTAAAACCGCCTGATCCCTTTTACGGAACAGAGAAGGGCTAACCAACCCCCGGATCCCAGCATCTTCTGTTCAATCAGCTTTCCCATAGCGGAGAGAGTCCTTTAATGCAGTGTCCGCACCCCTCTCTATGGCCCTACCCACCCTGGCGAAGAAGAGTTTTCCGACACGCTCTCCCACGACAGCGCAGCTCTTTCTTATCACAAATAATGTAATTTGTTTGGACTTAAAATTGCTCGGCATCAGAGAATTGGGTGATAGCAGCCTTTATAGGCAGGATTTAAAAGAGATGCAAGGCCAACAACTCAGCAGATGCGTTCCGCTACGAACAAGAAGACGGGGGGAAAAAAAGTAGAAGGAGATTGTGTTTCCAGCGTAGATTTGGCCTCCTCCCCGGCTGACATTTCATTGGGGAACTCCGACTGAGATTAAAGTTTTCTTAGGAAAATATCCGCTCCGAGAGCAAGTCGCAGCACAAAGGGAACGGAGCGCCTTTAGACAAATTACTGAAAGGCCAGCCTGGATTTTCTGGTAAATTAGAAGATGGGGCAGTGAAAGCAATCAAACGTTATATGCTATGCAGCATTTATCCTAGGCTTTTATGTCTGTGCAGGCTTTAGAAGTATCCCTGGTACCCAAAATACGTTCTGAGTGAATGATCTGTCACAAGATCGTGACAAGTAAAGTGAGACATTCAGAACTCCTGTTCGGCCTTCTCCAGTCAGTGACTCCAGTGGTTGTAATCCTCAGACAAAGCACATCCCTCTGTAGTGTGTACTTGTCTCAGTCTGGAGCACTAAGTGTCATTCCTGTCCGCTGCCTCCTTCCCCTGCTATTAGTGTGAGTCACTTCTGACAAGTTTTCCTGACACCGAGAGTTTGAGCACACAGCCTGTGATTGACAGCTTCACCCCTGTTCCTGTGTGCTGTATGAAAAGGGGTGTGTCCGTTCCCTCCAATCAGCTCTCATAGCTCTCCTCACTGAGATCTGCAGAGTGTAACTTCAGCTCCCCACCCTCTGCTTTCTGAAAGCTCAGGCAAGCCGTCTAAATTCTGAACTTTGAACGGATGTCGAGAAGAGAAGGCTGCAGATAAACAGGTACACCTTATGTAGGAGGATTTGTTGCATCCCGAGGCCTGTCACCTTAACCGGTTCCTGCCTGTGCTATAGCTGAAAGACGGCTACAGCGTGGGCTTGCATTGCCGGGAGGTCGTCCATTCACATTCTCCCATGATCACACTGCCTGCGTGCCCCCTGCATCGATGCGTCCATAGGACACAGCTGATCACAGATCGTGGTAAAGCGCCAATCACAGCGGCCCTTTACCACCTGATCAGCTGTGTCCAAAGACAGCTGATCAGGTGGATGTAAACACAAGCTGGTTATCAGCATTCCTTTCCCAACACTGACAGCGTGAAGAGGGGAGATGAGAGCCGGTAACCAGCTTGTGTGAAAGGGACATCTACACTGATAATCAGTGTAGTTCCAACAGTACCCACCAGTGCTGCCAATCAGTGCCCATCAGTGCCTCCTCATCAGTGTCACCTATCAGTGCCCATCAGTGCCGCCTCATCAGCGCCCATCAGTGCAGCCCTTTATCAGTGCCCACCAATGCAGCCTATCAGTGCCCACCAATGCAGCCTATCAGTGCCCACCAATGCAGCCTATCAGTGTCCACTAATGCAGTCTATCAGTGTCCACCAGTGCCGCCAATCAGTGCCCATCGGTGCCTCCTCATCAGTGTCACCTATCAGTGCAGCCCTTTATCAGCGCCCATCAGTGCAGCCCTTTATCAGTGCCCACCAATGCAGCCTATCAGTGTCCACCAATGCAGCCTATCAGTGTCCACCAGTGCCGCCTATCAGTGCCCATCAGTGCAGCCTATCAGTGCCCATCAGTGCCATCTATCAGTGCCCATCAGTGCAGCCTATCAGTGCTCATCAGTGCAACCTATCAGTGCCCATCAGTGCAGCCTCATCAGTGCCTATCAGTGAAAGAGAAAAATTACCTGTTTGCAAAATTTTATAACAAACTATGGAAACCTTTTTTTTCACAAAATTTTCTGACTTTTTTTTGTTTGTTTAGCGAAAAATAAAAAACCCAGCTGTGAATAAATACCACCAAAAAAAAACTCCATTTGTGTGAAAAAAAAATTATAAAAATGGGTACAGTGTTGCATGACCATGCAATTGTCATTCAAAGTGCGACAGCACTGAAAGTTGCCCTGGGCAGGAAGGGGGTAAAAGTGCCCAGTAGGCAAGTGGTTAATACAATGGAGTCAAAATAATTTCGCAATGGCAGCCACCATTTTGCCGTAACAACGGAGGGCTGTAGACGGAACCCAAATGACAGAAGCCAGATTTCAGGTACAGGTACCAGCAATCACTCATGTTTTGGTCCATTGAACTTACAGCTGCCATGAAAATCCATCAAACTGGGAGCCTCCAACAGAAAGTCCACATTCACAATGAAGGAACGGCAGTATCTCCAACTCCACCGCCTGCAGGTGCTTCCAGCCCACCTGGTTGCTTGTCTACCAGCCCACCTGGCTTCTCCGAAGATCTCCCAAAACAAGGTGTAAGAGTCCAGGGCTTACTACGCATGTACCAATGGCGCATTGCCGCAAGAGGAAATCCGTGCCAACTGAGCATGCGCCAAAGACGCCTCAGTGCGCCAACCTGCGCAGAAGACTTGATGGAAAAAGGCAGGAAAATGCCCAGGATGCGCACAGGACGTGACCTCAACCCGATGGAAAAAAGGCGGGAAAATGCCCAGGAGGCGCACAGGAAGTGACCTCAACCTCATGGAAAAAGGCGGGAAAATGCCCAGGAAGGGCACAGGAAGTGACCTCATGTGTGATCTGTCTGAACTTGTTGTGACCTGGAAACCTATTTGACTACTCTTGATTGCTGCTTGCCATTGACCTCGGATTTGTACTTTAACCATTCTACTTCTTTGCCCCTTTTGTACTCAGCTGCCAGATTGGAACCGACCCCGGCATTCTTCTTCTGATTAACCCTTTTATACTTCGTTGCCCAACTGGACTTGACCTCGGCTTGGATCTCGGACTTATGCCCCGTACACACGGTCGGACTTTGTTCGGACATTCCGACAACAAAATCCTAGGATTTTTTCCGATGGATGTTGGCTCAAACTTGTCTTGCATACACACAGTCACACAAAGTTGTCGGAAAATCCGATCGTTCTGAACGCGGTGACGTAAAACACGTACGTCAGGACTATAAACGGGGCAGTGGCCAATAGCTTTCATCTCTTCATTTATTCTGAGCATGCGTGGCACTTTGTCCGTCGGATTTGTGTACACACGATCGGAATTTCCGACAACGGAGTTTGTTGTTGGAAAATTTTATAGCCTGCTCTCAAACTTTGTGTGTCGGAAAATCCGATGGAAAATGTGTGATGGAGCCCACACACGGTCGGAATTTCCGACAACAAGGTCCTATCACACATTTTCCGTTGGAAAATCCGACCGTGTGTACGGGGCATAAGGCTTACATGGTGCTCCGCACCCGTGCCACTTGGTGTCCACCAAGTCACTGTCTCCATCTCCAGAGGCTTCAAGGACCCGAGGTGCAAGGGAGGCCTTCCCACTACTTCGGTCTCACATCAGGTACGTGGCTTTCGTGACACAAGGAATGAAGGGTTAAGCACATGGCTGTCCTCAGAAAGCAGCCTACATGTGGCAGTCTCCCCCTTTGTGAACCCCTGGGTGTGCTGATGTCCTCTTTGCTCCCTGCTGTTTCTTCAGGCATGATTCCTCCTCAAACTGTTCGGCTGAAAGGATATTCCTAAGTAAGCCCGAGCCTGGCCTCGAGGCAGAGCCCCCCCCCCCCTAGAACTAGGGGACCCCTCCTAGACCACCAACAGCCTCTTCAGCACTCCATCTTCCACCCGACTTCCCTGCTGGCCAGGCTCTTTCATATTTAGGAGCTGATCCATTCACCCTGCCAGGACATTTAGCCCAGGGATTGGTCAGCTTCCCGTAAGTATCGGGTCCTCTGGTCTCCGCCCACATTCTATCCCACAAATGCTCTTCTGGAAGAATGGACAAACATTCCTATAGACACACTCCTAAACCTTGTGGACGGCCTTCCCAGAAGAGTTGAAGCTGTTATAGCTGCAAAGGGTGGAGCCAACTCAATATTGAACCCTACGGACTAAGACGCCATTAAAGTCCATGTGTGTGTAAAGGCAGGTGTCCCAATACTTTTGGTAATATAGTGTACTGTGTATGTCAGTGTTTACCTCACCAAGCAACCCACAGCTCCAAACCCCGAGCAATCAATATATGCAAATCTTGACTTTCAGCTGTGAGCCAGAGCTGAACCACACCCCTGCACAATACGAGCCCTTCTATTGGTTAGAGAAGCACGGCGTATGGTGCCCTGGGGCATAAGCTCCCAACTGTCCCTGATTTTGAGGGACTGTCCCTGATTTGGAGCAATGAACCTCTGTCCCTCCTCATTTTTCCCTCATTTTGGTCTGATCTTTATCTATCAAAAAGTGTTTTCCAGCCCCCAACCTTTCATCTGATTTCTAAATTGCTGCATTTGTAAATTCCAAAAGCCAATATAAAGGAATAGTAGTGGTATAGTGGTAAATAAAAGCACTTGTGGGTTTAACCAATCTTGTTTTTTTTTTGTTACAATTCTCCTTAAAGGGGGCGTGGCAAGGGGTGTGTCCTATGCCTGAATACTTTTGCTGATAGGTGTCCCTCATTCCCATCTCAAAAAGTGGGGAGGTGTGCCCTGGGGGGGGGCTCAGCGATATAACAAGAGGTACGTTCTGGCACAGTTTGGTGCGGCTTTGACGTTCCAGGCTTGCTTCAAACCCCGAGACAAGCGTTTTTGGATAAGAGGAGAATTTGGATATTGAGTGACACGTGGGGACGGCCATCATTTCTGTTCAGCGCTAAACACATCTGACAAATAATGCAATCTGAAAAGCCTGTCTGCTGCCCTCTCCTTCCCCGCTCGATGGAAAGCCTTCCACGTTGTATGGATAAATAACGCAATAAAGCTCTGATAATCACCGATGGGATGGAGGCCATCAATTATTAATGAGGCTGGAAGGGAAGAGGCGCTTCTAAACCGCTAGTCTACCTTTTTACCTTGGAAAAAAATATATAATAGCGGGGCCCCAAGTGCTCATCCATCTGCTTCATATGCCTTTTGTCAGTTTAACTCCTTACATCGAGTGCAAAAGTTTGTGCACCCCCCCTGCCCACCACCGCCTTGGGTCAAAACCCCTGGCAGATGATAGAAAACACCAGCAGACATGGCTATGTGGTCATTTAAAAAAAAATCTATGAAAACATTATTCTTGTATTAAATTCAGTTGTTAAGGGAAAGATTTTATGTATTTTTGCATATAACTCATATGTACCGAAACCAGTGAAAATCCCAAATTCAGACTGGTGGGGGAGGGGCGGAACTCTGAGCCAATAAGATTGCACCTCACTGCACAGTGCTGCCAGGGAACATGCTTATAAGAAGGGGAGCAGCTGAGGGATGACCTCGTCCGTAGGGAATGGCCAAACTGGGAGTTTTTTGGTTTGGCAACATTTTGGGAATATCAGGATCATTTGGGCAAGATGGAGTCAACGAGGAAGAGGAAATTAGGGTGCTTAGTAGTGATTTTTAAAGCCCAACTCCACCCACCCCTCCCTCCCACACATCTCTACCTGATCCCGCAATCGTATGACATGGCAGGCCTGAATCTTCTCTTCTTTTTACATCCTGGAAGGCTTGGGCCACATCTACAGGTGCACCCAAGTGAAGGCACGTTTCTATGCACGGGGCGTACAGCAGCCCATTTATGTCAATGGGCTGCCCTATGAGCGAGAAACCGGAATAGAAGTCTCTGATCCTTTTCCATAAGTGCGCTGCACCCAACTGCATGGGGCTGTGGCACCGTGCGGTTTGGCACATGCATTTCCAGATGTGTGGGGGTACAATTATTGGCACTACCACACATCTGCTGAGGGGCCGCGCATTTCTCTGTGTGACCAGAGAGCACACAATTTTGCATGTGTTCCCGACACGCAAAGATTTGAACCTGGAGGAGAGGAAGAGCATGTCACTGCCTGTGAGATTTGGACACTTCAGATTGGATGGTCAGTGGTGGGGTCCTCTCGGAAGAGAGAAAGGGATGACATCATCGTGGGGGCGGCAGTGGACCAGTGGTCTTGGGGAGCCATCGCAGCGGTGGATCAGCAGTCACCCACAGTGAAACCGGTGGCAGTGAGGGATCTGCATGGGGTACTTAGGTGAGTATATCAGCCTGTGAGATGTGGACACTTCCAACTGGATTGTCACTGGCTGGGTTCTCTGTGAAGAGAGAAGGGGATTGAGGTCATTATGGGAATGGTAGGTGACAAGTGGTCTTGGGGTGCCATCACACCAGTGGATCAGTGGTCGCTCACATTGAAACCACTGGCAATGAGGGATCTGGACAGGGTACTTAGCTGAGTATATAAACCTGTGAGATGTGGACACTTCCAACTGGATGGCCATTGGCTGGTTCCTCTGAGAAGAGAGAAGGGGATGACGTCATCATGGGGATGGTAGGGGACCAGTGGTCTTGGGGCACCAACACAGTGTTGTATCAGCGGTCGCCCACATCAAAACTGGTGGCAGAGAGGGAACTGTATTGGGTACTTAGGTGAGTGGATCAACCTGTGAGATGTGGACGCTTCCAATTGGATGGTCACTGGCTGGGTCCTCTGAAAAGAGAGAAGGGGATGATGTCATCATGGGAATGGTAGGGGACCAGTGGTCTTGAGGCACCATTGCAATGGTGGATCAGCTGTTCCTTGCATCCGAACCGTTGGCAGTGAGGGATCTGGACGGGGTACTTAGGTGAGTATATTAACCTGTGAGATGTGGACACTTCCAACTGGATGGTCACTGGCTGGGTCCTCTGAGTAGAGAGAAGGGGGGTGACATCATCTCATCATGGGAATGGTAGGGGACCAGTGACCTTGGGGTCCCATCGCAGCAGTGGATCAGCGGTCCCCCACATTGAAACCAGTGGCAGTGAGGGACCTGGATGGGGTACTTAGGTGAGTATATCAACCTGTGAGATATGAACACTTCCAACTGGATGGTCACTGGCTGGATTCTCTGAGAAGAGAGAAGGGGATGACATCATCATGGGGATGGTAGGGGACCAGTGGTCTTGATGCACCATCGAAGCGATGGATCAGCAATCGCCCACACCGAAACTGATGGTATTGAAGAACCTGGACAGGGTACTTAGGTGAGTATATCAACCTGTAACCTGTGAGATGTGGACACTTCCAATTGGATTGTCACTGGCGGGGTCCTCTTTGAGGAGAGAAGGGAATGACGTCATTGTGGGGATGGCAGGGGACCAATGGATTTTTGGTGCCACCACAGCAGTTTATCAATGGTCATCTGCACTGAAACTGGTGGTAGTGAGGGACCTGGATGGGGTACTTAGGTGAGTATATCAAACTGTAACCTGTGAAATGTGGAAACTTCTGATTGGATGGTCACTGGTAGGGTCCTCTCAAAAGAGAGAAGGGGATGACGTCATTGCAGGGATGGAAGGGGACCAGTGGTCTTGGGGAGCCATTGCATTGGTTTATCAGGGCTCATCTGCACTGAAACCGGTGGTAGTGAGGGACCTGGACAGGGATACTTAGGTGAATATATCAACCTGGAACCTGTGAGATGTAGACACTTCCGATTGGATGGTCACTGCTGGGGTCCTCTCAGAGGAGAGAAAAGGATGATGTCATTGTGGGGATGTCAGGAAACCAGTGGTCTTGGGGCACCATCGCAGCTGTGGATCTGCGGTCCCCTTTATTGGAACCGGTGGCAGTGGGGGACCTGGATAGGGTACTTAGGCGAGTATATCAACCTGTGTGATGTGGACACTATCAATTGGATGGTCACTGGCTGGGTCCTCTGAAAAGAGAGAAGGGGATGATGTCATCATGGGAATGGTAGGGGACCAGAGGTCTTGAGGCACCATTGCAATGGTGGATCAGCTGTTCCTTGCATCTGAACTGTTGGCAGTGAGGGATCTGGATGGGGTACTTAGGCGAGTATATCAACCTGTGTGATGTGGACACTACCAATTGGATGGTCAATGGTGGGGTCCTCTCAGAAGAGAGAAGGGCATGACGTCATTGTGCGAAGGCAGGGAACCAGCGGGTCTTGAGACGCCATTGTAGCGTTGGATTAGTGGTTGCTGCATCAGAACTGGTGGCAGTGAGGGAACTGGATAGGGTACTTAGGTGAGTATATCAGACTTTACCAGGTAAAGTAGAGTATCAGGATAGGTTAGAGAGGGTGGGAGGGAGGAACCCGAACAAATTCGTTTTTGCCCAAGTGGGGCTTTAAAGGGTGCAATTGACTTGAAATTTCTCCTGAGGAGCCTCCCTCACATTCTGGAGTCATCCTTACTTCCCTGGCGCAGTCCTCTTCAGAGGCCGCTGGAAGCTGCACCATGCATGTCAAGCAGTGGCTAGAAGGGAACGTGGTCCAAAGCAGGGGCGTCTGTTAAAAATGAGGGGTAAATGGATAAGGATAAAATGATTTATCGAAATGAGAATACAAAGAATGGTTGAAAAATTCCTAAAACCACACATCTGAAAGTGGACATCAGGCTTATGATGGTCCTTATAAACTGATCTGGACAGGTTTGCAAGAAGCAAAAAAAGAGTTCAGCAGTCACCACTCGTAGCTTTGAGAGTCGGGAAGGCGGGGCAGTTACACGAAATAACGGGACAAGATCATCCAGTGACCAGGGCAAAGACGCCAAATTGCGCCCCCCCCATTATGTGAGAGCCTATGAAGAGGATGGGAAGAGAGAGCACAGCCTGCACCTCCTCCCATCTCTCTCCTCCGACAGAAGTAGCGATGCCACTGTCACTACTCTTGTCAGCTTTGTAACAGAAGGAATTTATGACGCCTCATCCCTACAATACACGCTGCGCCCAGGGCAGCTGTCCCTCCTGCCCACCCCTTGTCCCAGGCCCTGATGACACGGAAACCTTCACAACTTCAGCACCTAAACCCGTGGTGCCACCCGCCATTATACTGTATGTGTTATGGATCACACACGATTGCAGGCCTGACTTTTCCATTTGAATAGGTCCAATGAGCGGAGTTGCCCTTTAAAAAAGCGTATCATTTATTCCCTTTTAAATTGGCTGCGCTTCTTTTTTGGATTATTTTCCCCCCCCACTGTATGGAGTGTTTGAATTGTTCTGTACTTTTTAATTTGAGTTCCAGGCTACGCCGTCCTCTCTCTCCTCTCTCTATCTCCGCCGAAAAAAAAACCTATTAATTTCGGCTTTTCGCTTTCCACTCCTCTATGTGACACAGTTTCCAGACACGCATATAAATAGCCAGATGCGTTTAACCCTCTTTGCCGAGGTCAGGTATCATCCTGACGGAAGGTAAAAAATCCCCACCCCCACCCCCCGATTACCATCACAACAGACAGAGCCCGCGCCGGACCCGCTCGCCTCTTGCCCGCCGGCGCGTCGGTAAGCTCCCGTATAATTGCGTTCAGGTGTGACAGAGCGTAAAAAAAAACAAAACAAAAAAAAAACGTTTTAATCTTTGGCACCGGCGGGAGGCGGGGAGGTCAGGAGTCAAAATGTTTCAAAAATAAAGGCGAATTTAATTAGTATGCAAATGCGGCTGCCGGCATTAAAATGTCAATTTGCTATGTAAATGTTGACGCGGCGACAGTTCAGGTATTTTATCATCTTCTGTCAAGGTGCCTTTCCTGGGTGGTGAAGTGTAATAACCGGAGATCTGACACCAGGGAATCGGCGTTCTCCGAGCCGCAGGAGGGGGTCAGGCGTCTGGTGACGGGGATGTTCTGTCACCTCGAAGGAGGGGGGGGGAAGGGAGCTGATCATGTGACCCAAAACGTCGCTGGATTTAGGTCTGTTTTTGTGTTTATGATCTCAGTAAAGAGCTGAGGCTTTTTTTTTTTTTTTTTTTTTTTTAACTTGGCATGCCGCCCATTTTTATACATGGTAAAAAGCAGGTGGGATTACAGGTGGGGGTACGGCAACGCCCTTGGCATGCTACCCATCTTTCTACATGGTAAAAGCAGGTGGGGTACGCCAACGCCCGGTATCGCCGACTGCATACTCGAAGGAAAGCGTCCGTCTGTACGCTGAAAAATATTAGTCCCCCAAAAATGGTTGCTTCTATACCCAAATACGGTGGGGGGCAAATAATGGTTTGATCCCCTGCAGATTTTGTAGGTTCGCCCACTTACAAAGAAATGAAGGGTCTATCATTTTTATCATAGGTGTATTTTATATGATAGAGACAGAAGATCAACCACAAATCCAGAAAAAAACACATAAAACAAATGTTATAAATGGAGTTGCAGTTCAGTGAGTAAAATAAGTATTTGATCCCCAAGAAAAACATGACTTGGTGGAGAAACCCCCTTGTTGGCAAGCACAGAGGTCAGACGTTTCTTGTAGTTGGTGACCAGGTTTGCACACATCTCAGGAGGGATTTTGGTCCACTCTTCTTTACAGATCTTCTCTAAATCCTTAAGGTTTCTTGGCTGTCGCTTGGCAACTTAAAGCTTCAGCCCCCTCCATAAATTTTCTATAGGATTAAGGTCTGGAGACTGACTAGGCCACTTCATGACCATAATGTGCTTCTTCATGAGCCACTCCTTTGTTGCCTTGGTGGTATGTTTTGGGTCATTGTCATGTATGAAGACCCATCCACCACCCATCTTCAGTGTTCTGGCTGAGGGAAGAAGGTTCTCATCCAAGATTTTACAATACATGGCCCCGTCCATTGGCCCCTCAATGCGGCAAAGTCAGCCGGTGCCTTTAGCTGAGAAACAGCCCCAAAGCCTCATGTTTCCACCTCTGTGTATGACTGTAGGGATGGTGTTCTTAGGGTCATAGTCAGCATTTTTCTTCCTCCAAACATGGTGAGTCCCCCTCCTCAAGAAGGCACATGTACAGCCCATCTGATGTTTGTCAATGAACATCTAAATGATTCAGAGAAGGATCGGGAGAAAGTACTGTGGTCAGATGAGACCAAAATTGAGCTCTTTGGCATTAACTCGACTCGCCGTATTTGGAGGAAGAAAAATGCTGACTATGACCCTAAGAACACCATCCCTACAGCCGAGCACGGAGGTGGAAATATGATGCTTTGGGGCTGTTTCAGGCCGACTTTGCCGCATTGAGAGGCCAATGGACGGGGCCGTGTATTGTAAAATCTTGGATGAGAACCTTCTTCCCTCAGCCAGAACACAGAAGATGGGTCATGGATGGGTCTTTAAACAGGACAATGACCCAAAACATACCACCAAGGCAACAAAGGAGTGGCTCAAGAAGAAACACATTAAGGTCATGGAGTGGCCTAGTCAGTTTCCAGACCTTAATCCTATAGAAAATTTATGGAGGGGGCTGAAACTTCGAGTTGCCAAGAGACAGCCAAGAAACCTTCAGGATTTTGAGAAGATCTGTAAAGAAGAGAAGACCAAAATCCCTCCTGAGATGTGTGCAAACCTGATCACCAACTACAAGAAAACGTCTGACCTCTGTGATCGCCAACAAGGGTTTCTCCACCAACTACTAAGTCATGTTTTGTGAAGGGGTCAAATACTTTTTTACTCACTGAACTTCAACTCCATTTATAACATTTATATCGGGTTTTTTCTGGATTTTTGGTTGATATTTTGTCTCTTTCATATAAAATACACCTATGATAAAAATATATAGCCCCTTCATTTCTTTGTAAGTGGGCAAACTTACACAATCTGCAGGAGATCAAATCATTATTTTCTCCCACTGTATATACATTTTATTACCAAAAGTATTGAGACGCCTGCCTTTACACACACATGAACTTTAATGACATCCCAGTCTTAGTTCGTAGGGCTCAATATTGAGTTGGCTCCGCCCTTTACAGCTATAACAGCTTCAACTCTTCTGGGAAGGCCGTCCACAAGGTTTAGGAGGGTGTCTATGGGAATGTTTGACCATTCTTCCAGAAGAACATTTGTGAGGTCAGGCAATGATGTTGGATGAGAAGGCCTGGCTCGCAGTCTCCACTCTAATTTATCCCAAAGGTGTTCTATCGGGCTGAGGTCAGGACTCTGTGCGGGCCAGTCATATTCCTCCACCCCCAACTCGCTCATCCATGTCTTTATGGATCATTCAGGGACTGGTGATGAGATTCTGGGGACATTGTATCATTCAGGGACTGGTGATGAGATTCTGGGGACATTGTATCATTCAGGGACTGGTGATGAGACTCTGGGGACATTGTATCATTCAGGGACTGGTGATGAGACTCTGGGGACATTGTATCATTGGGGGACTGGTGATGAGATTCTGGGGACATTGTATCATTCAGGGACTGGTGATGAGACTCTGGGGACATTGTATCATTCAGGGACTGGTGATGAGATTCTGGGGACATTGTATCATTCAGGGACTGGTGATGAGACTCTGGGGACATTGTATCATTCAGGGACTGGTGATGAGACTCTGGGGACATTGTATCATTCAGGGACTGATGATGAGACTCTGGGGACATTGTATCATTCAGGGACTGGTGATGAGACTCTGGGGACATTGTATCATTCAGGGACTGGTGATGAGACTCTGGGGACATTGTATCATTCAGGGACTGGTGATGAGATTCTGGGGACATTGTATCATTCAGGGACTGGTGATGAGACTCTGGGGACATTGTATCATTCAGGGACTGGTGATGAGACTCTGGGGACATTGTATCATTCAGGGACTGGTGATGAGACTCTGGGGACATTGTATCATTCAGGGACTGGTGATGAGATTCTGGGGACATTGTATCATTCAGGGACTGGTAATGAGATTCTGGGGACATTGTATCATTCAGGGACTGGTGATGAGATTCTGGGGACATTGTATCATTCAGGGACTGGTGATGAGATTCTGGGGACATTGTATCATTCAGGGACTGGTGATGAGACTCTGGGGACATTGTATCATTCAGGGACTGGTGATGAGACTCTGGGGACATTGTATCATTCAGGGACTGGTGATGAGACTCTGGGGACATTGTATCATTGGGGGACTGGTGATGAGACTCTGGGGACATTGTATCATTGGGGGACTGGTGATGAGACTCTGGGGACATTGTATCATTGGGGGACTGGTAATGAGACTCTGGGGACATTGTATTATTCAGGGACTGGTGATGAGACTCTGGGGACATTGTATCATTCAGGGACTGGTGATGAGACTCTGGGGACATTGTATCATTGGGGGACTGGTGATGAGATTCTGGGGACATTGTATCATTCAGGGACTGGTGATGAGACTCTGGGGACATTGTATCATTCAGGGACTGGTGATGAGATTCTGGGGACATTGTATCATTCAGGGACTGGTGATGAGACTCTGGGGACATTGTATCATTCAGGGACTGGTGATGAGATTCTGGGGACATTGTATCATTCAGGGACTGGTGATGAGACTCTGGGGACATTGTATCATTGGGGGACTGGTGATGAGACTCTGGGGACATTGTATTATTCAGGGACTGGTGGTGAGACTCTGGGGACATTGTATCATTCAGGGACTGGTGATGAGACTCTGGGGACATTGTATCATTCAGGGACTGGTGATGAGACTCTGGGGACATTGTATCATTCAGGGACTGGTGATGAGATTCTGGGGACATTGTATCATTCAGGGACTGGTGATGAGACTCTGGGGACATTGTATCATTGGGGGACTGGTGATGAGACTCTGGGGACATTGTATTATTCAGGGACTGGTGATGAGACTCTGGGGACATTGTATCATTCAGGGACTGGTGATGAGACTCTGGGGACATTGTATCATTGGGGGACTGGTGATGAGACTCTGGGGACATTGTATCATTGGGGGACTGGTGATGAGACTCTGGGGACATTGTATCATTGGGGGACTGGTGATGAGATTCTGGGGACATTGTATCATTGGGGGACTGGTGATGAGATTCTGGGGACATTGTATCATTGGGGGACTGGTGATGAGATTCTGGGGACATTGTATCATTGGGGGACTGGTGATGAGACTCTGGGGACATTGTATCATTGGGGGACTGGTGATGAGACTCTGGGGACATTGTATCATTCAGGGACTGGTGATGAGATTCTGGGGACATTGTATCATTGGGGGACTGGTGATGAGACTCTGGGGACATTGTATCATTCAGGGACTGGTGATGAGACTCTGGGGACATTGTATCATTCAGGGACTGGTGATGAGACTCTGGGGACATTGTATCATTCAGGGACTGGTGATGAGACTCTGGGGACATTGTATCATTCAGGGACTGGTGATGAGACTCTGGGGACATTGTATCATTCAGGGACTGGTGATGAGACTCTGGGGACATTGTATCATTCAGGGACTGGTGATGAGACTCTGGGGACATTGTATCATTCAGGGACTGGTGATGAGACTCTGGGGACATTGTATCATTCAGGGACTGGTGATGAGATTCTGGGGACATTGTATCATTCAGGGACTGGTGATGAGACTCTGGGGACATTGTATCATTGGGGGACTGGTGATGAGACTCTGGGGACATTGTATCATTCAGGGACTGGTGATGAGACTCTGGGGACATTGTATCATTCAGGGACTGGTGATGAGACTCTGGGGACATTGTATCATTCAGGGACTGGTGATGAGACTCTGGGGACATTGTATCATTCAGGGACTGGTGATGAGACTCTGGGGACATTGTATCATTCAGGGACTGGTGATGAGATTCTGGGGACATTGTATCATTCAGGGACTGGTGATGAGACTCTGGGGACATTGTATCATTCAGGGACTGGTGATGAGACTCTGGGGACATTGTATCATTGGGGGACTGGTGATGAGACTCTGGGGACATTGTATCATTCAGGGACTGGTGATGAGACTCTGGGGACATTGTATCATTCAGGGAATGGTGATGAGACTCTGGGGACATTGTATAATTCAGGGACTGGTGATGAGATTCTGGGGACATTGTATTATTCAGGGACTGGTGATGAGACTCTGGGGACATTGTATTATTCAGGGACTGGTGATGAGACTCTGGGGACATTGTATCATTCAGGGACTGGTGATGAGACTCTGGGGACATTGTATCATTCAGGGACTGGTGATGAGACTCTGGGGACATTGTATTATTCAGGGACTGGTGATGAGACTCTGGGGACATTGTATTATTCAGGGACTGGTGATGAGATTCTGGGGACATTGTATCATTCAGGGACTGGTGATGAGACTCTGGGGACATTGTATCATTCAGGGACTGGTGATGAGACTCTGGGGACATTGTATCATTCAGGGACTGGTGATGAGATTCTGGGGACATTGTATCATTCAGGGACTGGTGATGAGACTCTGGGGACATTGTATCATTCAGGGACTGGTGATGAGACTCTGGGGACATTGTATCATTCAGGGACTGGTGATGAGACTCTGGGGACATTGTATCATTCAGGGACTGGTGATGAGATTCTGGGGACATTGTATCATTCAGGCTCGGCTCCCCCTTGTGGTCAGTCGGGGTTTTGCGCTGGCAGCCGCCTCCCTCTCTCCATTTTCATAATCTTTAATTCAGACTCTTTGATATTTTTTTTTTCATTCTTTTCATCAGAATGATTTTCTGTGTGAAGATTAAGGATCAAAGGGTTCGGAGCGGCTGAAAGCCGAATATCTCTTATTTATCCCGACG
Organism: Aquarana catesbeiana; assembly: GCF_042186555.1. Classification (NCBI taxonomy): domain Eukaryota; kingdom Metazoa; phylum Chordata; class Amphibia; order Anura; family Ranidae; genus Aquarana; species Aquarana catesbeiana. The sequence continues at coordinate 8,609,203 of NC_133335.1, forward strand.
AGCCAAAAGCTTTGTGAACACAAATGACAAATTTTCCCCGGGCCTAGAACAGGCTCCTCGCCGGTAATGACTCCGGGGCCCCGGGGCCCGGGCTCCCACCCGGAGACACAATACCAAGTAATTACACCGACTTCACCAACTCACAGGAATTAAAGGGCCACTAAACACAGAGGAACTCAACTACACCGAGCCGCTTCCCGGAGGACGATCGTGTGCAGGAAGTCAGGAGGCAGAGCGGGGGGGGGGGGGATGTTTTTTCAGCACACAGATGATTTCCTGTCTAGTCACTGAACAAGAGCGCTGGTCTTTTATTCATAGTGTAGGAATTCGGAGTTTCTTGGCACTCGGGGTATTTTTGTAGTCTTGCTGTTTCATATTTACATTGTGTTTTATATAAACATTTCTCAAGCCTCCCCCTAGTGGCCATCTGTATATGAGGGTGTGTGTCCTCCTTTTCCCCTCCCCCCCACCAACAAGCTAAACACACACCTTTCTGTTTCCATTACATATCTTATTTGGATGCAATGATTCATCACTGGGTCTCTGTGCTTCTCTGTGCAACGCGGTCAGATCATGGCTGGTGGGAGGGGCTTCCTGATAACATCACAGAAACCTCAGTACTCAGCTCAAGCCTTCAGCCCTGATGCAAGCAGTGGGAGGAGTTATGCAAATATCAAAATGCCTCGATGGTTGGGTGTCAGCCTGGAGGCGTGGTCTGTGCTCAGACTGGTCCAGCTTTATTCATGAACACTCTATTGGGGTGATCCCCCACCCCCACCCCAATTTCTGGTTATAGTGACACAAATACAATGGGGACACACATACAGAATTCTGTCTGAATCCCCGCTGGGTAGATTACCTCTCACTTCCTGTTCCAGTGACACATATACAACGGGGACACATACATTTCCCCTCACTTCCTGTTCCAGTGACACATATACAATGGGGACACGTACATTTCCCCTCACTTCCTGTCCCAGTGACACATATACAATGGGGACATGTACATTTTCCCTCACTTCCTGTCCCAGTGATACATATACAATGGTGACATGTACATTTTCCCTCACTTCCTGTCCCCAGTGACACATATACAATGGGGACATGTACATTTTCCCTCACTTCCTGTCCCAGTGACACATATACAATGGGGACACGTACATTTTCCCTCACTTCCTGTCCCAGTGATACATATACAATGGGGACATGTACATTTTCCCTCACTTCCTGTCCCAGTGATACATATACAATGGTGACATGTACATTTTCCCTCACTTCCTGTCCCCAGTGATACATATACAATGGGGACACGTACATTTCCCCTCACTTCCTGTCCCCAGTGACACATATACAATGGGGACATGTACATTTTCCCTCACTTCCTGTCCCAGTGACACATATACAATGGGGACACGTACATTTTCCCTCACTTCCTGTCCCAGTGATACATATACAATGGGGACATGTACATTTTCCCTCACTTCCTGTCCCAGTGATACATATACAATGGTGACATGTACATTTTCCCTCACTTCCTGTCCCCAGTGATACATATACAATGGGGACATGTACATTTCCCCTCACTTCCTGTCATGAGCACAGTGAACCTATTGGTCCTCCCTGAGATGTCACAGCACGCACCGGTTGGTGACCTCACAAGGGGGCGGTGCCGCCAGGTGGCTCCACCCCTTACATATATAAGAACTGTCAAACAGCGGAGTCTGCAGTAGGCGGTCCGCCTTCGTTGACGGTGGAGCATTTATTTTGTATTTTTTTGGGTCCGGCGATGGTGTCGTGATTGACGTTGGATCTACAATAAGGGAAGTGTCAAAAACTCCTGTACTCTATTCACTTTTTTGTTAAAGGGGGGCTTCTAGATTCTGATAAGCCCCCTACCCACAAACCCCCACAACCACCGCACAGGGTTGTCAGGAATGGGCCCTTGTCCTCATCAACATGGGGACAAGGTGCTTTGGGGTGGGGGGCAGAGACCACCCCCCCATGTTGAGGGCATGTGGCCTGGTATAGTTCAGGTAGAAGGGGGGGGGGGTTGGCTCACTTGTCCCCCCCCCCCTTTTCTTGGCCTGCTGAGCTGCATGTTCAGATAAGGGTCTGGCATGGTTTGGGGAGGCCCCAAATTTTTTTCTTCACTTTTTTATATTGCCGACAAAGTTTTTTTTTTTTTTTAAATCATCTGTCAGCGGGGAAGCCCACTGACAGCTGATGACTCATCGGTTGTTAAGAACGCCGCAGTTGTCTTCCCGGCTCTGCTCCTTAGCAACCAGCTTTGGCTGTGCCCTGATTGGGCAAAGCTAATAGAAAGCATTGCGGGGGCGCTCGGCGGGTTATTCACCCTGCAAATTTGGGTGGTCGCTGAACGTTCGATGTTCGGGCCGAACTTTTGCTCGGCCTGAACCGTTCGCCCAACACTAATCTAGGCCAATATGTATTCTGCTACATGTCCAATAAATCGCAATTAAACCTTTGAACGGTCTATGTCACCTTTATCTTTACAGTTTGTTTTCCGTAGAAAGCAGCCACAGTCTTATTAGAAAAGTCTGTCCCCTGCCAGGATGCTGCAGAGAAGGTCCCTTGTTCTCTGTGTGGAAGCAGCGGTCTCTCTGCAGAGGTCTGACACACCTCCTTATGAGTCAGCGGTCTCCAGTCCAATCCAATCTCCCTGCTAATTGGAGATCTCTAACTTTGACCAGCAGGGGGCATGTCAGACCTCTACAGAGAGACCGCTGCTTCCACACTGAGAACAAGGGGTCTTTTCTACAGCACGCTGGCAGGGGGGGGGGGGGCGACTTTTCCTCTCAGCATGTAAGACTTTGCACACTATTTATTTTCATGCACCTGATTTAACCACTTAATGAATGAAGGCTACAGTGGGGCTTACGTTGCCAGGAGGCCATCATGTCACGTCCTCACGCTGCCCCCTCACCCCCTTCAGACTCAGCTGATCACAGATCAGGGTAAAGGGCCAATCACAGCAGCCCTTTACCCCACGATCAGCCGTGTCCATTGACAGCTGATCACGGTGTAAACACAAGCCGGTGATCGGCATTCCTTTCCTCACGCTGACAGCATGAGGAGGGGAGAGGAGAGCCGATAACCAGCTTGTGTTAAAGGGACATCTATGTCCTGATTATCAGTGCTGCCAATCAGTGTCACCTATCAGTGCTGCCAATCAGTGCCCACCAGTGCCTCCTCATTAGTGTCCCCTATCAGTGCTGCCTATTAGTGCTGTTCAGTTCCGCCTATCAATGCCCATCTGTGCCTCCTGTCATTGCAGCCACATCAGTGCCACCTATTAGTGTCCATCTGTGCCACCTATCAGTGCCACCTATCAGTGCCCATCTGTGCCTCCTGTCAGTGCAGTCTTATAAGTGCCGCCTATCAGTGCCCTTCAGTGCCACCTATTAGTGTCCATCTGTGCCAACAATCAGTGCCGCCTCATCAGTGCCCTTCAGTGCTACCTATCAGTGCCCTTCAGTGCCACCTATTAGTGCCCATCTGTGCCACTTATCAGTGCCCATCTGTGCCACCTATCAGTGCCACCTATCAGTGCTGCCTCATCAGTGCCACCTATCAGTACCACCTATCAGTGCCCATCTGTGCCACCTATCAGTGCCGCCTCATTAGTCCTGCTTCATCAGTGCCCTTCTTTGCCACCTATCAGTGCCTTTCTGTGCCACCTATCAATGCCCTTCTGTGCCTCCTATAAGTGCCCATCTGTGCCACCTATCAGTGCCCATTAGTGAAGGAGAAAAATTAGCTGTTTGCAAAATTTTATAACAAACTATGAAAAATGTTTTTTTTTGTTTCATAATTTTCGGGCTTTTCTCATTTATTTAGCAAAAAAAATAATCCCCGCAGTGGTGATTAAATACCACCAAAAGAAAGCGCTATATGTGGGAAAAAATGATAAAAATGTAATTTGGGTACAGTGTCACATGACCGCGCAATTGTCATTCAAAGTGTGACAGCGTACCTGGGGGGTGAACGTGCCCGGGGGGGGGTGTGAACGTGCCCGGGGGGGTGAACGTGCCCGGGGGGGGTGAACGTGCCCGGGGGGTGAACGTGCCCGGGGGGGGGGTGAACGTGCCTGGGGGGTGAACGTGCCCGGGGGGGGGTGAACATGCCCGGGGGGGGTGTGAACGTGCCCGGGGGGGTGAACGTGCCCGGGGGGGTGAACGTGCCCGGGGGGTGAACGTGCCTGGGGGGTGAACGTGCCCGGGGGGGTGAACGTGCCCGGGGGGGTGAACGTGCCCGGGGGGTGAACGTGCCCGGGGGGGTGAACGTGCCCGGGGGGGTGAACGTGCCCGGGGGGGGTGAACGTGCCCGGGGGGGGTGAACGTGCCCGGGGGGGTGAACGTGCCCGGGGGGGGTGAACGTGCCCGGGGGGGTGAACGTGCCCGGGGAGGGTGAAACGTGCCGGGTAGGCAAGTGGTTAAAATGAAAGTTCCGCGGCTCTCACCTTCTAAATAAAAGAAGAGCGGAAGTATTTTTATCCTTCAGATGAAGAGCGGCGGAGAGGCCAGGCTGACCCACAACCGCGCTCTTGTCTGAGGCGTACCTGACATCAGGCGTGGTCCTCAGCAGGTAATTAAGCTCAATTAGCGTGCTAATCGGCACTACCTGAGGAAAGCTACGCGGCGAGTCATTACCGTGTTTGACATCTGCTTAATGGTGTTAATTAAGAGCTCTACGCCAGGCGCGAGCATTAATGCCGGATCACCGGGAAAAGAACGCACACAGATGTACCTTTTTCCTTCAGATTTCACACCAAAAACGAGTTCGCGGGCGTCCTATCACCTCCAGCCTGGCTTCCGCTTTGAGTGACGCGAGGTGTGCGCAAACACCGAGCATCCATAAAGTCGGCTTTTACCGGGCTAAATTCATGTGCCGCGCCACCGTGCGTAGCAGCAGAAGAGTCACCGGTTAGCTGAGACTCAAAATGGACTTTTATTATCTCACTTCAAATTAATTACCCCCATTTTATTTTTTTTTACAGCTATAAAACCATGTGCTGCTCTACCTACAGTGCCTCCGGAAAGTATTCACAGTACTTCACTTTTTCCACATTTTGTTACGTTGCAGCCTTATTCCAAAATGGATTAAATACATTATTTTCCTCAAAATTCAACAAACAATTCCCCATAATGACAACATGAGAGAAGTTTATTTGAAATCTTTGCAAATTTATTGAAAATTAAAAAACAAAAAAAAATCCCATCTACAGAGGTATCACAGGCTCCTCCCATGTACAGAAGTATCACAGGCTCCTCCCATGTACAGAAGTATCACAGGCTCCTCCTATGTACATAAGTATCACAGGCTCCTCCCATGTACAGAAGTATCACAGGCTCCTCCCATGTACATAAGTATCACAGGCTCCTCCCATGTACAGAAGTATCACAGACTCCTCCCATGTACATAAGTATCACAGGCTCCTCCCATGTACAGAAGTATCACAGACTCCTCCCATGTACAGAAGTATCACAGACTCCTCCCATGTACATAAGTATCACAGACTCCTCCATTGTACATGAGTATCACAGACTCCTCCATTGTACATAAGTATCACAGACTCCTCCATTGTACATGAGTATCACAGACTCCTCCATTGTACATGAGTATCACAGACTCCTCCATTGTACATGAGTATCACAGACTCCTCCCATGTACAGAAGTATCACAGACTCCTCCCATGTACAGAAGTATCACAGACTCCTCCGTGTACAGAAGTATCACAGACTCCTCCCATGTACAGAAGTATCACAGACTCCTCCCATGTACATAAGTATCACAGACTCCTCCCATGTACAGAAGTATCACAGACTCCTCCCATGTACAGAAGTATCACAGACTCCTCCCATGTACAGAAGTATCACAGACTCCTCCCATGTACATAAGTGTCACAGGCTCCTCCCATGTACAGAAGTATCACAGACTCCTACCATGTACAGAAGTATCACAGACTCCTCCCATGTACAGAAGTATCACAGACTCCTCCCATGTACAGAAGTATCACAGACTCCTCCCATGTACAGAAGTATCACAGACTCCTCCCATGTACAGAAGTATCACAGACTCCTCCCATGTACATAAGTATCACAGGCTCCTCCCATGTACATAAGTATCACAGGCTCCTCCCATGTACAAAAGTATCACAGGCTCCTCCCATGTACAGAAGCATCACAGGCTCCTCCCATGTACAAAAGTATCACAGGCTCCTCCCATGTACAAAAGTATCACAGGCTCCTCCCATGTACAGAAGTATCACAGGCTCCTCCCATGTACATAAGTATCACAGGCTCCTCCCATGTACATAAGTGTCACAGGCTCCTCCCATGTACAGAAGTTTCACAGCCTTTGCTCAATACTTTGGTGAAGCTCCTTTGGCACCAATTACAGCCTCAAGTCTTTTTAGTATGATGCTACAAGCAAATAGAAGAATAAAGGGAATGGAAGAAAATGTAAAGATAAAGAGAGATGAGGGGATGGAAATAAAAGGGCCTTAAAGTGGATATAAAGCCACTCTCATCCTTTCTAAACTCCTGTCATAGGGTTATCTATAAGGATATATATGCCTTCTGCACGTATCCTTCCTGGTCAAATGTCTCCTCTGTCTGTTATGAGACCCAAAAAAACTGCAGGATTCTGTGGGTGGGGTCTGTTGTCCGGAGCTCGGTGGGTGGAGTCTTGATGTCAGTAGACTCCCCGCCCACCTCTACACTCCCCTCGTCAATATGCATTTTCTCCTGTGTGTTTCTTACACTGAACTTCTGCTATGATCACCAACATCCAGTCAAAACCCAGAAAGGTCACCACATGACTTCAGCATGCCCAATTATGCTGAGGTGTGGAACAGCTGGAGAAGTACACAGAATGTCTCTCTCAGGCTGTGCATGAGATATGTAAATCACCTGTCACTCACATCAAGGGGGAAGAACTGACTCCTATTTCTCTGTGTGTCAGTTTTTATCTCACTGAAAAAGATAAGAGGATTGCTCAGAGCTGGATTAACTCTTCGTGGCAAGACTGGGCACAGGTGACATGAAATCCTATACTGTACAATGTGCAAGCCTTAATTTAAAAAAAATTGGGTTTACATCCACTTTAAGGAAAGGAAATGAAAAGAGAGAGAGATAAAGAGAATGGGAAAGGAAAGAAAGGACTGGGAAAGAAAAGAAAAGAAGGCTGAAGGTAAGGAAAAGAAATGGAAATGGTAGAGGGAAGAGTAGAGAATAGGAAAGAAAAATCAAAGGGGGAAGGAAAGGGTGGAGGAAATGAAAGAAAAGGGGAAGGAAAAGGAATAGTGGAGTATATAGAAGATTAGAAAAGGGAAAGGAAGTTGTGGAGGACAGGAAAGGGTAGCGGAAAGGAAAGGAAAAGGTAGAGGAAAGAGAAGAAAGAGGGAAGGAAAGGGAAGGGTGGAGGAAAGAAAAGAAAAGAAGGGTAAGAAAGGCAAGTAAGGGCAGGAAAGGAAAGCATATGGGAACGAAATGGTATTGGTATGAGTAGAGAAATATAAAGAAAATCTAAGGGGGAAGCAAAGGGTAGAGAAAATGAAGGAAAGGGAATAGTGGAGTAAAGAACATTGGAAAAGGGAAAGGAAGGGGTGAAGGGAAGGAAAAGGTCGAGGAAGGGAAAGGAGGAAGGAAGGAAAAGGAAGGGTGGAGGAAAGAAAATTGGGAATGACAAGGAAAAGGGTAGAGGAAAGGGAAAGGAAAAAAAGGGGGGAAAGGGAAAGCAACAAGAAAAGGAAATAAAAAAGAAGGGTGAAGGAAAGTAAGGGCAAGCAAGGAAAACATATGAGAAGAAAATGGTAGAGGGAAGAGTCGAGAAAAGGAAAGAAAATCAAAGTGGGAAGCAAAGGGTAGAGAAAAGAGGAAGTAAAATGAATGGTGGAGGAAAGGCAACTGGAAAGGGGGAAAGAAAAGGCTGGAGGATAGGAAATGGAAAGGGAAAGAAAAGGGTAAAGGGAAGGAAAAAGAAAAGAAGGGGGAAGGAAAGTAAGGGGAAGAAAGAAAAGCATATGGGGAGGGAAGGGCAGAGAAAAGGAAAGAAAATTGGAAAGGGGAAAGAAAAGCATAGAGGAAAAGAAATAAAATAGAAAGGATAGAGAGAAAAAAAGAAAAGGGAAAGGAAAGAGTACAGGAAAGACAATTGGACGAGGAAAGAGAAGAGTAAAATAAAGCAAAGGGAAAGGAAAGAAATGAAGGGTAAGAAAGGTAGAAAGAAAAGCATATGAAGGTAAAGAGAAGGGGAAAGGAAAGAAAGGGAAATGGTAGAGGGAAGAGTAGAGATTAGGAAAGGAAATCAAAGGGTGGAGGAAAGGGTAGAGAAAATGAAAGAAAAAGGGGAAGGAAAAGAAATAGTGGAATATATAGAAGATTGGAAAAGGGAAAGGAAGTTGTGGAGGAAAGGAAAGGGTAGAGGAAAGGAAAAGGTAGAGGAAAGGAAAGAAAGAGGGAAGGTAAGGGAAGGGTGGAGGAAAGGAAATTTCGGAAAGGAAAGAAAAGAAAAGAAGGGCAAGAAAGGAAAGCATATGAGAACTAAATAGTATAGGGAAGAGTAGAGAAATAGAAAGAAAATCAAGGGGGGAAGCAAAGGGTAGAGAAAATTAAGGAAGAGGGGAAGGGAAAGGAATAGTGGAGTAAAGCACATTGGAAAAGGGAAGGAAGGGGTGGAGGAAAGGAAAAAGTCGAGGAATGGAAAGGAAGAAGGAAGGGAAAGGAATAGTGGAGTAAAGCACATTGGAAAAGGGAAAGGAAGGGGTGGAGGAAAGGAAAAGGTCGAGGAAGTGAAAGGAAGAAGGAAGGGAAAGGAAGGGTGGAGGAAAGGAAATTAGGAAAGACAAAGAAAAGGTTAGAAGAAAGGGAAAGGGGGGAAAGGGAAAGCAAAAAGAATGAAAAGGAAATAAAAAAGAAGGGTGAAGGAAAGTAAGGGCAAGCAAGGAAAGCATATGGGAAGAAAATTGTAGAGGGAAGAGTAGAGAAAATCAAAGGGAAAAGCAAAGGGTAGAGAAAAGAGGAAGTAAAATGAATAGTGGAGGAAAGGAAAGTGGAAAAGGGGAAAGAAAAGGCTGGAGGATAGGAAATGGAAAGGGAAAGAAAGGAATGGGAAGGAAAAGAAAAGAAGGGGGAAATAAAGCAAAGGGAAGAAAGAAAAGAATATGGGGAGAGAAAAGGAAAGAAAATTGGAAAGGGGAAAAAAAGCATAGAGGAAAAGAAATAAAATAGAAAGGATAGAGAGAAAAAAGAAAAGGGAAAGGAAAAGGGTACAGGAAAGAAAATTGGACAAGGAAAGGGAAGAGTAAAAGAGAGCAAAGGGAAAAGAAAAGGTGGAGGGAAAAAAACAAAAGGGGAAGAAAAAGGAAGGGTAGAGGAAAGGAAAAGAAAGAAGAGGAAAAGAAAGAAAGGGGAAAGGAAAGGGTAGAGGACAAGAAGGAAAAGGGAGGGGAAAGGGCAGACTGAGGAAGGGAAAGAAAAGTATAATGAAAGGGTAGAGGAAAAGGAAAGCAAAATGAAAGGGATGGAAAGAGAGAGTATTAGAATGGAAATTGAAAAAAGGGAAAGGAAAGAACAGAAGAAAGAAAATAAAAGAGGATTGGAAGGGGAAGGGAAAAGCAGCAAAGGAAAAAGGAAAGTGGTATCTACTTCACAAGCATGTGGGATCTGAGAAAATGAAAAGAACAATCCTCCCAGCACATCTAATTACCCCCCTTCTTAAAGCCCCCCTTGGGAAGAGTTCCCTTCTGTGGTTCATGTCACTCTCTTCTAATCATTTGTCCTTTCTAATTAGTAGAGTCCATCTGGTGAGGGAGGGTGACACCATCATGTGGCCTTGTACAGACTGTTGAAGACAAGTGAAGGTGGAGATGTCGGTGACCCCACATCTACATTGGATTCCTCAGGAGACACAAGAAGCCACCAATGAACATGCCATCAGTATTCCTGCTTGGCAATGGTGCTTTGTCAACGATACCAAATTTACAATACAATTAAAGCAAAATATAAACTAAAATCTCCCCCTCCGCCTCCCGATAAGACATTAAACAACGTGAGGAGCGATTTAACATTCTCACAAAGCTACAAAGCAATTCCTTAAAAAGTGTAAAAAAAAAAAAAGAGACAACTCCCCCCCCCCACCTTTTAAAATCTGATGACCTATTCAGCCATGTATAATTCATGCCTCCCAGCGTGAGGTGTGATTGAACGCCGCCGAACGAAACTTAAAACCAGCCGGTCTGTCGATTTCACTGAACAATCAGAGCGGATTAGCAAAAAGTTTGAAAAAAATGTAGTAAAATCCCTTCTGTTTTGTGGCTTTAAATCTCTTTATATTTTCTTCCTCTCTTTTGCAGAGCGGAAGAAAAATTCATTTCACTTTCACCTAATGATCGCAGTTATCTGCAGACGCTGGATCCCGTTGCTTATTAAAAATCTATTTTATCCCTTCTTTGCGGCGGGCTGGGTAGTGCTATAGTTCTGAAGGCAAAATAAAAACCATGTATGTGTATATATCATATATTTCTGTAGGAAGGTCTGCAGCTCCTCTACAGACGGGAAACGCGTCGGCTCTGCTGTTAAATAAGTCTGCGGCAATTTTTCTGCATGACTTACACATATTACCGCGTCTGAAGAACAGACGTAGTCGAGTGTTAAAATTGTCTTCGTTTCGCTGTTCGCGGTTATTTCTCCGCAGCCTGGAAGTTTTGTTAAAGGGACAAGAAGCACAAGAGGATGGAAATTCGCATACATTCCCTGTACAGGACTTACAGACCATCTCCAGCCAAAAATAAGCCCACCCCACTACCTCTAGATTTTCTATAAAAAGTTGTCTCAAAGCTCTTTTGTGCTTATATGACTCTGGGGTCAGAAGACCCTCCACGGGACCTCTTCCACTAAAGAAGACCGGAGACCCAGTGCTGCAGTCTGGGCCGGAAGTGCATTGGTCTTGTCTCCCCCATTCATCACCACCATGCTGCTGCTGGAGTCTTCAGGAGCTGTGAGGATCATGTCCATGGACAGTCAGTGGGAAGTGTCCATGTCCCCAGGCAGGGATGTGGTCAGTCGAAGAAGGACCCATTGCCTTCCAGCCACAACTCAGCTTCCTCCGCACCCCCCCCCCCTCCCAGCTGTGACTCAGCAATTCATCTTCCTCTGAACCCCCTTCTCAGCACCCAAGCTCTACCCTTCCATGACCCAAAATCCTAGTTTTTCCCTGCGCTGACTCTGCCTTCCCTTCCCAGTGGTGGCTCAGATCCTCCCTGCTCCCCCTCCCAGATGTGACTCAGTAACTCCATTTCTCCCTGCTCCCTCTCCCAACTGTGATTAAGTAGCTTCACTCATCCATGCTCCCCAGTTGTGGTGACTGAATAGCTCCGCTCCTCCCTGTCCCCCACTGAGCTGTTACTCAGTAGCTCAGCTACTCCCGGCTCCCTCTAGCTGTGACTTAGTAGCCCAGCTCACCCTGTTCCCCCTCCCAGTTCTGACTCAGTAGCTGCACTCCTCCCTGCTCCTCCCCCAGCTTTGACTGAATAGCTCAGCTCACCCTCTTCCTCCCTCCTAGTTGTGACTCAGTGGCTCTGCTTCTCCCTGCTCCCCCCCTCCCCCACTCATCTGCGACTCAGTAGCTTCACTCCCCCTTCCAGCTGTGACTGAGTAGCTCCGCTCACTTTGCTCTTCCCTCCTAGTTGTGACTTAGTAGCTCCACTTCTCCCTGCTCCCCCCAGCTGTGGCTGAGTAGCTCAGCTCACCCTGCTCCTCCCTCCTACTTGTCACTCAGCAGCTCAGCTCCTCCCTGCTCCCCTATTCCACTTGTCACTCAGCAGCTCAGCTCCTCCCTGTTCCACTATTCCGCTTGTCACTCAGAAGCTCAGCTCCTCCCTGTTCCCCTATTCCACTTGTCACTCAGCAGCTCAGCTCCTCCCTGCTCCCCTATTCCACTTGTCACTCAGCAGCTCAGCTCCTCCCTGCTCCCCTATTCCGCTTGTCACTCAGAAGCTCAGCTCCTCCCTGTTCCCCTATTCCGCTTGTCACTCAGAAGCTCAGCTCCTCCCTGTTCCCCTATTCCGCTTGTCACTCAGAAGCTCAGCTCCTCCCTGCTCCACTATTCCGCTTGTCACTCAGCAGCTCAGCTCCTCCCTGCTCCCCTATTCCGCTTGTCACTCAGCAGCTCAGCTCCTCCCTGTTCCCCTATTCCGCTTGTCACTCAGAAGCTCAGCTCCTCCCTGTTCCCCTATTCCGCTTGTCACTCAGAAGCTCAGCTCCTCCCTGTTCCCCTATTCCGCTTGTCACTCAGAAGCTCAGCTCCTCCCTGTTCCCCTATTCCGCTTGTCACTCAGAAGCTCAGCTCCTCCCTGCTCCACTATTCCACTTGTCACTCAGCAGCTCAGCTCCTCCCTGTTCCCCTATTCCACTTGTCACTCAGCAGCTCAGCTCCTCCCTGCTCCCCTATTCCACTTGTCACTCAGCAGCTCAGCTCCTCCCTGCTCCCCTATTCCACTTGTCATTCAGCAGCTCAGCTCCTCCCTGTTCCCCTATTCCACTTGTCACTCAGAAGCTCAGCTCCTCCCTGTTCCCCTATTCCGCTTGTCAATCAGCAGCTCAGCTCCTCCCTGTTCCACTATTCCGCTTGTCACTCAGCAGCTCAGCTCCTCCCTGTTCCCCTATTCCGCTTGTCACTCAGCAGCTCAGCTCCTCCCTGCTCCCCTACTCCACTTGTCACTCAGCAGCTCAGCTCCTCCCTGTTCCACTATTCCACTTGTCACTCAGCAGCTCAGCTCCTCCCTGCTCCCCTATTCCACTTGTCAATCAGCAGCTCAGCTCCTCCCTGTTCCACTATTCCGCTTGTCACTCACAGATCAGCTCCTCCCTGCTCCACTATTCCACTTGTCACTCAGCAGCTCAGCTCCTCCCTGCTCCCCTTTCTAGATGTCACTCAGCAGCTCAGCTCCTCCCTGCTCCCCTTTCTAGATGTGACTCAGTAGCTCTACTCCCCCTTGCACCTCGTCCCAACTGTCACTCAGCAGCTCAGCTCCTCCCTGCTCCCCCTCCCATATAGGACTCAGTAGCTCAGCTCACCTTGCTCCCGCTTCCAGCAATGACTCAGTTCCCTTCTAATCTCTCATGTAAACACACACCAGGAGCTGGGGGCAGGGCCGCTAATAGGGCAGTACAGCCAGCCCTCCTGTACTGGGCCTGGGCTCCATCAGTTCAAAAGGGGGGCAGGCACCTGCTGAGCAGTGAGGGTTGGCTGTACTGTCTTATTGCAGACACTGATCCTCTTACACTGCACATCACCCTGAACACACCATCCCCACCGTGAAACATGGTGGTGGCATCATCATGTGGTGGAGATGCTTTTCTTCAGCAGGGACAGGGAAGCTGGTCAGAGATGATGGGAAGATGGATGGAGACAAATACAGGACAATCTTAGAAGAAAACCTGTTAGAGTCTATAAAAGACTTGAGACTGGGGGGGAGGTTCATCTTCCAGCAGGACAACGACCCGAAACATCCAGCTAGAGCTACAATGGAATGGTTTAGATCAAAGCATATTCATGTGTTAGAATGGCCCAGTCACAGTCCAGACCTAAATCACATTGAGAATCTGTGGCAAGACTTGAAAATTGCTGTTCACAGACGCTCTCCATCCAATCTGACAGAGCTTGAGATATTTTACAAAGAAGAAGAATGGGCAAAACTGTCCCTCTCTAGATGTGCAAAACTGGTAGAGACATCCCCAAAAAGACTTGTAGAGAAAGGGGGTTCTACAAAGTATTGACTCCGGGGGGCGCCATACAAATGCCCCCCCCCCCCACACTTTTCACATATTTATTTGTATCATTTATCATTTTCCTTCCACTTCACAATTTTGTGCCACTTTGTGTTGGTCTATCACATAAAATCCCAATAAAATACATTTACGTTTTTGGTTGTAACATGACAAAAATGTGGAACATTTCAAGGGGTATGAATACTTTTTCAAGGCACCGTATGAAGCTTAGACAGAAATTTGGCTTTCACACAGTCGCAAAGCTCATGGATTCACGTTGCTCGTGCCCCACAGGTGATCTTCATGTGATGCAGTAGCTCGCAGGAAGATGTTCGCAGCACCTGGGCGTAGAAAGCGCGGCAGAAGCCAAGCCATGAGCGCCAAGTTAATTCAATAAATAATCTAATCTATTTCACCGCCCATCAGTCATGGACTCATAATCACTTCCAGGGTTGGGGGATGCAGCGATACCTAATATCATTATTTAGAGTTATGATATCATTTTCATTATTGCTCCACAGAAGGGGCGTCTGTTCTCCTTTATTCAATTAAAGGGAAGCTGTCAGGAAGGCTGTTACTTGTCACGGCTGAGGCTCCCATCCCATGCTGGAGGCTGGCCTTGTCCCACCCTGAGAGCGCCGCACTCTGCTGTGTGCTCCATGATAGGGATCCTCATTTCTGAGAGACCACCAGCACATGCTGACCTCTCCTAAGGAAAATGCTGCTTTCCTGGCTGCCATACTATTGTTTTGGCCACAATGCTCTGCAAATCACTGACATGGACCTGAGATAGCGAGAAGAAATTCTCACTTACCTTTGCTGCTTGCTTGCTTCAGGTGCATGGAACTATCAAAGACATAGAGAGCGATGACATCACTGAGAATGCAGCCTATCCCTTCACTAGAGAGCGGTGACATCACTGAGAATGCAGCCTATCCCTTCAATAGAGAGCGGTGACATCACTGAGAATGCAGCCTATCCAATCACTAAAGAGCGGTGACATCACTGAGAATGTAGCCTATCCCTTCACTAGAGAGCGATGACATCACTGAGAATGCAGCCTATCCCTTCAATAGAGAGCGGTGACATCACTGAGAATGGAGCCTATCCAATCACTAAAGAGCGGTGACATCACTGAGAATGTAGCCTATCCCTTCAATAGAGAGCGGTGACATCACTGAGAATGGAGCCTATCCATTCACTAGAGAGCGGTGACATCACTGAGAATGTAGCCTATCCCTTCACTAGAGAGCGGTGACATCACTGAGAATGGAGCCTATCCAATCACTAGAGAGCGGTGACATCACTGAGAATGTAGCCTATCCCTTCACTAGAGAGCGGTGACATCACTGAGAATGCAGCCTATCCATTCACTAGAGAGCGGTGACATCACTGAGAATGTGGTGATTACTCAGACTGTACATTGTGGCATTGTACACACAATAACTGCAGAGCCACCAGTATTTACAGCCAGCAACTCCGTCTAGGAAGTAGATGGTGACCCTGGATGATGCCTAAACAAAGGTGGTGCCATCTGTGAGAAGTGTTAGGAGTCTGTTCACAGTGTCATGCAATAAGGTTATTGTCTGATAAGCTCATGTACTGTATACCCTGAATCAGTTGAAACTGCACCCCTTTGCCTTTACCCAGCCCTTGAGGCACCGTTCCCCCCATTGACACCAATAATGGGGCACTATTCCTCCTAGTGACACCAACAATTGGACCCTATTCCCCCATTGACACCAATGATGGGGAGTGCCCTGACACTGACACCAACAATGGGGCACAATTCCTCCCCCGACACCATTAATAGGCACTATTTTCCCATTGACACCAATAATGGGGCACTATTCCTCCTAATGACACCAGCAATGGGGCACTATTCCTCCTAATGACACCAACAATGGGACACTATTCCTCCTAATGACACCAACAATGGGTCACTATTCCTCCTAATGACACCAACAATGGGTCACTATTCCTCCCACTGACACCAATGATGGGGCACTATTCCTCCCACTGACACCAATGATGGGGCACTATTCCTCCTAATGACACCAACAATGGGACACTATTCCTCCCACTGACACCAATGATGGGGCACTATTCCTCCCACTGACACCAATGATGGGGCACTATTCCTCCCACTGATACCAATCATGGGGCACTATTTCTCCTCGTGACACCAATAGGACCCTATTGCCCCCATTGACACCAATGATGGAGTACTATCTACTGACCAGCAAGCCTGAGACATTGTTCCTCTCACGGGGGGCCCGGGGTATGTGGCCCCCCTGAACCCTGAAGGACAGTACACTGTAGAATGTTTGGAGACCCCTGGGGATATAGAGAAGTTCTATAACTTTGGCTATTAAAAAATAAAAATTTTTTTGGTCTCTGCAGCACAGATGTGTGTTGATCGGTAGGAAGCGTTCTGTCGCTTTACGTTCGGTTCCTCTCAGTTCATGAAATGTGGATAAAGACGGAGCGGAGTTTTTAGCGGAGAGTCCGAGTCGCTGTAGTATTGCGTGCTCCGGGGTGATTTATGGCGCCTGGCGTGCGGGTGACGGGGTGTCAGGGCGGCGTGCGTCTGTGCGGCGGCGGGGTAATAAACCATAGCATTACATTTAATTTGCCGACCGCACAATCTCATTTATTTTAGCGCCTGTACAGCAGCGGCGATGCCTTAAATCACGCGGCGAGATTATCATATTCTTATTTATTTATTTCACTTTTTGTTTTGTGTGACGTTGGCCGGTTAATTAAGGATCTGAAAAGGAAACGAAGCGCGTCGGCGAGTCTGTCACAAGTCCTTAAAAAAGGAGGATCCGGCTGCCGGGCGCCGGGGGTGGGGGGAGGAGAAGAGGGTGGAAAATTGTAGCCTTAAAGGAGAACTCCGGGGCGTGAACTCTTCATGTGATCCTACTTTACAGGAGTCTCCAAGGTCTCCTAGTCTTAGCCTGGGATCCATTGTAGGCAGATTGAGCACGTTTTTCACAGTGCCTCTAGAAAGGACTGGAAGCCTCTCACTCTCAGCCCACCCCCATTGGCTGCAATTAAACTGCTCATATTGGGGCGTCTCAAGTCTCAGCGACTCTGAAATATGTTCCTGCACTATTTCTGTGTAACTTTGCCTTGGCTGAGATGATGTCATCAGTCTGCTGCAGGGAGGAGGAAACATTTGCTCAGTCTCCTCTCCCCCCAGTGACGTTACCTAGGCTGAGATGATTTCATCAGTCTGCTGCAGGAAGGAGGAAACATTTGCTCAGTCTCCTCTCCCCCCAGTGACGTTACCTAGGCTGAGATGATTTCATCAGTCTGCTGCAGGAAGGAAGAGGCGGCATTTCCTCAGTCTCCTCACCCCCACTGACTTTGCATTGGCTAAGAAGATGTCCTCAGTCTGCTGAAACTAGGACGAAGCATTTCCTTAGTCTCCCCCCCCCCCCCCCCCCCAGTGTCTTTACCTAGACTGAGATTATACCCTCAGGCTGCTGCAGGGAGGAGGAGGCATTTCTCTAGTCTCCTCACCCCCGCTGACTTGGCTAAAATGATGTCCTCAGTCTGCTGCAGCCAGAAGGAAGCATTTCCTTAGTCTTCTTTCCCCCAGTGTTTTTACCTAGGCTTAGATGATGTCCTCAGTCTGCTGCAGGCAGGAGGAGGCATTTCCTCAGTCTTCTCTACCCTAATGACTTTGCCTTGGCTGAGATGATGTCCTCAGTCTGCTGCAGGGAGGAGGAGGCATTTCCTTAGTCTTTTCTCCCCCAATGACTGCCTAGGCTGAGATGATGTCCTCAGGCTGCTGCAAGGTGGAGGAAGCATTTCCTCAGTCTCCTCTCCCCCAGTGACTTTACCTAGGCTGAGATGATGCTGTCAGTCTGTTGCAGGGAGGAGGAGGCATTTCCTGTCTCATCTCCCCCAGTGACATTACCTAGGCTGGGATAATGCCCTCAAGCTGCTGCAGGGAGGAGGAGGCATTACCTCAGTCTCCTCTCGCCCAAGTGATCACTCGGACTGTACATTGTAACTCTGTAGCAACATTAAGAGAATGGGAAGTGTTAAAGTGTATCTAAATCCAAAATGATACATTTTCTAAATCACAGTTTAGCAATCCTTAGATGCGGTGGCTGCATTTGTTTTCTCTTTTAGACTTCTTTTCCCTTCTTTACACCCGTAATCCTGCAAATAATAATAATGGTCGTGACCCAGGCTGCACGTACACACGCGAGACAGATGCTCCCGTTTCCCATGCCGAGTGACTGGCCTGCTGCATTGTGAACACAGGAGGTCGGCCGCTCAGCACAGCCGCCAATCAGAGGAGGTTTTGTATTTTCTGAATGAATGAAAAGCATTTTCTGATTGGACGATGTGAAAAAGTGAGTCTTGCTCTCTATAATTCTATTACAAAGGGGGGGGGGGGGGATTAGCAGTCTACCAAACGAAGATCACATTGTTTGTGCTTTCAGTTCAGCTTACAGGAAGTGCCAAAGACACACATTTCTGGCAGGATCAACAGGTTTTTTGTGTGACCTCAAACTAATCTTAGAACGCCGCTCAATGCTGGGGATTCTGTTGCCATGATCCCCAGGAATGAAGGGGTGCAGGCCTATCAATCATCTAGAGCAGCGTGTGTGGTGGGCAGGGGAGACCTACCAACCAGCCTCCATGACATGTGAGTGAGGATCGATTTCAGCCTATGTGTCTCTGCCAAGTAACCACACACCTCTTACGCGTTTCGTCCCCCCGCCCAACCCAACTAGGCTTAGTCATATGGTCTTTTTTTGTATGTGCAGAAAATGTTCTTAGTCTGAAAAAAGAAAACTAACATGTAAGTAGTTAGTTGTAATAAGTAGTAAGTTGTGAGCTACAATGTACTATATTTTGGTTCTCGGGTTTAGGGAAATGTGTATTGTAATTCTTGATTCATTTGATTGGTTTAGTCGCATCAAATGGTCAGTTGAGCGATCATATAAACCACATCCTGCCCCGTCTACAGCAAAATGGCGGCCGGGGCGGTGGTTTAATTGTTGTGACGTCCTTTACAACATGGCGCTCAGCGCAGCGATCGATGGTGCGATGTGTTGCTTGGACACACCACATCTCCGATCACAATAAAGAGCCTATGACGAAGGCTCTTTATCATGTGATGAGCTGTGTCCAATCACAGCTCATCACATGTAAATAGGGAGTGCCCGTTATTGGCACTCCTCTATTCTTGCTGACGGGGCGTGACTAGAGGAGAGGCGATAAGAGGCTCTCCTGACAGGGGGGGGGGGGTCTGTACTGATAATCAGTACATTGATTATTAGTGCAGTTCCATCAGCAATGCCTGCCAGTGCCCACCAGTGGTGCCAATCAGTACCCACCAGTGATGCCCATCAGCACTGCCTATCAGTGCCTCCTCATCAATGCCCATCAGTGCCACCTAATCAGTGCTGTCTCATCAGGGCTCATCGGTGCAGCCTATCAGTGCACATCAGTGCAGCCTCATCAGTGCACATCAAAGCCTGTCAGTGCAGCTTCATCAGTGAAGCCTTTATCAGTGCCTGTCAGTGCAGCTTCATCAGTGCCCATCAGTGAAGCCTATCAGTGCCTGTCAGTGCAGCTTCATCAGTGCCCATCAGTGAAACCTATAAGTGCCTGTCAAAGCAGCTTCATCAGTGCCCATCAGTGAAGCCTATAAGTGCCTGTCAGTGCAGCTTCATCAGTGCCCATCAGTGAAGCCTATAAGTGCCTGTCAGTGCAGCTTCATCAGTGCCCATCAGTGAAGCCTATAAGTGCCTGTCAGTGCAGCTTCATCAGTGCCCATCAGTGAAGCCTATAAGTGCCTGTCAGTGCAGCTTCATCAGTGAAGCCTAACAGTGCCTGTCAGTGCAGCTTCATCAGTGCCCATCAGTGAAGCCTATCAGTGCCTGTCAGTGCAGCTTCATCAGTGCCCATCAGTGAAGCCTATAAGTGCCTGTCAGTGCAGCTTCATCAGTGCCCATCAGTGCAGCCTCATCAGTGCCTGTCAGTGCAGCTTCATCAATGAAGGAAAAAAATTACTTATTTGCCAAATTTTGTAACAGAAACAAAGAAATGTTTTTTTTTTTTAATTTTCGATCTTTTTTCATTTGTTTAGCAAAAAAAAAAAAAAAAAAATTCAGTGGTGATTAAATACCACCAAAAGAAAGCTCTATTTGTCACAAGAAAATTATACAATTTTCATCTTGGGACAACATTGAATGACGGCGTAATTGTCATTAAAAGTGTGAGAGCGCGGAAAGCTGAAAATTGGCCTGGGCAGGAAGGGGGAGGGGGGGGTGCCCGGTATTGAAGCGGTTAAAACATGTACGGCAATTATTAGACTGCTGCACCCCATCGTTATCGGGCAATCAGACGATGGTTTCCAACGCTCCCCCCCCAAACACACACCAGATGGTGATGTCTGCTGATAACATGCGTTTATCAGATTGTCTCCCGTTCGAGTAGCTTGACTGTCAGCCACATGTTAATGGCAGGGGCAGGCAACCTGGGCACTCCGGCTGTCGTGGAACTACAAGTCCCATCAGGCATTGCAAGATTCTTACCATAGCCCCCAACTGTCCCTGATTTCGAGGGACTGTCCCTGATTTGGAGTAATGTCCCTCTGTCCCTCATTTTGGTCTGATCTATAGAGTTGTATATAAAATGAACTTTTTATCTATCAAAAAGTGTTTCCCAGTGCTAAACCTTTCATCTGATTTCTAAATTGCTGCATTTGTAAATTCCAAAAGCCAATATGAAGGAATAGAAGTGGTAAAAAAAAAAAATCACTTGTGGGTTTAACCAATCTTGTTTTGTACAATTCTCCTTTAAGGGGGTGTGGCAAGGGGTGTGTCCTATGCCTGCATACTTTTGCTGATAGGTGTCCCTCATTCCCATCTCAAAAAGTTGGGAGGTTCGTTCTTACAGGTATGACTCCCAGAGTCAGAAGGATGATGGGATTTGTAGTTTCACCACAGCTGGCGCGCCGAGGGTCCCCTCCCCCCCCCCCGGCTCTATGGATATCTTTTTGGCTGAGACTCACAATGAATCTCTTTTGTGTGCAATTGATTTGATCTCAGCAGATATCAGTGACTCCCCCCCCCCCCATTTGGTACGTAAAAAGGAAAGTTGACAATTGCGTTTCTCGAAATTCTTTCTGGTGGAAACGTTGAAATCCAGACGCAGGTCAGATGCATTTCCCCTTTAAGTTGCGGCACTTTTCCGCGGCCCTCTTCTGCGGCACTTGTCCGCTCCTCGGCGAGAAGAACCTTCGCTTGGCTGATTTGATTAGACACGCCGGTCGGGATGTGTACCGACAGCGCAGCGAGCCCCATCTGATTAAATACAGACTCTGCAGGGCGATCGTCTTCACAGGAGCTAGACTGGGGCACAAATGGAATAATGTTTGTGAATGAGGCAACGGCGGGGCGCCTCGGTCTGCCTCTACCTCCAGGGAAGAGCGCAATCGGAGCGTGAAAGATAGTCAGGACCACGGAAATCGCATTCAAATTTTCCCCACTCTTAACTGCTTATTAGCCGAGAAAACTTGACGTACGTTTTTTTTTTGTTTTTTTTTCCAAGTTGAGAGAAGATGCTGACGCATGCTTGGAAAGGAGGCGAGGGCAAAGTCCTCTGCTGTACTCAAATTCTCCTTTAGTGCTCTTTAGTATTTAGTTGTATTAAAGTGAATCTGTGCTGTGCAAAGAAACTGCTTCAGTCTAATGCAGACCGCCGCAGATACAGGCTCCTGCTAATACAGACCTCCGCAGATACAGGCTCCTGCTAATACAGACCTCCGCAGATACAGGCTCCTGCTAATACAGACCTCCGCAGATACAGGCTCCTGCTAATACAGACCTCCGCAGATACAGGCTCCTGCTAATACAGACCTCCGCAGATAAAGGCTCCTGCTAATACAGACCTCCGCAGATAAAGGCTCCTGCTAATACAGACCTCCGCAGATACAGGCTCCTGCTAATACAGACCTCCGCAGATACAGGCTTCTGCTAATACAGACCTCCGCAGATAAAGGCTTCTGCTAATACAGACCTCCGCAGATACAGGCTCCTACTAATACAGACCTCTGCAGATACAGGTTCACTTTAATGCAGACCTCCGCAAATACAGGATCACTTTATTGCAGACCTCCACAGATGCAGGATCACTTTATTATAGACCTCCACAGATGCAGGATCACTTTATTATAGACCTCCACAGATGCAGGATCACTTTATTATAGACCTCCACAGATACAGGTTCACTTTATTATAGACCTCCGCAGATGCAGGATCACTTTATTGCAGACCTCCACAGATACAGGCTCCTGCTAATACAGACCTCCGCAGATACAGGTTCACTTTATTGCAGACCTCTGCAGATATAGGATCAATTTATTGCAGACCTCAGCAGATACAGGATCACTTTAATGAAGAACTCCGCAGATACAGGTTCACTTTATTGCAGACTGCCGCAGATACAGGTTCACTTTAATGAAGAACTCCGCAAATACAGGCTCTTGCTAATGCAGACCTCCGCAGATACAGGTTAACTTTATTGCAGACCTCCGCAGATACAGGTTCCTGCTAATACAGACCTCCGCAGATACAGGATCACTTTATTGCAGACCTCCGTAGATACAGGATCACTTTATTGCAGGCCTCTGCAGATACAGGATCACTTTAATGCAGATCTCCACAGATACAGGATCACTTTAATGAAGAACTCCGCAGATACAGGTTCACTTTATTGCAGACCTCCGCAGATACAGGTTCACTTTATTGCAGACCTCCGCAAATACTGGATCACTTTATTGCAGACCTCTGCAGATACAGGTTCCTGCTAATACAGACCTCCGCAGATACAGGTTCACTTTATTGCAGACCTCCATAGATACAGGATCACTTTATTGCAGACCTCCATAGATACAGGATCACTTTATTGCAGACCTCCGTAGATACAGGATCACTTTATTGCAGACCTCTGCAGATACAGGATCACTTTAATGCAGATCTCCGCAGATACAGGTTCACCTTAATGCAGAGCTCCGCACGTAAGCAGGTGCAGTTAGCTAGTCTACCACTAGGTGGCTCTGTCCTAAAATAGTATTGTAAAAGAAAAAGTTACAAGTAAGTGATAGCTCCCTTTTTAGAGAAGTCCTTCTTGTAGTGATATCATGGGTTAGTCAGAGTCCATATATCAGCCAGGTGGTGAGGAGCCTTAGGCACTTGGGGGGGCATGGGAGCCAAACACCCCACACCGGCAGGGATGTAACCAGCATGTGGTGGCCCTGGACTGGGCAGGAGGCCGGGAAAAAGTAGACCTGCACCCAGGAGTGCCGGCTGTAGCCTTTCTGAACCTTATGGAGGTGGGATGGTTAGAGCGGATTTTAAAAACGCAATAAAACGCAAGAGGCGTTTTAGGCCAGGCCAAGAATTTCCTGAGTTGGGCTGCTTCCCTGGGGGTCCTGGGAGAGGTGTACCTATGGAGAAGGTGAATACAGAGAGCCAATTCCTGTGAGTACTAATGACCATTGGTAGAAGAAGAGCCTGTTACAGGGAGATGGCTGCAAAAAGTGCTGCATATGCTTTCACATGTGACTACTGTGAACCGTCCACTAAATGTGATTGACTATGCATCCCCAGCGCCCCGCTTGTCCCCTCTGCTGCCTGTCCCTCTAAGTCTGAGTTCAACTGGCCTTCTTGACCAATTAAAATATGTCGTGAACTCTGTCCTTAGAATTCTTTATAAAGTTCACAGTTACTTCCAAACTTTCAAATTTTTTTTTTTCCCTGAGTGAGTTATTTATGGCGATGGTGGCGGCGTCAGTACAGGCAGTGTGCGGTCTCAGGGCCGCGTATATTTGTTAGCACTGACGAGGAGTATTGTGCATAGGCCGCACAAGGCACAAGAAATTACCGCAGTTGCAGTAATTGGACAAATGTTTTGTACAAATGACCCTCTTCCCCGCCGAAGACATCTCCGTCCACCTCTCTCCAATTACACGTCGCCAGAGCGAGGGGACGAGCGACGAGGTGGCGGTTCTGTCACTAATTGTCGTTATTATAGTCGCCTCACGCTCTGTCTCTGCAGGCTCGCAGGGAGATAAACTTCGGTCACCATGGAAATTGTGTGTGTGAATTTAAAACAATAAAATCCCTAAAGTGTCCCCATACTGAAAACTTTATAGACCATCGCATTGTAGTTTTATTTTATATTTGTGTTTAGTTAAAGCTCAACTCCGGAAAACTGTCCTTTTTTTTGGATTCTTTTAGAACGAGAAAGGTTTAGGGCCTCCGCAAGTCTGCCATCTGGGACCCTGTTAAGAAGATTCTCCTTTACTTCCTGTCAGTGGCGGGGTCTAAGCACTAACCGGTGATGGTGGAGATGGGTTTGGTTGTGTGTTAGTACCAGGGCACGATCCTCAGGATCGTCTC
Organism: Aquarana catesbeiana; assembly: GCF_042186555.1. Lineage (NCBI taxonomy): Eukaryota > Metazoa > Chordata > Amphibia > Anura > Ranidae > Aquarana > Aquarana catesbeiana. The sequence goes on from NC_133335.1 coordinate 8,633,429, forward strand.
ACCAGGAGGTGAGCAAGCCGGGGTCCAATAGCAGATATAGCAGGTAGGGATCAAGCAGGACAATAGTGAGTTAACAAGGAAAACATTGGTGGCAAGTGGTTGCAGGCTGTGATCAAGCGGCAGCGCAGTTGAGGAACAAGCCAAAGGTCGGCAACACATGGTCAAAGACTGGGGTCAAGCAGATGACTGGGATCAAGCAGAGGTATAGTAGAAGAACAAGCCAAAGTTAAGTAAAGAGTAGTTGCAGATTGGGCTGAAGCAGAAGCGTAGTCAAGGAACAAGCCAAGGGTCGGTAACAAGTGGTTGCAGGCTGGGATCAAACGGAAGCATAGTCGAGGAACAATCCAAAGGTTGGTAACAAGTGGTTGCAGGGTGGGATCAAGCAGAAATGTAATTGAAGAGCAAGCCAAAGGTTGATAACGAATGGGCTCAAGAGGAAGAGTAGCTGAGGAACAAGCGAAAGGTCGGTAATAAGTGGTTGCAGGGTGGAATCTAGCGGAAGCATAGTCAGTAAACAAGCCAAAGGTCGGTAACAAGTGGTTGCAGGGTGGGATCAAGCAGAAGTGGTAGTGGAGATAAGGACAGCTGCAGGTATGCAAACAAGTCAAAGGTCGATAACGAGTGGTTGCAGGTTGGGATAAAGCGGAAGCGTAGACGAGGAAAAATCAAAGGTCAGTAATAAGTGATTGCAGGTTGGGATCAAGCGGACGTGTAGTCGAAGAACTAACCAAAGGGCTTTAACAAGTGGTTGCAGGTTGGGATCAAGCAGAAGCATAGTCGAAGAACAAGCCAAAGATCGATAACGAGTGGTTGCAGGTTGGGATCAAGCAGAAGCATAGTCAAGGAACAAACCAAAGGTCGTTAACAAGTGGTTGTAGGCCGGGATCAAGCAGAAGCGGTAGTGGAGATAAGGACAGATGCAGGTACGCAAACAATTCAAAGGTCGGTAACAAGTGTCGCAGGCTGTTTTTTAAGTGGAAGCATAGTCGAGGAACAAACCAAAGGTCGTTAACAAGTGGTTGCAGGCTGGGATCAAGCAGAAGTGTTAGTGGAGATAAGGACAGCTGCAGGTATGCAAACAATGCAAAGGTCGATAACGAGTGGTTGCAGGGTGGGATCAAGCAGAATCCTACTCGAAGAACAAGCCAAAGGTCAGTAACAAGTGGTTGCAGGCTGGGATCAAGCAGAAGCGTAGTCAGGGAACAAGCCAAAGTTCGATAACAAGTGGTTGAAGGCTAGGATCAAGCAGAAGTGTCGTTGAAGAGCAAGCCAAAGGTTGATAATGAATGGATGCAAGGTGGGCTCAAGAGGAAAAGTAGTTGAGGAACAAGGGAAAAAGGTCAGTAACAAGTGGTTGCAGGGTGGGATCTAGCGGAAGCATAGTCAGTAAACAAGCCAAAGTTCGGTAACAAGTGGTTACAGGTTGGTTTTTAAACGGAAGCGTAGTTGAGGAACAAACCAAAGATCGGTAACAAGTGGATGCAGCGTGGGATATAGCGGAAGCATAGTCAGTAAAGAAGCCAAAGGTCAGTAACAAGTGGTCGCAGGCTGTTTTTTAAGCGGATGCGTAGTCGAGGAACAAACCAAAGGTCGTTAACAAGTGGTTGCAGGCTGGGATCAAGCAGAAAAGTTATTGGAGATAAGGACAGCTGCGGGGGCATGCAAACAAGTCAAAGGTCCATACCGAGTGGTTGCAGGTTGGGATAAAGCGGAAGCGTAGTCGAGGAACAAGCCAAAGGTCGTTAACAAGTGGTTGCAGGCTGGGATCAAGCAGAAGCTGTAGTGGAGATAAAGACAGCTGCAGTTATTCAAACAGGTCAAAGGTCGATAACGAGTGGTTGCAGGGTGGGATCAAGCAGAAGCGTAGTCGAGGAAAAAGTCAAAGGTTGGTAATAAGTGAGAAAAAAATATATAGAAGGTGGTGCTAAGCGTATACAAGTGAATATACATTATATATCATGAACCAAAATCATGAACATATATCACAGCAAAAAAAACACATACTGTATATTGTTGAACATATAGCAAGCTAAAAAGTCCATTAGTGATAGTGTTCCCAACACCAAAAAATGCTTTTAAATGACGCTTCTAGTTCTTCCACCACAGGTGCTCAATTGAAAGGTGGCAACTCACCACAGGTGTTTGACCACTTTTTAAGGTAGGTCAAATTGCGCATTTGGAATAACAAATTGATTCCCACTGCCAACACCATTTCGCTCCAATGGACCCTCCGGAAGAAGCTTGGGCATAAAAATTGACTCCACGGGAGACGAGAGAGAAGGTCTCATTGTGTAGTTTATTTAATAACATTTAAAAGCAATGATACAGTAGTAGGTTGCACTCACATGTAAAAGTGCCTGCCTGGCACTAGGGAAAACAGCGTGTGCGGATCTGGCTGGTTCCTAACGTAGTAGCGTGCATTCCGCATCCCGCTCGTAGGGGCAAAGCCTGGTGTGGGGTGACAAATCAGGACCCGGAAGTGACGAATCCTCCGCTCCGCGTAACAAGTGGTTGCAGGCTGGAAACGGGCGGAAGCGGTAGTGGAGATAATGACAGCTGCAGGTATGCAAAGTAACAAGATATCGACCACTTAAGAACCAGGCCTATTTTTCAAACTTGTTGTTTACAAGTTAAAATCTTTTTTATTTTTTTTGCTAGAAAACTACTTAGAACCCCCAAAGGTTATATGTATATATTTTTTTGAGACACCCTGGAGAAAAAAAAACGTATTTACGCAGCGGTCTTACAAGTGCAATTTTTGGGGGGAAAAGAAACACTTTTTTTAAATAAAAAAAAAAAAAAGACAACAGTAAAGTTAGCCCAATTTTATTTTTATATTGTGAAAGATAATGTTACGCTGAGTAAATTGATACCCAACATGTCACGCTTCAAAATTGCGCCCGCTCGTGGAATGGCGACAAACTTTGACCCTTAAAAATCTCCATTGGCGACCTTTAAAAATGTCTACAGGTTACCAGTTTTGAGTTACAGACGAGGTCTAGTGCTAGAATTATTGCTCTCGCTCTAACAATTGCGGCGATACCTCACATGTGTGGTTTTAACACCGTTTTCATATGCGGCCGCGACTTACGTATGCATTGGTTTCTGCGCGCGAACTCGGCGGGACGGGGCGCTTTAAAGAAAAACATTTTTTTTTCTTGTTTATTTTACTTTTTATTTTTTATCTTTACACTGTCCTTTTTAAAAAAAAAAAAAAAAATGTGGGTCACTTTTGTTTCCATTACAAGGAATGTAAACATCCCTTGTAATAGAAAAAAAGCATGACAGGACCTCTTTAATGTGAGATCTGGAGTCAAAAAGACCTCACATCTCATATTTACACTTAAAGCAATAATAAATAAATAAATAAATGTGTTTAAAAAAAAATAAAAATAAATTCCCCTTTAAGACCATTGGGCGTCGCTTCCGTCATCCAATGTTATGGAGCCGATTGGGGGGGTCATCTTTCCCTCACTCGGCTCCATGCTACTGAGGGGATAGGAGCGGATCATCTCCGCCGCTACCGGCGGCTCCGGTAAGCGGCGCCGATAAAAGTGATCTCACGGCGAATCCGCCGCTGAGACCATGTTTATCTGAAAGAGGAGCGCCCGTGGTTGAAGAAAATACCGGGGATTATGAAAGTAATCTGCCGCCATAACCCTGGAATTCGACGTCAAAGTACCGGCGTACAATGGCGGTTTGCGGGAAGTCGTTAAGGTAGCACAATGCCGAATAGCAAGAAAAAAATGGCCTGGTCATGAAGAGGGTAAAACCTTCCAGAGGTCGAGTGGTTAAGCAATGTCACATTGCAAAAGTGGAAGCTGTTTTTAAATGAAACTTTGGCAAAGGCATAACCGCCGATTTCCCGGGCTGACCGATTATGAACGCAATGTCTAAAGGGCCTCACGTTCGGTAGACTGGCTCCGCCAAGTCCTTCTATCTGTGGAGGCTTCTTAGATGCCGGTTTACCTCGATCTGCTCTTTAGGGGACGCCGTTCTCCTTTAAACCGCCAGGCTGCCTCCGCGAATAAATTTCCATCTCTAAGAGGGTTCATGCAAAAAGTCAGTAATTCCATCATAATCCTCCGTAATTTTCACTAAAAATACATTCAAAATGTGTCATTACACAAATGCGTCTCCTGGTCGGACTCTCCCCTTGAAATTACATTGGAAAGTGCTCCCGCGAGGAGGGAGGGGTCCGCCGTCGCTTAACCTCGTCCTGCCAATCACGGCGGAGATATCTGCCCCGTTTATAGGGCAGCGCAGGGAAACTATAACCGATTTCAGGTCCCCCCTCGTTCCTCTCAAGTGTTTGGCAATTGTTACATGTATAAAAAAAAAAAGATAATGTATCTGATCTAAAATGACCTCGAAATGGAAAAAATTCACCTTTCCAGAGCATGATATTTCGTATCTGCCCTTTTTTCTGAGATGGGAACGTCGGAACTGAACTCCAAGGGGGATTTTCATTTTAATTGCTTATTAACCCAAAACGACGGCGAAGTGCCCACAGACGTGGCTGGATCTTTTATAGAACAATAGGCCTGCCTCCCAACATTTAGAGATGGGAATGAGGGACACCTGTAAGCAAACGTATGTAGTCATAGGACACGCCCCCCCAGCCACACCCCCTTTAAAGGAGAATTAACCAAAGCAAAAACGTTAATTAAATCCACAAGGGTTTTTTTTTTTTTTTTTACCACTACTATTCCTTTATATTGGCTTTTAAAATTGACAAATGCAGAAATTTAGAATTTGGATGGAAGGTTTTACACTGGGAAACACTTTTTGAAAGATAAAAAGTTTGGATCAGACCAAAATGAGGGACAAATGGAGGGGGAACAAGGGACAGAGAGACCTTGTTCCAAATCAGGGACAATCCCTCGAAATTGGGGACAGTCCCTCGAAATCAGGGACAGTCCCTCCAAATCAGGGACAATCCCTCGAAATTGGGGACAGTCCCTCGAAATCAGGGACAATTGGGAGCTATGCCATAGCATTGGCTCAACGGGCACCTCTATGTGCTGAGCAGTCGCTACAACGATGATGTTATAATATGGGGGGGCAACCTCAATAATCATCTATGACAGGGGTCCTTCAGACACTTTGGGAGGGCCAGATTGTGGCCAGCAGGGGCAGAAAATGTCACAGGCTCGGCATGAGAATACATTTTGGCCTCAGGGTCGGTGGTAGGGTTGCCACATCATCCCTTTAAACCCGAACACACATTAATTACACGGGTTCTGTGGCTGGTTAAGGTGGTAATTAAACTCAATTAGTGGCTCATGTGCATTAAATTAGCCTCAGAACCCGTGTAATTCATATATGTTCGGGTTTAAAGAGATGAGGTGGCAACCATAGTTGGTGGTCAATAGGAGTAGGAGTAGTGCCCCTATTAGTAGGAGGAATAGTGCCCCATCATTGGTATCGGTGGGAGGAATAGTGCCCCATTGTTGGTGTCAGTGGGAGGAATAGTGCCCCATCATTGGTATCAGTGGGAGGAATAGTGCCCCATTGTTGGTGTCAGTGGGAGGAATAGTGCCCCATTGTTGGTGTCAGTGGGAGGAATAGTGCCCCATTGTTGGTGTCAGTGGGAGGAATAGTGCCCCATCATTGGTATCGGTGGGAGGAATAGAGCCCCATTGTTGGTGTCAGTGGGAGGAATAGTGCCCCATCATTGGTATCGGTGGGAGGAATAGTGCCCCATCATTGGTATCGGTGGGAGGAATAGAGCCCCATTGTTGGTGTCAGTGGGAGGAATAGTGCCCCATCATTGGTATCGGTGGGAGGAATAGAGCCCCAAGGGCCGGATAAAGGCTAGCAAAGGGCCACATCCGGCCCTCGGGCCGCAGTTTGGAGACCCCTGATCTATGAGAATCCTTCTGGGACAATTCTAGTCCCCCAAAAGAGGAAGAAAAATTAAAAAAAAAAAAGCAAGGAGTATCTTATGTTATAGTATACGGTTGTAGCGCTCACCTCCCGAAGGGGCCCGCTAATTTATCCCAGGGACTCAGCAACAGTCGCACTTGTACGCTGCATCCGTAAAGTATTCACAGCGTTTCACTTTTTCCACATTTTGATATGTTACATTACATGTGCAACTTATGTAGGAGGATTTGTCTAATTTCTGTGTATCACCTGAGGCCAGTCACTTCACTATATGGTGTATGGAAGGGTTTACAACCACTAAAAAAACATCCACTTAAACGGCCTATGGGGAAGCCGAGTCTGCTCCGGGTCAGCATGCAATACGATTTAAAGTTCTGCATAGCAAAATAACCTGTGAAATAAGGAAGAGGTACAGGCAAGGAAGGCTCTATATCCAGGGAGAGGAGGATAAACATGGAGGTGCCCCACTAGGAATGCTTAGTGTCATAGCCAATAAAATCACCATTGGTTAGCATGAGACGGAGTCCATGCAAATGCTGCTTGCCTGAAGGCATGCTGTCTCTCATTGAAAGCTCAGCTGGAGATAGATAAGGGGAAGTAGTCATTACTGCAAATCTCTGTGAATTTTAGCTTGACCTATTGAGCTCTGTAGACCAGTGTTTCTCAACTCCAGTCCTCAAGGCGCCCCAACAGGTCATGTTTTCAGGCTTTCCATTAATTTGCACAGGTGATTTGACCAGTTTCACTGCCTTAGTAATTACCACAGCTGTTTCATCTGAGGGATATCCTGAAAACATGACCTGTTGGGGCGCCTTGAGGACTGGAGTTGAGAAACATTGCTGTAGACAACAGGTGGTAAAGAGAGGAAAAAATAAAAAAATGAGACTCAATCTCCACTTACTGCCTGCATAGACGATTACAAAACATTATTATGAAATATTTTAAATGTATCTGACTAAAACAATATATATTTTTTTTTTAATTTGCATGTCCTCCCTCAAATTCAGTTGCCAGATTAATAATGGGTTAGAAAAAAAGTTTACATGAATCAAATTAATAAGAACGTTTGCATTTTAAATGATATAGTTGCTGCAAAAAAAAAAAAAGAAATGTATGGGGTTATATAACAAAAAGAGCCGTGCAACATCCAATGGAAATAGCGCATTATAGATACCAGTTTGGTATGCCTCATTTAGCTGACACTATATTACCAAAAGTATTGGGACGCCTGCCTTGACACACTTTATACTCTTCTACTTTCTTTTGCACCATGCGGGTGTTCAGTCTGTGGTCAGATCTTCTGTAAATGGGGCCTAGCTGAAAAGTTTTCGGTTACCTTTGTGTATGGGTCACTTCAGGCTATATGCTGATGACATACCTACATTGTCAAAAGTATTGGAACGCCCGTCTTTGAACGCGCACATAAACTCTAATGACATCCCAGTCTTAGTCCGTAGGGTTCAATGTTGAGTTGGCTCCACCCTTTGCCGCTATTACAGCTTCAACTCTTCTGGGAAGGCCATCCACAAGGTTTAGGAGGGTGTCTATGGGAATGTTTGACCATTCTTCCAGAAGAGCATTTGTGAGGTCAGGCACTGGTATTGGACGAGAAGGTCTGGCTCGCAGTCTCCGCTCTAATTCATCACAAAGGTTGAAGTTGAAGTCAGGACTCTGTGCAGGCCAGTCAAGTTTTTCCACCCCAAACTCGCTCATCCATGTCTTTATGGACTTTGCTTTGTGCACTGGTGGGTAGTCATGCTGGAACAGGAAGGGGCCATCCCCAAACTGTTCCCACAAAGTTGGGAGCATGAAATTGTCCAAAATGTCTTGGTATGCTGACGCCTTAAGAGTTCCCTTCACTGGAACTAAGGGGCCAAGACCAACCCCTGAAAAACACCCCCACACCATAATCCCCCCTCCACCAAATGATTTGGACCAGTGCACAAAGCAAGGTCCATAAACACATGGATGAGCAAGTTTGGGGTGGAGGAACTTGACTGGCCTGCACAGAGTCCTGACCTCAACCCAATGGATCACCTTTGGGGTGAATTAGAGTGGAGACAGCGAGAGCCAGGCCTTCTCGTCCAACATGAGAGCCTGACCTCACAAATGTTCTTCTGGAAGAATGGTCAAACATTCCCATAGACACCCTCCTAAACCTTGTGGACGGCCTTCCCAGAAGTGTTGAAGCTGTTATAGCTGCAAAGGGCGGAGCCAACTCAATATTGAACCCTACGGACTAAGATTGGGATATCATTAAAGTTCATGTGTGTGTAAAGGCAGGCGTCCCAATACTTTTGGTAATATAGTGTATGTATAGAACATATAGAATTTAGATATAAGTAGAAGTATTTGTAGGTCTCATTACTGCCAATGGTGCAGGTGGGGGGGAGACGCGGCACACGTCCGCCGACCTTCGTTTTGGGCAGGAACAGACAGCTGGATTAGGAGATTAGATATTTTCCATATTAGATTTCCCTCCCAGCTCCAGAAACCGAGAGAAGTGATTGAAGTTAGAGATGTAAATATCATTACACCAGTCTTTTTCTCTTGGATAAGAAGGAGTTAATCTGAAATCTACGAGAGGAAACACAAATCCTAGGGAGAGTAATTATAGAGCTACTGGGATGTGAAGGGAAAAAAAAGGGGAAAAATATTTTAATTGTATTCTATTTGGCAGATATTAAGTCTGCCAGATGGCTCCCTTACCAAGCCAGAATCTCAAACGGACGCATGAATAAATGGCTCCAAAATTGAGTGTGATATGCCAGTAATAGGGATTCATTAATATGTGTCAGAAGACAAGCCCCGCCCACTCTGTGATGTCATTATGCAGCTGCACTGGATGACTTCACCAACAACCAATGAAAGTCTCCGAGAAGGGAAGAGGGACTTGTTGGGGATCATTTCTGAAAGCTGATGCAGAAATCAAATATATAAAGTCTCAGGCTATTCCAAGGCAGGCGCAGAGTTATCATTTCCTATGTTCACACAGGATTAGAGGGAGATGGGGAAGAAAGTTTGGGGGAAGAGGAGTGAAAGAGCGAGGGAGCAGAGAGAGAGAGAGAAGAGAGAAAGTGAGAGGAGAAGAGAGAGGGAGAAGGAGAGGAGAGAGGGAGAAAAGAGAGAGAGAGATAAGAGAGAGAGGGAGAAGAGAGGAGAGAGTGAGAAGGAGAGAATGAGATGAGAGAGAGTGAGAAGACAGGAGAGTGAGAAGAGAGGAGAGTGAGAAGAGAGGAGAGAGGGAGAAGGAGACTAGAGAGTGAGAAGGAGAGAGGGAGAAGAGAGAGAAGAGAGAGAGAGTGAGAAGAGAGGGAGAAGGAGAGAGGGAGAAGGAGAGAGTGAGACGGAGAGTAGAGAGGGAGAAGAGAGAGTGATAAGAGAGGAGAGAGTGAGAAATAAGGAGAGAGGGAGAAGAGAGAGGGAGAAGGAGAAGAGAGGAGAGAGGGAGAAGAGAGAGAGGAAGAAGGAGAGAGGGAGAAGGAGAGAGGGAGAAGGGGAGAAGGAGGAGAGAGGGAAAAGAGAGAGAGAGAGAGAGTGAGAAGAGAAGAGAGAGGGAGAAGGAGAGGAGAGAGGGAGAAAAGAGAGAGAGAGATAAGAGAGAGAGGGAGAAGAGAGGAGAGAGTGAGAAGGAGAGAATGAGATGAGAGAGAGTGAGAAGACAGGAGAGTGAGAAGAGAGGAGAGTGAGAAGAGAGGAGAGAGGGAGAAGGAGACTAGAGAGTGAGAAGGAGAGAGGGAGAAGAGAGAGAAGAGAGAGAGGGAGTGAGAAGAGAGGGAGAAGGAGAGAGTGAGACGGAGAGTAGAGAGGGAGAAGAGAGAGTGATAAGAGAGGAGAGAGTGAGAAATGAGGAGAGAGGGAGAAGAGAGAGGGAGAAGGAGAAGAGAGGAGAGAGGGAGAAGAGAGAGAGGGAGAAGGAGAGAGGGAGAAGGAGAGAGGGAGAAGGGGAGAAGGAGGAGAGAGGGAAAAGAGAGAGAGAGAGTGAGAAGAGAGGAGAGAGGGAGAAGAGAGAGAGGAGAGAGGGAGAAGAGAGAGAGGAGAGAGGGAGAAGGAGAGAGGGTGAGAAGAGAGGAGAGAGTGAGAAAGAGAAGGAGAGAGGGAGAAAAGAGAGAGTGACAAGAGAGGAGAGAGTGAGAAGAGAGAGAGTGAGAAGAGAGGGAGTGAGGAGAGAGAGAGAGAGAGAGTGAGAAGGAGAGGAGAGAGGGAGGAGAGAGGGAGGGAAAACAGAGAGGGTGAGAATAGAGGGAGAAGGAGAGGAGAGGGTAAGGAAGAGAGGAGAGAGGGAGAAGAGAGTGAGAAGAGAGAGAGAAAAGGAGGTGGGGAGTGAGTGGAGGAGGAGAGAAGGAGGTAGGGGGTGAGTGGAGGAGGAGAGGAGGAGGTGGGGGTGAGTGGAGGATGGGGAGAGAAGGAGATGGGGAGAGAAGGAGATGGGGAGTGAGTGGAGGTGGAGAGAAGGAGGTAGGGGGGTGAGTGGAGGAGAGGAGGGGGTGGGAAGTGAGTGGAGGAGGAGAGAGGGAGGTAGGGGGGTGAGTAGAGGAGGAGAGGAGGAGGCGGGAGTGAGTGGAGGAGAGGAGGAGGTGGGGACTGAGTGGAGGAGGAAGAGGAGAGAAGGAGGTAGGGGGTAAGTGGAGGAGAGAAGGAGGTAGGGGGTAAGTGGAGGAGAGGAGGAGGTGGGGGTGAGTGGAGGATGGGGAGGGAAGGAGGTGGGGAGTGAGTGGAGGAGGAGAGGAGGTGGGGGTGAGTGGAGGAAGATGGGGAGTGAGTGGAGGAGGAGAGAGGGAGGTAGGGGGGTGAGTGGAGGAGAGGAGGAGGTGGGGAGTGAGTGGAGGAGAGGAGGAGGTGGGGACTGAGTGGAGGAGGAGGAGAGAAGGAGGTAGGTGGTGAGTGGAGGAGGAGAGAGGGAGGTAGGGGGTGAGTGGTGGAGGAGAGAGGGAGGTAGGGGGGTGAGTGGAGGAGGAGAGGAGGAGGTGGGGAGTGAGTGGAGGAGAGGAGGAGGTGGGGACTGAGTGGAGGAGGAGGAGGAGAGAAGGAGGTAGGGGGGTGAGTGGAGGAGGAGTTAGGGGGGTGAGTGGAGGAGGAGAGGAGGAGGTGGGGAGTGAGTGGAGGAGAGGAGGAGGTGGGGACTGAGTGGAGGAGGAGGATAGAAGGAGGTAGGGTGGTGAGTGGAGGAGGAGAGGAGGAATTAGGGGGGTGAGTGGAGGAGGAGAGGAGGAGTTGGGGAGTGAGTGGAGGAGAGTGAGTGGGGGAGGAGATAAGGAGGTGGGGAGTTAGTGGAGGATAAGGAGGTGGGGAGTTTGTGGAGGAGAGAAGAAGGAGGGGAGTTTGTGGAGGAGAGAAGAAGGTGGGGAGCGAGTGGAGGAGAGAAGGAGGTAGGGGGTGAGTGGAGGAGGAGAGAAGGAGGTAGGGGGTGAGTGGAGGAGAGAAGGAGGTGGGGGGTGAGTGGAGGAGGAGGAGAGAAGGAGGTGGGGAGTGAGTGGAGGAGGAGAGGAGGTAGGGGGGTGAGTGGAGGAGAGAAGGAGGTGGGGAGCAAGTGGAGGAGAGAAGGAGTTAGGGGGGTGAGTGGAGGAGGAGGAGAGGAGGAGGTGGGGAATGAGTGGAGGAGAGGAGGAGGTGGGGACTGAGTGGAGGAGGAGGAGAGAAGGAGGTAGGGTGGTGAGTGGAGGAGGAGAGGAGGAATTAGGGGGTGAGTGGAGGAGAGGAGGAGTTGGGGAGTGAGTGGAGGAGGAGAGTGAGTGGGGGAGGAGATAAGAAGGTGGGGAGTGAGTGGAGGAGAAGGAGGTGGGGAGTGAGGGGAGGAGAGAAGGAGGTGGGGAGTGAGTGCAGGAGAGAAGGAGGTGGGGAATGAGTGGAGGAGAGAAGGAGGTAGGGGGGTGAGTGGAGGAGCAAAGGAGGAGGTGGGGGTGAGTGGAGGAGGAAAGGAGGAGGTGGGGGGTGAGTGGAGGAGAGGAGGAGGTGGTAAGTGAGTGGAGGAGAGAAGGAGGTGGGGAATGAGTGGAGGAGGAGAGAAAGAGGTGGGGGTGAGTGGAGGAGGAGGGAAGGAGGTAGGGAGTGAGTGGAGGAGGAGAGAAGGAGGTAGGGGGGTGAGTGGAGGAGGAGAGAAGGAGGTGGGGGTGAGTGGAGGAGGAGAGGAGGAGGTGGGGGTGAGTGGAGGAGGAGAGGAGGAGGTGGGGAGTGAGTGGAGGAGAGGAGGAGGTGGGGACTGAGTGGAGGAGGAGGAGGAGAGAAGGAGGAAGGGTGGTGAGTGGAGGAGGAGAGGAGGAATTAGGGGGGTAAGTGGAGGAGGAGAGGAGGAGTTGGGGAGTGAGTGGAGGAGAGTGAGTGGGGGAGGAGATAAGGAGGTGGGGAGTTAGTGGAGGATAAGGAGGTGGGGAGTTTGTGGAGGAGAGAAGGAGGTGGGGAGTTTGTGGAGGAGAGAAGAAGGTGGGGAGCGAGTGGAGGAGAGAAGGAGGTAGGGGGTGAGTGGAGGAGGAGAGAAGGAGGTAGGGGGTGAGTGGAGGAGAGAAGGAGGTGGGGGGGTGAGTGGAGGAGGAGGAGAGAAGGAGGTGGGGAGTGAGTGGAGGAGGAGAGGAGGTAGGGGGGTGAGTGGAGGAGAGAAGGAGGTGGGGAGCAAGTGGAGGAGAGAAGGAGTTAGGGGGGTGAGTGGAGGAGGAGGAGAGGAGGAGGTGGGGAATGAGTGGAGGAGAGGAGGAGGTGGGGACTGAGTGGAGGAGGAGGAGAGAAGGAGGTAGG